>NW_022589739.1:18280087-18695481 GCF_004348235.1 Phoca vitulina | reverse complement strand
TTTTTTTTTGTTTTTTTTTTTTTTTTTTTTTTTTTTTTTTTTTTTAGATTTTATTTATTCATTTGACAGAGAGAGACACAGCGAGAGAGGGAACACAAGCAGGGGGAGTGGGAGAGGGAGAAGCAGGCTTCCCGCGGAGCAGGGAGCCCGATGCGGGGCTCGATCCCAGGACGCTGGGATCGTGACCTGAGCCGAAGGCAGACGCTTAACGACTGAGCCACCCAGGCGCCCCCAAAAGTGTATTTCTTGTTCGTGTTCCATGTCCAACCGAGGGAGGTAGAGGACTCTGCCCTACCGAGCGACTCAGGCCAGCTTGATGAAAACTCTGCTGGGTTGTAGGGATACCGCCTAGAACATTCGGCCACCTTGGTCTCTGCAGTCGAGGCCGAGAACCGGAAGGCAGAGCGCTGGCCCTTAAATGCTTTGGTCCAGAAGTCACCTGCAGCCCGCGGGCCCAAACTAGTCACATGGTCCTGCCTGACTTCTAGGGCTCTGGGAAACGTGGGGGAAATCAGGTTATTCGATAAGAGTAACTGTCTCTGCCACAGGAGGTATTATTTCTGTCTAACAGGCAAGAAAATCGAGGTGCAGAGAAATTAACTGTGTTGTCTGAGGTCTTCCAGCTAAAAAAGTGCTAAAGCCTAGATCTTACATAACCTCTGATTCATTCATTTATTTGGCAATTCGACAAAGGCGTACTGAATACTAACAATAAGCCGAGCACCAAGCAAGGCTCTAGAGATAGCGCAGGGGATGAAAGCAGAGGTAGCTGCTGCTCTCAGCCTGAAAAACATGTAAGTACAAGCCGGGAGGAGCACTCAGCCATACCGACACGGCTGTCGGAGGAGAGCTGTTAAGATTATTAGCTTTTCATGTAGAAGGACGGGTAAAATGGGGTCACGTCTATTGAGGCCTTGTGCCAACTACTTGATTTGTGCATCTCATTGAACTCAGGGAGCCCCATAAGGTAGTCCTTACCATCCCATTTTTAAGATAAGAAAACTGAGGTCCACTCATTGAAGTAAGATAACTAAGCTAAAGGTGAACTGTCGACCCTAACCGTGCTCGCTTGTAATGCACGAATGGTGGAAGAAGAAATTGAACCTTGCCACCCCCACGCCACCGAAACCCAGGAAAAATGCTCTCCCCTTCCTCCTCTAAACTCTCCATCCCGGCCTTCCTCCCCCAGCTCCCCCAGCATCCTGCTGGTGTCACATGTGAACACAGCTTTCAGCGACAACAGAGGAGGCCTCGTGGAGGCCAGACCCTGGGTCGGTCACTCATCCCAAGTTGGTCCCGCCTGTAGAGCTGGGCCCACAGCGAGGCTTGTTGAACTCGAGGAGGGAGGGAAGCAGTCACAGAAATGAAGGTAGTGGGACCTGACTCTGGGAGGAGGGGTCAAATCTGAGCCCTGGCACAGGCAGATCCTTCTGTCTAGAATGTTCTCCTTTCTCTCGCTGGCCTTATCTCCCCTCATCCCTCCCGTTGCACACGGTGTTATATGTACACTGACTCCGGCACTTCTCTCCCCTCCTCAGCTTGTGTGACCACCTCCTCTGGCCCCACACTGGTCCAAGCCATGGTCTCGTACCTGGATTATTGCAGTGGGCTCCTCATGGGGCTCCACCTCCATCCTTCTCTCCAGGACTCTGACACCAGTCAGATCAGAATCACTTCTCTGCTCAAAACCTGCCGTGTGCCCCCATCTTTGGCAGAGGAAAAGCCAAAGGCCTCACGGTGACCCACTAGGACCTAAATGAGCCAACCCATCTCCCGTCCCACCCCCTCTCTCCTGTGCACCCCTCACCCACGCCGTTCGCTTCTTCACTGTTCCTTGAACCATAAACACACTCCCACCTCAAGGCATAAGGCACAGACGCCTATTTTCCAGTCTTGGGAAAGCTCTTCAGGCAGAGGGATAGCACTGAACAGACCTCCACATCGCATCCGAGGGAGCAGAGCGCACATAGGCTGAGAGGTGCCCAACGCAGTGTGTTTGCGGCTTGGGAAGCGCCCCCCCCAACTCCGTGCAAGGAGCCACCCTCCCAGTCCAGGCCTTCCTGTGTCCTGTTCCATTGGCGCTTGCCCATGTGACACTTCTCTCCACCTGCTGCATCATCTGTTACTCTGTAAGCTTGTCTGTGGTCTGTCTTCCCCCGTTGGAACATAAGCTCCACAAGGGCAGGGATTTACTTTGTGCTGTTTCCTGGAGTGTTCTTACTTCTGGAACAGGCGCTCGGTAAGCACATATTGAATGAGTGAATGAAGAAACAAATACTTTCACAACACATTCCACATCGATATTTGCTTACACGCTATTGTCACCCTCCTGCCTTTATGTATGTTATTCCGAACCCTTCCTGGAATGGCCCCACTGCCCTTCTCCCCCAGCTAAACTCTCACTCTTTCTCACTCACTCCGCCCACCCAGGTGGGCCCAGTCTCTGTAGCAGCACACAGCCCCAGCATTATCCCGCCATCCCCTTGAGCCTGGAGATGTCAAGGGCAAGCACAGCTCCTCGTCCTTGAGCCCCTCCCCCCCATGCCTGGGGCACAGCTAGAGTCCCGCTACTGTTTGCTGGCTTGAGCCAAGTGGACCAGAGCAGCATGTAGAATTGCAGCCCTGGGGCTACCGCTCTCCTCCCCTGCATGTCACCTCACCCACAATCAGGAGGCAGGGAGCCCTCGCTGCCAATTCAGTCGCCTCCTGCTTAACGCCCGCCTCAGAGATCAGGAAGATGAGGCAAATGGGACACTAATGAAATGCAGAGAGAAAACTAAATCGGGAGGTGTTGCAAACACTGAGGAGGAGGGAGACTGATTTAAAAGGATCTCTCCAGTGTGGGAGGGGGAGTGCAGTGCGGGACTGCAGAACCCCGGAGTTAGTGTCCCCATGTCCCACCTCTGACACCTGCATGTGGGGTGGCCTGCATGATCCCTGTAGCTGCAGGGGCTTCACATTTCTGACTTTAAATTAGGAACCTTTTACTTGATTGACTCATTTGTTCATTCCCACCTTCCCACCAACTTGCCAAAAAAGATTTGAGTGGGTTAACAATCTTAACTTGATTAATTAATGAAGACCAAGAGCAGTTAATGCAAAATTAAGGTAGAAAGTAAGAGGAAAAAAAGGGAAGGGGAAGGGACACCTGGGTGGCTCAGTCGGATAAGCATCTGCCTTTGGCTCAGGTCGTGATCCCCAGGTCCTGGGATCGAGTCCCACACTGGGCTGTCCACTCAACAGCGAGTCTGCTTCTCCCTCTCCCTCTGTGATCTCTCTTTCGCTGTATCGCAAGTAAATAAATAAAATCTTAAAAAAAAAAAAAAAAAGGGAAGGGGAGAAGAAAAAGATTTCCAGGGCTGCTCAGAGAGGGGGTTCTGGGAAAAGGGTTACAGGTGGGGTGGTGGATGCTGATGACCTTTAGGGATGGAAAAGCTCTGGTCAAATGGTAGTGACGATGACCAGTGTTTCAGAGCATTTCACATCCACTGTCTGACCCTTCAGTTATAGGCATTGTCTACTGTCTGCCAGGGACCACCACAGGGCATTTTTTTTTCTCTGTCCCATTGAATGTTCACAGCACCCTGTGGTCTTTTAAAGCCCATTTTTGAGATGAGACAACTGAGTCTCAGAGACATTGGTCGTCTCTTCAGCAAATGTTGCTGGGACGATGGCTATCCACATGCAAAAGCGTGAGGTTGGACCTTTCCTCACACTGTATACAAAAATTAACTCAAAATGCGTAGTTGACCTAAATGTAAGAGCTAAAGCCATAAATGCTCATGACCTCAGATTAGGCAGGCAGTGGTTAGGCACACACAAAAGGGAGGAAAACAATACATAAATTGGACATCATCAAAATTAAAAATTTTTGTGCTGCAGAGAACACCATATGGGAAATAAAGATGAGCCCGGAATGGGAGAAAATATTTGCAGTCATAGATCTCACAAGGGATTTTATTGCAGAATATAAAAGAACTCTTAAACTCAGCAATAAAAAGACAAAGGGCCTAATTCAAAAATGGGCAAAGAGTGTGAATAGGCATTTCTCCAAAGGAAACAACAGAAATGGCCAATAAGCACATCAAAAGATGTTCCACATTTTTAGTCATCAGGGAAATGCCAATCAGAGCCATTGGGTTATTTGTGTGGGCCCGGCCTTCCTAATAGCGAAGCCTCCTGACCACACACCTCCCTGAGCTTGGGGAAGGGGTTACTGAGTGAGAGGCTGAGTGAGAGGCCTGGTTTGCCATTAAGGTTTTCACAGGAAGAGGAAGGAAAGGGAGGAACAGAGAGAAACAGGCAAGACAGAAGGGTCCGGCCAGGGACAGATTGCCTGTGGGCTCTTTTCCCGGTAAGAGGCAGAAATTGCCATCTGAGAAGGCTTCTCAGGGCTAGTTATGCCACTAGCCCTCTTCACAGAATGCCCTAAAGCAGTGGTTCTCAAACTCTCTGGTTTCGGGACCCTGTTTGACTCTTCCAAATTATTAAAGACCCCAAAGAGTTTTTGTTTATGTAGATTATGTCTATCAAAATTTGTCATGCTAGTGATTAGCACTGAAAGAAATGTTAAAATCATTATTTATAGCTTATTTAAAGTAATAATAATAAACCCTTACATTAACATAAATAACACATTTTTCATGAAAATGACTTTTCTACCACAAACAAAAAATGTATAGAGTGGCATTGTTTTACATTTTGGCAAATCTCTTTACTATTTGGCTTAATGGAAGATATATCTGTTTCTGCATTCAATCTGGAAAACTCCACTGTATACTGATAAGAGAACAAGGATGAAAAGGGCAATATTTTAAGTAGTCTTGACCTCACCGACTTCCCGAAAGGGTCTCAGGGACCTGCGAGGATCCCTGAGCCACACTTTGAAAGCTGAGCACGAGAAGTAAGGTCCAGCAGAGAGTGCAGAAGAGGTGTCTGTCAGCCTAGTAAAGACAGGAAGAGAAGTGAGGACAGTCTGAGTGGAGAGGTGACAAGAATCCGCCTGCACGGAGGCCTGGCTGCCCTGGGGAGGCCTCAGGTCTCAGGCCTTTTGCACGTAATATTCTCTTGCCTTCTCCATCTTAGTCTATTGGCAAAATCCTCCTTGTGCTTTAAGATTAACTTTGGATGCACCTGCCTCTGGAAAGCCTTTCTTACCATCCCTAACATCCTCAAGGCTGAGTTAAGCCCTCCTCCACACCCAGCACCGTGATGGGTGCTGGTAGGGTGAGCATTGTAGCAGGGGAGTGGCTAGGAAGTTGAGGCCTACTGGTGGAAGCCTTGGGGTCCCAGGCAGAGGAGCTGGGGCCTTTTGCTATTCTTGTTTAAGAAGTCAGAAGCCACTGGAAATTTTTTCACAAGCATCTACTTGATGGTGTACACATTTATATATACAGAGGATGGCAGTCACCAAAGGGCGGAGAAAAGTGATCCGCTACTAATTCTAATTCACTATCAACTAAAGGAATTCCAGCGATCTAGAAGAGAATGGGAAATGAGGAAGAAGAAGGAAGAATGAAACTAACAGCTAATTGAGCACTCACTCTGTGCCAGACATGCATCATGTTTATGTAATCATCAGAGCAGCTAGGGCCATCTTCCCCATTTTACAGACGAACAAACTGAGGCACCTTCCTCCCTCCCCTCCCCAAGGATCCCTTGCTAGTAAGCGGCAGAACTGGGATTCAGACACAAGTCAGTCTGCTTCTAAAGCTCGTAATTGCTTTTGCCACCACGCCACATGGGCTTGGCACCGTGTGTCTGACCCCGAGTGTTTACTGCTACCACCCTGCTTTTTAAAAATGTGTTTCTATCATTGCTTTCCAAATACACCGGTTCGCCCTTAGAAAGTTGAACAAGAACACCGGTTATGCCTCTTTGTTCCACCATGGCAGCTTCCTGGCACATAGCAGATAGTCCAGAATCTCCGCTTTTGTATTGCTTTCTTCCCATAGAAGACATGGCCACAGTGGAGATATTAACCCAGTGGAGATACTCATGAGTTATCAAGTGGTCAGGCCCTGCCCAGAACTGGCCATTCTGGCTGGAGACAGGAACCTGGGAAGTCAAAGGGCTTGGAACAGATATGTTATTCTTCTCAGGATCAGGCTGGAGAAATAATCCTCTGCAGCACACCCTAGTTCTTCAACAAATACTCAGTGTGGCGATCCAGGCTGAGGAGGCTGAATGTACGGTCGCATCTGGTGCCAATTAGGTCAGTTAAGCAAGGGTAAAGGAACATTTATTGAACTCTTACTGTGGGGTAGTCTCTAGGCTAAGCACATTGCATGTTTTTATCCTCATGATGAAAACCTTTATGTTTGGGGCTCAATGAGATAGGAGTATCTCCATTTTCCAGTGCCCAAACTGAGACACAGGAAAGTATCTTGCTCAGGGACATAGATGTCCTAGGACATGGAGGAGCTGGGGTTTGAAGCTGGGTCTGTTTGGGAACATCACACTGTCCTCCCCGTGAAGAGAAAATGCGGAGTCTGCAGGGTGATTCATGAGGCTCAGTGGCCACTGAAACCCTTGTGCTGGTGTCAGGCTTGTGCTCCCCAGACCATCTGTCCTCCCTGGCTCCTTTTCTCTTCCTGAGTTTGCACTTTCAACTTTTACTCAGAGCATCTGGCATGACCACCACTCTACCATGCCACCATCATCTTTCAGCACCAAGTATCAGCTTCGTCAAATTCCTGGGCCACTTGACCTTAGGGAGAATGAGATAGGAGGAGCAGGTGACTTATGAAATCCAAAAGGTGTCACAGATTGAGCTTGAAACCCAAGAGTTCCCTATTTGCCCAAAAGAGGAATTCCTCTAGGCAAGCTCTTCTGGTCCCAGCCTTCGATGCTTCTTTGGGAAGCCGGGTGTGGAATTTTGCCCTCCCCGAGGCCTGCTGGGGATGGGGTTCACAGAGCGACACAGCCACTGCTCCAGAGGTGGCTGTCCTTCTGAAACCCCTTAAATATCTTTGTTTCCCTGTCCCCATCCTCCCGTGGTACTGCTGCTTCGCGGCCCAGGGTATGCAGAATGATCACAGAGCCATTGACCAGCCGCATGCCTGGTTGATTTCCAAATGGGAAGGTCAGTGTCATTATCCTTGGTGGATTCAATGACCAAATCCTCCTCATGGTAGGGCTCGCTTCCTGCTGCTACCTGCATCTTCGGCTGCACATCTCAGTGGCCAGCTCAGCCAAAGCAGCAGGTCGTGGCCCGGAGGCCCCTCTCTGAGGCTGCGGACCTCCATCGCTGCACTGCCTTGACTTACCTGCTGGGAAGTGGATGTCTTCAGACCTCTTCTACCCCCCCACAGCTTTTGTGAAAGTTCCCTTGGTGGAAATGAGCAGTAAGTCAACATCTGTGAGCACAGAATCCTTTGCCTCTTTGGATTCTAAGCATGGCAGAAAAGCCGAGTGTGCAGCAAACGCCCCGGGGGTGAGAACGGACATTCGTTGAGTACCTATTACATGTTAGCGACTGAGCTCGGCATTTCACCGTCCATTTCCCCCTCACAACTACTGGTGAGGTAAGCACTGTTGTTTCTGATTCACAGATGGGGCCGTGGAGCCTCAGAGAGGGTCAGGGACTTTCAGTCACACAGCTAGGAGGTGGGGGAGCCCGGAGCTGAGTCAAGGTCATCTGCTGCAGGACCCAGCTTCCCCCCACTGGCCTGAAACCGTAACGGGAACCGCAGCAACGAGAGGTACTGTTCGAGGCGTGCTTGCTACCATCCGGACTTGTATTAGCTCATGCAATCCTTTTGTGACAACCCAGGGGTGTTAGGTACTCTTATCACCCCCATTTTAGACACGAGGGACCCACGGTACAGAGAAGTGCTTTCAGAATGAAAACTTTCCCAAAGGGTATTTGGAAGGTGAGCCCCAGTCATCTGCCAGTTTGCTGCTCTTTCATAAATAGCTCTTGTCTAAAATAAGCACAGGCCTTGTTCATAGAAGGCACTTCATGTTTGGTTATTGATAATTAACTTCACAGTATTCTTAGCCGCCCCCCCCTCCCAAAACTGGAATGGCTATTCTGGTCGCTGTTGACAGCCTCTGTGGGCCACTGAGCTGCCGCTTGCCACGGGAGACTTCTGATAGGTCAGAGAATCCTGGTCCTGGATCCCAGATGTTAGAGTCCAGAGCAGAGACTCTGGAAACAGACCGGTGGAGACCAAGCATGGCCTAACAGCTCTGGACTCTGGGCCAGTTACTTAATGCCTCTCTGCCTCAGTTTCCTAATATGTGAATTGGGTATAATAAGAGCCCATGCCTCAGTGGGTTATCACAAGGATAAAAATCATATAAAATGCTGATAGTCAAGGGTAGCACAAAAAAACAGGTGCCCAATGACTGTGATCGGTCATATTTTAGAAGATTGGTTTATAGAGTTGGACTCCTGAGGTGATCTAGGTCTACCCTTTCACTTGCAGATGAGGAAACTGAGGCCCAGAGACAGGTGGTGATTGGCCCAAGTCACACAGCATTTTCTGATTCCAACACCCAAGTTTATTCCAAAACTGTAAGCCAGATTTAGAACAACAGTCTGGAAGAGCCCATACATCAGCCTTCCTGTTTCTAGAAGTTTTAGTTGGTTATCTTTCAGTCTGCTTTATTTTCTTTATTGTCTTTTCTTTGTTTATACTTTCACCACTTTGACATATTTCTTTAAATATTGTACACATTTCATTTTCTGCATCTGATTATTTTATTACCTGTTGCTTTCCTAGGTCTGATTGATTTGTTCATTGTTTCTGCTCTCTCTTGCTCATGATGGCTTGTTTTCTCACATGCTCTGTGATTTTTTTAAATTGTGCTTTTATGATTGCTAAAACTTTGTGCGATTCCTTTGAGGCCTGAGTTGAAAATTCGTTGCTCCAGAAAGGGTTTGCATTTGCTTCTGCCAGGTACCTGGAGGAACCACCAACTTGGGGTCGCTTTAAACACTCAACTTGGATTGGGGTTTTTTGGGTTTTTTTTTTTCTTCCGGCCACAAAGTAATACGTAGTCAGGTCCCAGACCCACATGAGGGCCATTTTGTGATTGGAAATTCTCAGCCGTTTAAAAATTTTCCTTCCCCTGTGCCCAGGCCTAGGGTCAAGTTTCCTTACTGCCTCCACCTGCAAGGTGGGATTTTGTGTTTTTCTGATTCACCCTTTCCCCAAAGGGTAAATGTCTCCTATCTGAGTCTTAGCCATAAGTGAGAGTCTCCGTTTCCCTTCCACCTTCTGAAGGACTGTGCCTTTGCTTCTTTCCTTGGCTCTTTAAGACCAAAGGCCCCAGGTCACTGAGGAGCGGCAGGTGCCCCCAGGCCCATCACCCACTCAGTGTTTGGGAACCTCTATGAATTCATGCTGTCTCATGGTTATTTTGACCTCTGAGGATTTCCTTCTCTTTCCTGACTGCTCAGCTCTGTATTTAAAAATAAATGTGTTTATTTAATCTGGCATTTTTCCATACACTGTGTTAGGGTGAGTCATCAGTCCTACTGTTGGAAATACAAGTGTGAAGTGGCCACCCCTGTCCTTCATTGGTGGGAGCATGACTTTATCAGTTAGGGTTTCCCTGATTATTACTGGTTGACAGTTTATCAGATTTTTTCTCCAAGGTCCACAACGTGTGCCCAGAGAGCCAGGGGGGAAGTTTGCATACCATAGGCCAAGTCCATCTCTCATAACATCCACTTCTTTCTGAGATCTCATCCTGTGCTCATCTCAGTCCCCACAGGGGCCTTGATCAAGAACATTACTGTAGATGTTGCCCAATGAAAACTCTGGTTTCATGAAGGTGCCCAAAGGGTGCCACATTCTGAAGACATGCCTGCATGCTGTTGCTTGATCCAGCCATCCCTGATGTGGTCTTTGCTAAAGCATTAACCCAGTGCAGCAGAGACAGCACAAGCGATTTTAAATTCATTTGCCCATGAGTTCATCCACTCCACATTCACTGAGCACCTACCACATGCTGTGCCCATGTTAGGCTCTGGGATACAGAGATGGATAAGGTGGAATGGGGCTTAACCCAAACTCAGGTGGGGATGTCTGGGCAGGCTTCCCATAGGAAGTGGCAAGTGAATCTAAAGTATGAGGAACAGATAGCAATTCTAGACGCAGAAAGGCCATGTCCCTCAAAAGAAAACATGAAATGCTCCCCTTGAGAAGAAATGGTCCAGCTAATTTTCCTTTCCTGTTCTTAGTCTGTGGGTAAGCTTTGCCCTCTTCCGCTCTGGGGACAACACTCTGAGAACCACAGGTGTAATTTATACATTCTCAGCAGGGGCACTATCATTCACAAGGTGGTGAAATTGGTTCTTGGAGGGCTGGGAGTGAAAAAAATCTTTATTACAAGGGCTTGTGGTCCTCCAACGGGCCAGTGTACGTACACAGATATATTGTATATCTGCAGTATCAACACTTATAGGAAAGGGAAGGGAATTGGAAAAACAAATGTCCATAAGCCTTTTTGGCGGGGAGGGGGGGACGTGGAGAAAGGCTAAAAGCCTCTAATGTAACTGTAAAAGCAGGTAGCATGACAGCCAGACATGCCTGCATCCAAAGCTGCCTCCCTCATTTAACAGCCTGTATAACCTTGGACACAATTAATTTCCCCAAGCCTCAGTTTCCTTACCTGTGAAATGGGATAACATCTCCCCTCACAAGGCCGTTCTGAGGTTTAAGGGAAATGATACGTGTCGGTCTCCTGGCACTTCGTAGGTACTCAGTGACTGCTATTAGGGGCGAGTTCCCTGCCGCCGCCCAGCCCAGCACACACATTCAGGAGAGGGCCCAGACTGGATGAGATTTGTTGAACGAGCGGTTTCCAGACAGTCACTGCTGCAGGCCTTGAGCATCCGCGCGGAGGAGAATTCCCTTCTCCGGGACCGTGTGAATGTGCAGGGTCCCAGAAGCTTTTGGAATTATCTGAGAGAGGGATGGGGTGGTCCATGTGACTTATCAAAGACAACAGTTTCTGGTGCTTCCTTCAGAGATGCAATTAATATTCAGCCTGTTTAGAGCGATTAACGTGAGGGAAGCCAAGACATCCAGGTGGAGTTAAAGCTTATTAATGATTGTCTTTTAAGGGGAGAGTTTGGGGTTTTCCCGTGGGCTGTGAGTTAATTTGGGCGCCTCAACGTGGTCTCCTGGTGTCTCAGGCCTCTGAGCCCCCATTTAGGGAAGAAGCTGTTGACCCAGGCCCTGCCTGAGCGGGGTGTGAATAGAAGGGAGGGACGTGGGGGGAGGGGATAGCAGGGGCCTTGGGGCAGGAAGGTTTGGATGGCCCTTCTTTGTCCCCCCGCAGCTCCATGCTTCCCTCTGTCGCCTCACTGTTGCCCCGAGATGGCCTGTGTAGATGAGAATTCCCTGAATAACACCTGGCACGTAACAGGCCCACATCATACATGTGTTGGATGATTCGCTTTGGCCCCACCCCATAATTACAACTAGCATCACTATTTCATAATGTGTTACGTGTTTTACTGCATTATCTCCCTTGACCCTTACGGCAGCTCAACTATTCCGTTCCTTCATCAGAATCGTCCCTGTTTCATAGATATGGAAGCCGAGCTAAGAGAAGTTAGGATGTTTTCCCAGATGACTGAAGCGCAGAGCCAGGGGAAGGGCGGGCTCCTAACCCTGGCCTCGCATCCACCGCCCTAACTGGATCTCCCTGCGGTCAAGGCCGGCTGCCGGGTCAGTTCTGAGCCCCAGTGCCGGGCGCGAGGGAGGGAGGGCAGAGCCCTCGGGTCCAGCACTGAGCTCTCTGTCTCCCTCCCCACCCCCCTTCCAGCCCCGCTGCTGCCTCCATGCCCCCCGGGGCCTGTCCCGCTCAGGCTGACTGGCGACACGCCCCCTCTGTGTCAGTGACACACAGCCAGCAGCACCCAAGCCTGGGAACCCGGGAGCACCGCCGCGCCCCGTAGAACCGGGCGGAGGGACCTTCTTCCCGACACCAGCTCAGTTTCCCGGCAAGGCCCGTCCTCTGCAGTGGGTTCGTTTTCTCTGCTCAGAGTATGTCAGGGCTGGGCCCAGGGAATCCAAACGTGGCCTGGAGAAATGCCCTGCAGCTCCCGCACCCCTGCAGCCTCAGACTGCCCGCCTTACCCTACCCCCACCTACCACCAGGGGAAGCACACACACACAAGACACGGAGTCAGGGGGCACTGGGGACCAACTAGGTTAGAAGATAAGAATCTCCCGCTTTGTAAAGCACACTGTGGTTGGCCAGTATTTTCTGGCACCTTCTCTTGTTGATCTTCACAACAGCCCTTTGCAGCAGTGGGGGTTGTTGCCGTCTCAGCCAGGAAGGTGAGGGTGTCCCCCAGGAGGAAGTGCGGGGCTGGAGGGGCCTTTGATGTCTGCTTGCCCCGCTCCTCCCAGCCCAGGCCCGGGGAGGAAGGCAGTGTTCTGCAGCGCACACAGGGGGCAAGGGGCAGACCCAGGGCTTGAACCCGGACCCCGCTGACTGCAACAGCTGTGTTCTTCCCCTGCCTTGTGTGGGCACGTCTCAGCGAGGGGAGACTCTGGGCAGCCGCTGGGCCCAGAGCAGGGAGTAAAATCTGGGGAGACTTGAGGAGCAGCCAGATTTGGAGGACTGGCCATGAGGCTTTATTGCACTTGCGCCTTTCCTCGGAGGCTGTGGAACAGGTTCTGGTCCAGCCATGCCCAGTAAAAGAAGGAAGAGGCTCAGAAGAAAAGCAATAAAAGCAAGGAGCTGGGCCTTCAGAGATGTTGAGGTGGGAGCCCAGGGTGACCCTAAGATAGCATCCCTAAAACAGAGGTCTGTTTGTGACCCTCTGCACTTAATGATTTTCCGTGGTTCCCTTTGCCCTCCAGAGGAAGCCCACACCTCTCATTGTATCATAGAAGGTCCTGTATGACTCCCTTTCTCAGAAAAGTTTATCATAAACAGCAAAGGACTCTGGGTTCAAATCCTAACCCTCCTCCTTCCCAAAGCGTATCCCCTGGAGCAACTTTCTTTCTTTTTATTATTTTTTTTAAGATTTTATTTATTGGGGTGCTGGGTGGCTCAGTCGTTAAGCGTCTGCCTTCGGCTCAGGTCATGATCCCAGGGTCCTGGGATCGAGCCCCGCGTCGGGCTCCCTGCTCTGCAGGGAGCCTGCTTCTCTCTCTCCCACTCCCCCTGCTTGTGTTCCCTCTCTCGCTGTGTCTCTCTCTGTCGAAAAAATAAATAAAATCTTAAAAAAAAAAAAAGATTTTATTTATTGATTTGCCAGAGAGAGAGAGAGAGAGAGAGAGCACAGGCAGGGGGAGCTGCAGACAGAGGGAGAAGCAGGCTTCCCACTGAGCAGGGAGCCCGAGATGGGGCTCAATCCCAGGAGCAACTTTCTTCACCGCCCGGTGCCTCTGTAACTTTGTGTGTAAAACTGACATGACTATAATGTGTCGCTGTTGTTAGGATCAAGTGAGGTAACACAGAAAGCTCTCCGGGGCCCACCTGCCCTAGGCCCACCTGCCCTAGACCCTTGCCTTGCCCGGGCCTCTCTCCCACAGCAGGGGGCCGCGGAGCCCATGCTGGCTTCTGCACCCACATTGCAGTTCTCCGGGCACGAGGGGGCATTTCTGGGTGTTTCCGCTGGGACCTCTTGCAGGCAGGGTGTCTGAGGGCCAGGCCGCCCCCAGTAGGTGTGTATAGCGTGAATCTGTCACTGTTCCATGCTCTGCCCAGGACCGAGAAATTCATAATTGGTGCCGGAAAAGGTTAAAGCTACTTGGGCAGAGGGGTAGGAGGCCCACTGAGGCCGGGGCTGCACCTGGCAGCAGCAGATACTATCAGGGCCTCATTATCCACCCACTGGCAACACCACCCCCCAGCTTGAGCCTCAAGTAAGAGCATTCCCCATCTTTTGAGTTGCCTTCCAACAGAAGACACTCTCTATTTCCAGTGCCACTTCACTGCACTTCCACCTTCTTCTCAAGGGCCTTCAGGAGAGGCCGGATTTCATTCTTTCTACCTGGAGCACTACCTCCTTTTTTTTGTGATTTCCCCAGTTAGGAGCAGCTCCCCACCTACACGCAGGTTGGGGAAAGGGCTTTGTAGCCAAATGGGTGGCTGCGCTAGAAAATGGCCCCAGGGGCTGAAGGACCTGGACGGGCTTCCTTACACCCACGAGAGGCTTAGAACCTCAAAGCAAGTAGGTGCCCAGGTCCCACTTCCTGAGGGTGCCTGACCTGCCGGGGGCCCAGAACCTTGGTCTCAGGTGTCACCCCGAGCCGTGCACCCCGGGCTGCACAAGGCTGGCCAACGTTAGTGATATCTTTTTCTACCTTCCTTCATTTCGATTATGAAATATTCTTTGCATCAAAAAGTAGGGCAAATAGTACAGTGAAAATCCAGATACCTACCACCCAACTGAAGAACTAAGACATTAGAGTATGGAAATAGCCAAAACCTGGAACTCGTCCAGGTGTCCTTCACGAACTGAAACCATCTGTGGTACACCCATGCCGTGGACACTCCGCAGTGATAAAAAGGAATGAACTAGTGACACCTGCAACATCTTGGGAATTTGGGTAGGGGTGGGGGGAGCTCAAAGATGACATAATGTCATGGGTCCACTGATAAGACAGTTTCAGAATGAAAAGAAATGTGAAGGTGGAGGTCAAGGTTAGTGGTTGACAGGGTTTAGGGACAAGGCTCGGAGTCCAAGGGGAGTGGGTGGGGTTAGAAAGGGGAAGACAAGAGACCCTTGCCGTGAAGGAGTGCTCTCAGTGTCCTGACTGTGATGGTGGATGCACCACCTCTACCAGCCATAAAATTGTGTAGAACTGGACACATACATACACGAATACATACAAAACTGGGGAAATCTGAATATAATTGGTGGACTGTATCAATATCAATATCCTTGTGATAGCATATTATGCCATTTCGAAACGTTACCATTGTGGGAACTGGACAAAGTGCGTAAGGGATCAAACTTTAATTAAGAGAAGAAAAGATGTTACAAGTGACTTCTAAAAAGAAACATTATAGATACAATTGCATACCCCATTGCCCCCACGCCCACCCCCACCCCCACCCCATCTTATTCCTCTCCTTCCTAAGAAGCTGCCACTATCCAGATTTTGGTATTGATCATTCCCATGTTTTTATATTTTTACTACATGAGTGTGTATACAGAAGTAATGGATAGTGTCCTTTGGTATGTTTTTAAACTTCGTATACGTTGTATCTTTTGGAATTTACCCACTGAGTGTAATCCATTGTGTGATATAGCAGAGCTCCTTTACTTTCTTTTGTTGATGGATTGGTTATTATTTCCAGCCTTTTGGGATAAACTACCCACGTTCCCTTGTGCCCTGTGCAAGAATTTGTCCAAGTTATACCCAAGAGGCACATGGAATGTCTGGGTCACAGGGCATGCGCATCCTTAGTTCTAGAAAACACTGCCAAACTTCTTTCTAAATTATACCTATTTATTCTCCCTCAAGCAGTAGGTGAGAATATCTGGGGCTCCGCATCTTCACCAACGTGGTAATGTCAGACTTTAAAATTTTTGCCAACCCAGTGGGTGTGAAATAGTATCCTCCTGTTTAAATTCCCTTGGCATCTTTTCCTATGAATCATGATTTTCTGTGCCCACATCCTATCTCTTCTACCCAGGCTAGAATTTCCTAGTCACAGGCTCCTGGAGATAGGTACCTAGCACACAATAGGGGCTCAAGATTTGTGTAATGAATGGAAAAAAGGAATAATTCTAAATGCCTTCACTTGGGAGAATCATAGTTTTCTTTTTCTTCCTTTTTTTTAATATGCATAAAAAATAACATATTTGTTGAGATGTATCATATAATGCACCCATTTAAATGATTTTTAATTAGTACATTCCCAGAGTTGTACAACTATCACCACAGTCAGTTTGGGAACATTTTCATCATTCCCCCCAAATACCCATACCCCTTACATTCACTCCAGATTTCACACTAACCCCCAGCCCTAGGCAACCACTAATCTGCTTTGTCTGTCTGGATTTTCCTATTCTGGACATTTCATGTAAAAGGAAATTTACAATTTATGCTCTTTTGGAACTTTTTTCACTTAGCATAATGTTTCTAAAGTTCGCCCATGTTGTAGCATGGATCAGGACTTCGTTTTTTATGCCGAACCACATTCCATTGTATGGATGGACCACTTTTTATTTCTCAATTCATCAACTGATTGACGTTTGCGATGTTTTCGTCTTTTTTACTACTGAGAATGACGCTGCTATGAACATCGACGTACAAATTTCTATGTGGGTATATGTTGTCATTCCCCTTGGGCAGATACCTAGGTGAGGAATTACTGGATCACATAGTATCTCTAAGTTTAAGCATTTGAGGAAATGGCCAGACTGTTTTGCAAGTGCCTGTGGCATTTTACGTTCCTACCGGCAGTGGAGCAGAGTTCCAATTTCTCCACATCCTCCCCAATCCTTATTATTACGTTTTTTTATTATAGCTCAGTTGTGGGCTTTTGAATCAAGCAAGCTAGGCTAGAATCCCAGTTTTGCTGTTTACTAGCTATGAGATCGTAATTAACTTCTACCTCCATTTTTTTTTTTTTCCTCTGTAAAATGGAATTAATAATAACAACCACCTCTCAGGACAGTTGTGCGGCGAGATTAAATAAAACAATAGGCTTGTAAAGCCCTTAGCACAGTGTGTGATTCAGACAGCTCTCCTTGGAACGAAGTAACAGTGACAGCTTATTATTATGGGCCTCCTTTAGTCCACCGGCTTTCTGCCTGGGCTGCTCTTAAAGTCACCTTGTACCTCTGAGAGCACCTCCTCTCAGCTGGCTGGGAGCTAAGCTGTGAGTGAAAGGCCCAGAGAGCTGCCCTTGGTTAATGCCCAGAGCTTATGGCAGATGCCAGAACAGTTCATTGTTAGGGCAATTCCCAGAGCCTCCAGGGGCCACGACTATGTGCTGCCCCACCCCAGCGGGGGCTGACAAGGTGACTTCCCACCCTACGTGGGGCAGAGGGGCCGAGAACCTTAGCAGGCCCTGGTTTAGGAAGCCTCAAACTGGGTCTGAACCACTTTTTATGTAAATAGGTTTTCCCCCTCCTTTTCTTTGGCAGGAGCCCTAATTTTCATGCTATCATTTTTGCAGCAATCGCAAACATGATCTGTACACGCAGGCATTGTATGAGGGGAGAAAGATGATTACTTGCTGATTGCTACTGTTGTTCATTTCAGAGATGACTCCACGGGTGGGAAGGACACTGCTGCAGGCTGGGGCGGGGGCGAACAGCAGAGTGCAGTAATGCCAGGGCATGGGGAGGGAGGACAGGGGGACGGTCCGTCACCTGGGGAGACCTGGCAGTCAGAGTGGCTGTGCTCGCCAGACGAGGAGTCTGTCCGTGGCGTTGGCACAGCCAGCATGGTCAGGAGGCACAGGCTCACCTTCCCTGCCACCCACTTGCCCAGTCTGCCCCATCTTAGTCAGTGACCCGGGCATCTGGGCGGGAGCCTGATTCTGCTGCTTGCTTTGTTCTGCACATTTAATCTCTCAAATGCATCCCCTCTCTCCATTATCTCACTCCTGGATCACTGCAGCAGCCCCCTCCATGCCTCCCTGCCTTCCTGCCTCTAGACTTGCCCCACCCAGGGATCCATAATGGATCTCCAGCCCGCAATGATCTTCCCGTGCAACTAACAAGATTAGATCAGTTTCCACCTTCAAACCCTGCAATGGCTTCCCTTTGCCGGAGGATAAAATCCATCCTAAGCCACTTGCCCCACCTCTTCTCCATGCTTCTAGAGCTTACTATGACCTCTGCTACTGCACCAACTAGATCAGGGTTTCATTTATCCATCTTTCCCATTCATCCCCAGTTCTCTAAGGTCAGGAATTCTGGTTTATTTAGGCAAGTATCCTGACATCTGAGAGAACTTCTGACTCATGGTAGGTGCCCAGTAAATGTTTGCTCCCCTTTACATGTGAATAGTTATGAGGGCACCTGAGTGGCTATGCTGGTTGAGCGTCCAACTTGATTTCGGCTCAGGCCATGATCTCAGCGTTGTGAGATCGAGCACCATATTGGGCTCTGCACTCAGAATGGAGTCTGCTTGGGATTCTGTCTCTCCCTCTTTCAGCCCCTCCCACCACCCCCACCCCCCCCGGCTTGCACTCTCTATAATAAATTTAATTAATTAATTAAATCTTTAAAAAGTCCTTATGATTTTTAGAACTCATTTGCCTCAATTATCTCTCTTGCTGACCTTCACCACTCTGAGGTACAAAACAGTAGCTGTTACTCCCATCTTACAGATGGAAAACCCGAGACTCCGGGAGGATGAGTGATGGTCCAGGGCTCCTACAAAGCAGGAAAAGGGCAGAACTGTCCTGACACACAGGTCTTCCAAGGGAGCCATCGCTAGAACCCCATGAGGAAGGCGAGGCAGGTTACTATTGCCTGTGGTTCTCGAAGTGTGGTCCCGGACCACCAGCATCAATATTGCTGTTGGAAGTATCAATTTGGGGCCCCACCCACAAGATTATAGACTAGCAAGTGGCCACGCCCCAACTTCCCAGCTGCTATCTTCTGCCTAAGATCATATTCTCTGTGTTGTCCTATGTCCTGCTTCTGGTGTTACTTGTGTCCTGGACTCCTAGTGATGGTCTCTACTGCACCAGCTAAAAGGAAAGCTCCTTCCTACAGACCTTCTGCAGCACAGTCGTTTCCCGTAAGGTCAGAAAACTGGGTAGGGCAGAATAGCACCCATCCTTCAAACATACTTCCTACCAAGACGGATGAAACGAAGTCTGACAAGTGTCTCTCCTGCGTGACTCTGGGTGTTGAGGCAACCAGAGCATGAACCACTTGTAATGCCCCTGGTGGTGGCATTTCCAAGACAAGATGATCCCCCAGTGTGGACAGACACTGCACCGACAGGCAGTGCTTTGCCTGGAGCAACAGCTTCGTCCTCTCCTGCCCCCGCCTTGACTTTGAAACGTTCTGTCAACAATGATCTGCCTGGAATCAGAAAGCGTCCAAGTGCCGGCTGAGCCAGAGAGAAGTGGGTTGAAAATGGAAGTTGCCCCCCCACGGTTTTGCTGGATGACCACATCCCTCCAGGGTGCCTCGCATGGGCACGCAGTTCTGAGGAGTAAGCCTGGAAGGCCTGGCCTGCATCACTCTGATGTGTGACCTTGGACGACCCTCGCTCTCTCTGGGTCAGATTTGCTCCGGTGCTAAGTCCCCAAGGCCCCTCCCAGCACTGATGTGGCATCTATGGCATATTCTGGGGGGACACTAGTTGCAATGGGAGTCTGGCTGGCTTTCTCCCAACTTCACAGGTGGGGAGTCAGCTGATACCACAGGACAGAAGTCAACCCCAGCTGTTTCAGCTGACAACTGTCTGAAGACAAGGGAGAAGAATTTCTGTGTCTCTGGCTTTGAAGGGCTGTTAAAGGTCATCTTGTCCTTTCCAATCTGCCTATATCCTAAGTCCCCGCTAGCCCCTCTGGTTCTCAAACTTTCATGTATCAGAATCACCTGGAGGGCTTGTAAAAAAAACACAGATTGCTGAGCCTCACCCCCAGTTTCTGATTCACTTTGGGCTAAAGCGCCAGAATTTGCATTTCCAAGTTCCCAGGTGCTCCTGCTGAAGCTGCTCTAGCCATCACCGTGGGGACCGCTGCTCTGAGGCATGGTACCCAGCGGCCATCCTGTGTCCTGGGACAGGGAGCTTGCCTTTCGGGGCTGGCCCTTCCTCCCTCGCGCAGCCCCCCCTCAGATGGAGTTTGAAACCTCTCTCCCCCGTGGCTCCTACCCACTCTTCATAGTCTTCTCCTTAGACTCCCTGGCAGGTGCGAGTACTTGATGGTGAGAACAACAACAGTTACCCCCTCTTGCCAGGCGCTGGGCCAAGCATTTTGCATACGGCAGCTCGACATCTTGTTGAGTACCTCCAGCCCCACGGGAATAAAAATATTATTTCTACCTCACAAGGTCACTGTAAAAATCAAAAGAATCAAAAAACATGAAATGACTTTGTAACCTTATAAACTGTTACGAGTTTTGTGTTTAAATCCTCCCTTAGTTTGCTAGGACTGTTACAACAAATACCACAGATTGAGTGTCTTAAACAACAGAGATTTCTTTTTTTACTCTTCTAGAGGCTAGAATTCCAAGATCAGGATGCTGGCTGGTTTGGTTTCTCCTGAGGCCTTTATTGAGCTTACAGATAGCTGCCTTCCCCTTGGGGCCTCACTGGGTGGTCCCGGTGTTTGTGGGTCCTAATCTCTTCTTCTTAGAAGGGTAGCAGTTTTATTGGATTGAGGCCCACCCATGTGACTGCATTTTACCTTATCTACCTTTCTAAAGGCCCTATCTCCAAATACAGTCACCTTGTGAGATAACGGGGGGTAAAGTTTCAACATACGAATTGGGGGCAAGAGGGACACAATTCAGCCCATAATGAACTTCTAATTGAAACTTGTTTAATGACTAGCTGTGTGACTACTGAGAGTTCGCCTAACCTTTCTGGGTCTTTCTTTCTTTCTTTTTTAAACGATTTTATTTTTATTTATTTGAAAGAGAGAGAGAGCACAAGCGGGGGGAGCGGGGCAGAGAGAGAAGCAGACTCCCTGCTGAGCCTGGAGCCGGAAGTGGGGGGTTGAACCCAGGACCCCGGGATCATGACCTGAGCCAAAGACAGACTGAGCCACTCAGGTGCCCCTGGGCCTTATTTTCTTCATCAGGGCCCAGCTTGAAATAATTCCAGGCACAATGAAAGGATCCAAATGGGGGGAAAAAAAGATGGGTCAACTTTCTGAGGAATTGAATTTGGAGAGTAAAGATGGGAGCTGGCTGAGAATCAGAGGAGGAGGCCCTGTGTCCAGGCACCACTTTAGGCTAGAGGCGTGGGGCCCTTCCCACCAGAGGAGGCTTCGTTCTCAGCTTCGCGAGGCTTTGTGGAGGAGGCAGGAGACCTGGTCCTTGTGAGCCTCTGGCAGCTTGCACCCCCAGCTCTCCGATCTGCAGAGACTCCAGCCAGGGTGCTCCCTTCATAGCCCTCTCTGTGAATTCCAGAACTTCCCAGGGAAGGGGTGAGTGGGAGGAGAACATGGGCTTTAGAAACCAGCCAGATATCTAGCAGCAGGAGAATCATGAACTCAAATATAGTTCACGGAGTTAGCTGTCATTGTTATTATTATTACAAGCATTTACTGAACAGTTAGGAGGGAAGTACTGCACTTTATCTTCATAACAATCCTGAGATAGGTGCTATTATTGACCCCATTTCTTAAATGTGTAAACTGAGGCTTAAAGAGTTCCCTTAGCTGCCCATGGCCTCAATACCTGTGAGTGATAGAGTTAGGACTTGAACTCAGATCTTTCTGAAGCAAACTTTATGTGCTTAAACCTCTGTCCTTTTACACTTGCATTAAAACATTGTGTTATGGGTAGATATTTAATAACGTAGGAAAATACCTTTGATGTACTCAGTGGGAAAAAAAATTAAAAATTCACTATCCCTATTCTATCAGTGTGTGGGGGGGGGCGTATAGAGGGAGGGGAGGAGAGAGGAAGGACAGGCTCAAATCAGTGGTTATTTCTGGATGGTGAGATATTTTTCTATGTTTTCCATAGTACCTAGAATAAATATATATCACTTTCTACATCAAGGGAAAATGGATTTTTTAAAGTGGAAACCGACAGACAAGGGATTTGGAAGGAGACAAACCTGGGTGAGAATCCCCGTGGTAGCCTCCCAGCATTCGGAGCCGCCGCCCTGTCTCTGGGTCCCTCTGAAGGATCCAGACACTGGTAGGGAGAGACAAGGAGTCAGGAGTACACCTGATTGGGGTTCTATTTTTGAAAGAGCCCTGTGCTGGCATCCCCAGAGACGCAGCATGGTGTATTTCCCTGAATAACCACTGCTATTTTTAGAGGCCACCAATGAACTGCACCCAAGGAGAGAGGGGGGAGGAGCTCCTGGATGCTCCTGGAGACCCTGGGGGTCCTGAGCTGAATCCCAGTCTCTTTCTTCAAACGTGCCTGCCCGGGCAGTTGGTCATCAGCTTCCCTGTGACCTTGGTTGCTTCGGTGGCACTTCGAGTGTCCTTTATGCTGTGAGGGTGGAGAGGGCTGGGGCACCAACCCGTCGGGACCACTCTATGTCCTTGACGGGTGTGCTCCTTCCCAGCGTTGTCAGCCCCTGGGGCACGGGAGATGTCTGCACTGGATGTCTCTGCCACAGCAAGAAAACAGGCAGGAGAGGATTACTGTCTGGGGGCAAAGCCTCCAAAACGTGTTTGTGAAAATTTTTTGAGAGGGGCAAAAATTGATAGAGTCAGGTAGAATCACAGAATCTTTGGCTGCAAGGGCCCTTCATCCGGCCACCATGTTTGCGTGCCCTGCCAGCCCTGTGCTTGCGTAGCTGCTGTTAAGGGACACATTCCCTGAGCGCCCCTCCCCCTCTAGATAGTTGGTTAGTTGCAGATTTTGTCCAAGAAGTGCCATGTCGTCCACCTAGCATACATAATGCCTAACGATGAATAATGGTGATAGTCGCCTTGTAAGGTCATATTGTAAGGGTTCCACCTACACTTTCTCCTTTCGTCTTCACAATGGCCACCTGAGTTAGATACATTATCATTCCCATTTTGCAGATGGGGAGGCTGAACCAAGGCCTAGCACATAACAGTAACGATAGCAAACGTTTATACACTACTTACTATGTTCCAGGCACTCTTCTAAGTGATTTACATGAATTAACTAATTTAATCTAATCTTCACAGAAACTCTTGCAGGTAGTATTATCATTTCCAATTTGGAGACGGGCACACTGAAGCACAGAGAGATTAAGTATGTAGCCTAACATCACAGAGCTTGTGGGCAGCTAAGGTAGGATCGGAACCCGGGCATTCTGGCTCCAGCGGCCATGCTCCTAAGGGCCAAGGCCACATTGTTCTGTGTCCCCATGGGTATTTGTTTGATGACTATCTCATCCTGACCCATTCTTCCTCCTCTGTATTTGTGCCACACACACTGGCTTCTCCCAGTTCTTCCGGCTAGCCAGGCCCTAGCTAGCTAGCATCAGGGACTCCTCAGACTCTGTGTCGTCTTCCAGCTACCTCCCTCCAACTTGTCCCTCAGGTTCCAGCCTCCCTGTCCGAGGGATGCTCAGAAGGATGCTCTGATTTCCCCCAGACCAGGGCAGTGCCTTGTTTTTCCTTCCTCAAGCACTTGTGCTGCTTCTCCAAGTACCCACCCCTCACAGAGGCAGCTTCCCGAGGGCGGGACAGCACCACTCTCCACCCACCCACTGTTTCCCTGATGTCCGGCTCAGGGCCTGACACAACATGGCCGCTCAATCAGGACTTGTCACCTGCAGGCCCGGAAGCAGGGCTAGAAAACAGGGCTGGCATTGGTCCTTCGGGAGGCACGGGGACGACGGAAAACTGGCTGGATCTGTGTCCTCCAACTCACCACAGTTTACCGAGAGCACCTTGGTGTCCCCGAACAGTCTAGTACTTGTTTCTTCACAAAACAGCGCTCCTTGGAGAAGGGAAGCCGCTGAGACTCTGGGAAGGGGTGAGCGAAGGCGACACCCCTGCCTCAGCGGTCCCAGGCCTGAGCACCTGGAGCTTCCTAGGATGGGGCCCGGACCTCGGCGCTTTTCACACCTTCTGTTTTCCCAGCCTGATCCTCCTCAGTTGCGTTTTGGAGGCCAAGCCATGCAGACAGAAGAACGTTTCTTAGAATACCCAGTCTTGTCCTCACTGCTCCATGGTTCCTCAGCCGGTGGCAGGCCTGCTTGAAGGGCCAGGCCTCACAGAAGCCAAAGATTAGGACAGTAGTCGAGTCACGATCATCCTCAGCATTTAATAATAGCAGCTAATGATTATTTTGAGTAAACGGGGTGCTGGGCCTTTTGATTCATCCTCTCACCTAACCCTGGCCAAGGCCTGTAAGCTGGAGTGTAGTGTTGCCATTTACCCAGGGGAGGTGGAGCCCAGTTTGCACTCGGCCTCAGTGAGTCCCGAGCCCGTGCTGCTGACCACCTGCCCAGCCTATGGCGTGTCAGCGTCCTGTCCTGCCGCAGGGGAGCAGGGACCAGGGAGCCAGCAGCAGGGCTTGCGGCTTAATCGCTAAGGAGACCCAGCGGGGTGGGGGGCATCCTGACTGGCAGCCTTGCTACATTCTGCGCTAGGATTTAGGAGATGGGAAAGGCGGGCTCCCCCCCTCCCAGGGTGCCCTGGCAAAACAATGCATTTTAAATGTCTCCCAAATTGCTAAGCTATTTCACTGCTTCTGAGGAGAAATAGCTTGGGGGAAGAAGCTATTGGCCCTTTGTGCCCTGAACAGCAAAACAAAATGCCAAATGGGAAAATGAAATCAGAGGACATTGTGGGAAATGGGGGAGGGGGAGGATCACTCGGGAATAGTTTGCTGTGCAGGTTTGGGGAGAGTATTGAACCTGCGTTTCCAGGTGGATCTCTAGGAGGCTGTGTGGTATGGAGGGTTTTGAGCCTGGGCTCTAGGGTCCGAAAGTCCTGATCAGACCGCAGCCCGTGACTCATGCTCCCACGGTGGCGTGCCCGTGAGGATTAAGTGTAAGCAAGGCTCCTCGTAGGCAGAGGGTTCTCTGTGGCTCTTGAAAAATGCAGATGCCCAGACCCCACCATCAGAAATTCTGATCCTGTTGGCGTGGGGTCAGCCCAGGCAGGGTTGGTTGGTAAAGGTCCCCACGTGAATGTAGTGAACGACCCAGCTGAGAACCCCTGCCTAATTCCTCCCTCCCCCTCCCTTGGTTTTCTCCCCTCTCAAATGGGCGTGATATTCTGTGAGGAAACAATCCCCAGACCATTCGGAGTGACACACACATGCTCTCGGTAAACTGTGGTGAGGTGTTGGGAGCAGACCCAGCCTGTTTTCAGTTACACCTTTGCCTCTGAGAGGAACCAGCACCAGCCCTGTTTGCTATTTGGCACAGAAAAGAAGCCCTGGGAAAAGGGCCTGTGGTTGGCACAGAGCATCAAGGACTCAGCCTTTTTGCTAAAAACCCACCACCCGCCCCCACTCGGGGGATGGCATTGGTTAAACACACGGCATACACATATAACATGTATAACTTCCCGAGGGGAGCTGCACGTTCATTCCTGGGACCCAGGCTACTGCTGCAAGGCTTTCTCACTGAGACTTTTCAGAAGGTTCTAGAACTATGGGTTAGGCAGGCCTGTGGCCAGGCGCATCACAGCAGCGAGACAAATCCCCACGTCCTGAGAAGAAGAGAAAATGAGCCTGCCAACCTCTAGATCTCTCTGTTTGCTGGGGGAGATGGTGGGATGGGAGCCTGAGAACAGGGGTGACTAATGCCCTGTGAGGAAGAGAGCCCATCGCCCTGGAAACAGACCATAGGAAACATGGAGAATAACTCCCCACCCGTACTCAGACCTTTACAGTGTATGCTCATCATAACAATGGCAGTTGTTGATGGGCCATCAGCCAGGGACTGATTTTTCAGACATTGTCACCAGCACCTAACCCCCCCAACACACACACACACATACACACACACACACACACACACACACACACATGCACACACAAGGCAGGGCTGAGGATCCTGATTTCGTAGGCAGGGAAACTGAGGCTCAAGGGGCCAGAGAGCTAGTAAGTGGTGAGGCTCAGGCTTTTGCGAATTTTAAGCAGCCCCTTTCAAACTTTCTCATTCGATCTTTTCAACCAGCCCAAGAGATGGGCCAAGAGGAGGTTGTTATCCCTATTTTAAAGATGAAGAAAGGTGAGGCTCAGAGACACGCAGTGATTTCTCTAAGTGTCACACAGCTAAGCACCAGGGCCTGCCCCCCAATCATGTCCCCTCTGGGTGCCTACCAGCTGGGCTGCCCGCATGCTCCAAACACTCCCACCCTTCATACCCCTCCCAGAACCCACCCTGGTTTCTGTTTTCTAGCTGTGTGACGTTGGAAGGCTGATTACCTCCTGCCAGGTGGGGAGAGGAGCACCTATCTCTCAGGGCTGCTGTGAGAATGATGAGGTCCCTGGCCCACACAGGGTCCTGGCTGATGGACACTTGCTGATCAGACAAATTAATTTGTGGAGAATTTCACACACAGTCATCCGGCCCAACCCTAGGACGAGAGGAGACAGTGACTTGACCAGAGCCACACAGCAAGTCGGGGCAGGGCTGGCTGGTTCTCAGCCTTTGTATCCTGATTCCCAGGCCAGTGCTCCATGCACCAGGACCAGATAGCACCCTAGGACCCAGGGGAAAGGTCAACACAAGGAAAGAAATCCAGGAAAGATCCCTCCACCTTACACCCCTGAGGGGAGAAGTGTTTCCCTGGGAAGGAGCATCCAGCACTCCCTTCAGAGAGAACTGAGCCCCACCCTGCCAGGCCCTTTAATCGCTGTGAGGCCCTCCTGAGGCCCAGCTTCCCAGTTGAGAACAGAGGGAAGGGGAAGGTTGGCCTCACATCCCAAAAGGAAAGGTGGCGATGGTGTTTGGGGTGGGGAGGCAGGCGGGCAACCTCACCGTCCAGGGCATTCGGCCGTCCTGCTGCTCATGCAGGGCCCCGGGAGCTGGGGGTGTGAGGAGAGTGAGCAGCTCTGAGGGGAGCAGCTCCTGCTATCTGCAACATCCCTGACCCCGACCTCGCTGGGGAAAGAGTCAAAAGCAAGAACTGGAGTCGATGGCTGAGAAAGGTTGTTGCTACTCGGTCCCTGGAGAGAAAATAGCCATCGCCCCTGGATTATTCTCCAAAACTTTTTCTTTTTATGCCTGAGACACTCTGATGCAGAGTCTGTTCAGAAAATCTTTTTTTAAACTGTAATTATAATTAAACCTGCTTTGCAACATGAAGGGAAAAAAAAAAAAAGCCCACGCTCCTTGAATTGCACCACCTATTCAAATTATTTACATTTTTATGTGATTCCTTCCACATTTATTCTACCACAGACTATTTCTGTTTGAAGGGGCGGTCTGTGGTAGGGTCTTCAGGATACTTGGTTTAGAGGCTTGGGGGGAATAGCATTGTATAATGTCTGACCCTCATTCATTCGTTCACTTAGAAAAAAAAAATACGGACTTTTACTCTTTGCCAGGCTCTGTACAAGATCCCTGGAGTCCAAAGAAAAGTTAGACTTGGCTCTGCCTTCCAAAGAGGTCAAGGAGAGGAAAAGAGAAAGGCGGTTGCCATTTATGGGGCACTTACTATGTGCAAGGCCTCGTGCAAGCATTTTTTCTTTCCCTTTATAGCAGGAGCACAAAGAAGGGAGAGATCAGTGCTATCTGGGCTGAAGGCTCTAGAAGGCTGCCTGGTGGGGAGGGGTGGGGAGCACCATTTCAGGAGACTGGAAATCATCTTTATTTGAACCCTGCTGGGTGTAGGGAAGCCGGCCTCCCTTACAGTAAGTGACCGACTGCCCCCTGCTGCATTTCCTCTGACCACCAGTGGCCTAGAGGTCCCGCCGCGCTCTCTGACCGGACATGGGGAGCAGGACCATCAAGCGAGTCTGCCTAGACAAGTCTGGACTTGGCAATGCCAGTAGGACTGAGCAATTTCTCCTGTACGCTCCAGGGCCTTTCTCTTCTATTATTCATGCTAACTGTGGAGCCCAGGCCATGTTAGCTTTGGTTCCATTTCAAATCAAAGAAAAATCCATTCTGCAAATATTTGTTAAGGCCCTCCAGCTTCTTATACAGACACTCTTTACCCAGATGGGTAAGACCTAACTTCAGGCTTCAAAGGGCTGTCATTCTAGGAGGGACAAGAGAGTGAATATTGCAAGAGCTGTCACAGGGGCATCACAGGAACATCTGCAAAAGGAATGTTCAGTGGATTCATTTGCTGCTCTTCAATGAGCACCTGCTTTGTCCTAGGCCCTAAGGCCTAGGAGTTAGAAAGGAGCAGGATATGATCCCTACTCTTGGGAAGCGCACACCCTGCTTCCTAAGCAAACAGAACTATACTTTTGAGAAGCTGTCTGTGAGGTGAGGGAGAAGGAAGACTGTGGGAACAGAGGACTACCTGCGGATGGGGGAGCAGAAGGGGGCCTGGTATCTGTCCAACACCAACCAGATGTTACGGCTTTGCATGTTACGTCCCTTCTCAGGTACTCTTCCTGGATTCTTTTTACAGATGTGGAAACTGAGACGAACAGTTAGGTCACTTGCCCAAGGTAACAAATTATGAACATACAAAATTCTGCATTCTGTTCCATAATATATCCATATATACATTCCTAGAAAACTGTATTTTAAAAGACTTGCTGATAAGTAAAATTGATACTCCTTTGAGATTCACCCTAAGTTTCCACTTGTTCTTCTTCCCGCTCCTTGTAGATAGTCCTTTTGGGAGGGTAGCAATAGGGCTCAAGGGAACAGGATCAGGAGGAAATAGGCAAAAGCCCTTACACATATTTTTAGGTTCCCTAAAATTCAACCAGAAAGAAATTCCACCTAAGGAACTATGCTAATTACATCTGTTTTAATACCTGTGGATTTCTTACTAACACTTTCCACAAGCACTAGGAACTCTAGGATAGCCCTCCTTCACAATTTCAATGAGTTGTTTAAACATTTATTTTGCATGCTCTCAGGTATTACATGTGCTAAAATTTCCCCATAGCTGGGTCTGCAAGGATTGACTGCCTTTCTGGGGTTAGGACATGGATTTGCCGGCTTCCATGCCCCACCCTTCTGTGTTAACCTGGCCTGGGCCCGCTGTAGACAGAGCCCAGCCCCCCAGGGTCCCCAATGCCTTCTTCCTCCTCCCTTCTACAGAGTTCCTCTCCCCCCTCCTCCTCCCCTTCTCCTCCTCTCTCCTTCATCCCCCTTTGGTTCCTCATCCATCCTCCTCCTCTCTCCCATCCTTCCCTCCTCCCACATTCCCTCCTCTTCCCTCTGTCTTCCCCCTTCTCCCCTCCCTTCTTTCTCCTTTATCATCTCCTCTCTGCCAGGACTCCCTTGAAACTCCCTACACCAGGGCTTTTTAAACTAGGGTCTGTGACTCCCTGCAGAGTCCGTGAGTAAGTTTCAAAGTGTCTGTTCACCCTGGAACGAGAGCCCAGCGTTCTGGGGTCATGGGCATAGGTGTCTCTTCTTGAGGAGAAGTTGCTGGGCTTTGATCCGATTCTCACAGCATCCTGGGGTTGGACACACCACTTCTCTTTCCAGTTCTTTGTCTCTGGTTCATTGTTTTCCTAACTTCCCAAAAGTGAGTTTCACAGTTTACTTATAATTGATTCAAAATTTTGCAACTATTGAAAAAGTATGTGCACAGAAAGCCTTTGTAGAGAGAAAGCCCAGTGCTCGGGAAGCCTGAGCGGCCCCGGCAGTTGTGTGGATTAAATGAGATCTCATGGGTGAGAGTGTTCAGCATGTAGGCAGTGCTAACTAAGTGACAGTCTCCAGCCCTCCCCATTTCTCTTGAAACACTGCTCTTTGCAGATGAGTAAAGTTGTGTCTAGTTTTCAAGGGCTGCCATGACACAGTACCTCAGACTGGGTGGCTAAAAAACAGAAATCTATTTCCTTCCCGTTCTGCAGCCTCAAAGTCCGAGATCAAGGTGTTGGGAAGGTCGGTTTCTTCTGAGACCTCTCCTTCGCTTGAAGATGGCCGCCTTCTTCCAGCGTCTTCACGTGGTCTTTCTGCTTTGTGTGTCTGTGTCCCAAGCTCCTCTTCTTAAGAGGACGGCAGACATACTGTATTAGAGCCCACTCGTATGTCTGCATTTTACCTTATTACCTCTCTAAAGACCCTATCTCAAATAAAACTCATATTCTGAGGACCTGGGGGTTAGGACTTCAACATACGAATGTGGGGGGAGGACACAGTTCAGCCCCCAACACATTGGATGGATGCCCTCCCTTGCACTGGTCTCACCAGGGCCCTGCCTGAGGGGTCAGGCTCAGGGAGGGGGGAACGTTCCCCAAGCCAATCAATTGAAAACTATTGCATTTAGAACTTGGTCTTCATTCAAACCACTATTGACAGAAGGCTATTTAGGAAGCACTTTCTGGCTGAGCGGGTCCAGGATTAATTATTAAGGACCCATCCTTGGCCTGGCAGGAGTCATGGACACCACGTGAGCAAGGAGCAGGCCCACGTGGTTGCCTCTGCTTCCTGACAGATAAGAAGAGGCTGTGTTTTATTTATATGTGCAGCTATTCTTAGTCATGTACTTTTCCCTATACCTCCAGTAGAAGGGATTATTGTAACTACTCCATCTTGAACCCGTCTCATAGTCAGATTAATAGATGGGGTTCAGGTCATTGCCCTGGAGTTGAAGAGCAAGGATGCATTATCCCCAATGCATTAGCAGATTATAAGCCGTGTGCGTAAAAGTTTAACACCTAGAACAAGAAGGTGGAGGGAAGGATGGCAAGAGACTGAGGTGCTGGAGCTAAGAAATAGGTTTAAAGATTTCATATAAATATGCCACTCCCCTTGGAGAGTTTGGTTACCAAAATTCTTCCCCTAATATCACCTGCAATGTAAATACGTGGTCTGAAGACAATCTTTCACCAAGGCCAATGGCCGGAGAATCAGCCTCGGGGGGGCTGTTCCAGATGCAATAAATTAGAGCTGTGCACTTAATAATACACATTGGATGTGGGTGAATCAATAATCTCAGTGCATTCAAGTATAGATTCAAAGTAGTTTATTTCAGGAACAATAACCCTTGCTATTTATTTACATAGTTCTGTGACCTTAGGCAGTTTTTTTTTAGAAAATTCGAGATGGCGAGGGTCTCTCTACTCTTGTTGTCCCACTCCACCCTCCAGTATTTAATTTTCCCAGATTGCCTGCCTCATGGATTGTAACCTCATTTATAATTTTTCCACCACTGGCTTTTCTCTGTTATGTGGACTGGCTCTGGGTTTCTGGCTCTGTTATGTGGACTGGCACTACAATATGAAGAGGAAAGTTCTCCATCGACTAGCTGTTTTGCTTTGGCATGTCATTTACCTTTCTGGGCCTCTGCTGTAAAGCGAGGATAATATACCTGCTTTATGGAATTGCTAGAAGGATTCGAGATAAAGTATGGGAAGCCTTCTCTGCAGTGTCTGGGATACCAGCTGCTTGACAAATAGATGTGATTATTATTACAAGGTTCCCTAGATGGCTTTGGTGGGTGGAAGGGGTGCTCTGGGCAAGCAGCACCCCAGATTCCTACCTCCTCTCTATATCCTAGGGGACCTCCACTCTGAGCCACGACTGCCAGCCTGGAAACCGAGGCTCTCACTAGCTCAGCCAACTATCAGCACGACGATAGGAAAGATGATAGTACTCATCCAAGACATGGGAGTATTAGGAAAGGCACTGCACTATAAAAGAAAGAATATAGTTTTGGCAGTTAGAGAGATCTGGATTCACATCCTAGATTTACCACTTTACCTCAGGCGTATCACCTCATTTCTTTGGGACTCGGTTTAGTCATCTTTAAAAGTGAGATAAAACATATTTGCTTGGAAAGACTAATGGGACAATGAAATTAAACCTTCTACACATGTAAAATACCACCTTCAGTTCCTGGCACAGAAAAGGCACTCAGACCTGGTAACAACATCATCCTCATCCTCATCGTCATCATCACCATCATTGTTATGAATATTACCTTGTTGGCAGTTGTTTCTGGAGATTTTGACTATGTCAGGAGGAATTTTGAAATGAAAAGCTTCTCTGCAGTGTTAACGTTCTGTTTTGTCTTTTGGGTTTTTTTTCTCCCCCCTAACCCAATGCACTTTTTCTAAAGACTGGTAAGGTTTATGATTCCATCAGAATAAAGAATTTGGTAATAGGCATGAACAATTACACCCCAAACCTTGGGCAAGGATATATCAGCCTTTACTTTCACATGGTCCAAACATGGGAAAATCAAATGGTGTATGCTAATACTCATGGTGAACAGGCTTTCTGTGGAAAGTCCCACATTGATTATCTCCTGGCACCAAGGGTCAAATGGCACCACGCCAGTTGCTGGTGATGCAATATGAAAATTGGCTGGCCATTTAACTGGACCCAGTCAACCTACTAGGTATGGCCTCACATATGAGGCCATAAACTTCTGTTCTGCCACTTTTCAGGTCATGGGCCAAGAAGTAGAGGACTGTATAATTTTTTCATGTATTTTATTTATTTTATTTTATTTATTTTTAAAGATTTTATTTATTTATTCAGGAGAGACAGAGGGAGGGAGAGAGACAGAGGCAGAGGGAGAAGCAGGCTCCCCGCGGAGCAGGGAGCCCAATGTGGTACTCGATCCCAGGACCCTGGGATCATGACCTGAACCTAAGGCAGACGCTTAACCGACTGAGCCACCCAGGTGCCCCTATAACTTCCATCCTATATTTTGGCCAGTCCAATCTATATATTTCTTTGAAATGAAAGAATACTTTTAAAATACATGGAAAAGGGACACCTGGGTAGCTCAGTCGGTTAAGCGTCTGCCTTCGGCTCAGGCCCTGATCTCAGGGTCCTGGGATCGAGCCCACATTGGGCTCCCTGCTCAGCAGGGAGTCCGCTTCTTCTTCCCCTGCCACTCCTGCTCACTGTCTCTCAAATGAATAAAATCTTTTAAAAAAAGTTATATCTGACATTTGTACTTTCGAATGGAATAGTAAAGTTCTTATTTATTCAAATTGTTTTAATGCTAAAATATTCCTAAGATAAAATTCACCATTTTAGCCATTTTTAAATATGCAGTTCAGCGGTGTTAAGTACATTCATATTGCTGTGCAGCCATCAGCACCATGCATCTACAGAACTCCTTTTACCTTCCAAACTAAAACTCTGTACCCATTAAACAATAACTCCCTTTTCTGTCCTTCCTCGACTCCCCAGTAGCCACCTTCCTAGGTACCTCAGATACGTGGAATCATATGGTATTTGTTTTTTGGTGACTGACTTATATCACCTGACATAATGTCCTCACGGTTCATCCATGTTGCAGCGTGTGTCAGGATTCCCTTCTTTTTTAAGGCTGAATAATATCCCGTTGTATGTTTAGACTGTGTTTTGTTTCTCCATTCACCTTTCAAAAGACACTGGTTCCTTCTACCTTGTGGCTGTTGACTAATGGTGCTATGAGCATGGGTACACAAGTATCCATTCAAGTACCTGCTTTCAGTTCTTGTGGGTATACACCCAGGAGTGGAATTGTTAGGTCATATGGTAATTCTTTTTAAATTTTTGAGGAATTGCCACACTATTTTCCTCAGCAGTTGCTTTACTTTACATTCTCACCAGCAATGCACAAGAGGATCCAATTGCCCCACATCCCTGCCAGTGTTTGCTGTTTTCTGGTTTTGATAATAGTCATCCTAATGAGGGGTGCCTGGGTGGCTCAGTCAGTTGAGCATCCAACTCTTGATTTCGGCTCAGGTCATGATCTCAGGGTTGTGAGATCAAGCCCCGCTTCAGGCTCCTCACTTGGAGGGGAGCCTGCTGAAGATTCTCTCTCTCCCTCTCCCCGTGCTCTCTCTTTTTCTCTCTCTCTGTCTCTCTCTCAAATGAATAAATCTTTAAAAATAGTCTTCCTAATGAATGTGAAGTATGGAGTCTTTCTTACTTATTTCTCCCTTTCTTAAATTAATAAACTTTATTTTTTTAACAGCAGTTTTAGGTTCACGGCAAAATTGAGTGGGAAATATACAGAGTTCTCATGTACCCCCTGCCCCCCCTGCCCCCCCTGCCCCCACACATGCGCAGTCTCCCCCACCGTCAGGATCCATATCACAGCGGTGCAGTTCACAGTCAATGAACCCTACACTGACACATCCTTATCCCCCAAAGTCCTGAGTTTACATTAGGGTTCCCTCTTGGTGGTGTACGGTCTATGGGTTTTGACAAATGTATAATATGAAAGAAGTTCTGGTGATCCCTCCTTGATTTTTTTGCCAAAGTACATTTTTAGAACTGTATAATGAAGCTTGAAAAGCACAATCGGTGTTTTCCCTTTCCATGTTTCCTTGGTTAATGATAAGCCTGAACTTACACATATTTACACAATATGGTGCCACAGAGTCGGCCTGGCGGTTCTCAAGCTCAGACCCGAGCCTTCGGAGTCAGAGAGATCCTGATTCAGCTCCTAAAGCTACATTTCTTCCCTGTGTGCCCATGGGGAAGACACTTAAACTCTGTAATGCTCAGTGTTTTCTTCTATAAAATGGGATTGGGTTATAATGCTGAATTCATTGGAGGGTTGTGTGAATTAAATGAAATAATGCATATAAAGCCCTTTGCACTGCTCTTGAAACAGACTGGAGATTCAGTAATAACTAATATTATTCCAGAACATTCTGAGCACCTACTATTTGCCAAGCTCTCTATTGTTAATCACCTGCTCGGTCTTCAAACCTTTTTGATCATCTGTCCCTCACAGTAAATGGCTTTTGACTACACATACTCAGCATTTTCATCTTTATTTATAAGTTATATCCATGATTCACTCTCAGTCCATGTACTAAACATTAGGAAAGTTTAATGCTGCCTTTCTTAAGATTAAGAGAGAGAGAGAGAGATGTTCAGATATGTTCTCCCCAAATACCAATAAGTTGTCTTGAGTACTTTGTTTTAGAGGACTCTGGTTTTGCTTATTTAAGACAAGGGTTCGCAAAATTTTTTTTATAAAGATAGATAGTAAAGATTTTTGACTTTCTACAGTCTCTGTTTTTTTTTTAATTATAATTTTATTTTATTTTATTTTTTTTTTTTTTAAGATTTTATTTATTTGACAGAGAGAAAGACAGCCAGAGAGGGAACACAAGCAGGGGGAGTGGGAGAGGGAGAAGCAGGCTTCCCGCCGAGCAGGGAGAATGATTCGGGACCCTGGGGTCATGACCCGAGCCGAAGACAGACGCTTAACGACTGAGCCACCCAGGTGCCCCTTATTTTAAGTAAAAAAAATTTTTAAGTAAGCGCTAGGCCCAGCGTGGGGCTTGAACTTACAACCCCAATATCAAGAGTCACATGCTCTACCGACTGAGCCAGCCAGGCACCCCTTGTCCAGTCTCCATTGTAATTACTCAACTCTGCTATGGATAAAAAAGCAGCCAGAGACAATATGCAAGCAGATGGGTGTGGCGGTGTGCCAATAAAGCTTTATAAATACAAAAACAGGTGTTGTCCATAGTTTGCAGACCTCTGACCTGAAGATGGAATTATGTTATGATGCCTGTTATGAAGATGAATCTGGCAGGGGTATTGAGGGTTAGCAGAGAAGGGGCAAGAATCAGCGCAGAGAGTCTAGTAGCAGAGGCTGGGGCAGGGTCAAGGCCACGGGTGATGACAGGGTGAACCTCTCAAGCAGGAACCAAAGGGACCTCAGCAAATTCTCATTTCTGTCTCTATTCTGGTAGATGGATGCTAGCAGCATACTTTGGCCCATGCTTTCCCTTCCTGGGTGAATTAAGTGAATGTGATTATATTTACATGTACTAATACTATGTTATTATTACTAAATATATACTACATAGTATGTATTACTATATAATGAGTCCTATACGTCCATGCATCTATAGGAACTTGTCTCTACATACACATGAATCTGCATGCAGCTCCATGTTGACTCATTAGCTTCCTTGAGTCCTTTGGAAAAGGAGACAGAGTAAAAGTGAAGGAGTAAATAATTATATGTCAAATAATTAAAAGTACTGTTGAGAAAGAATGCCTTTCAAATAGTTTTTTTAATTGGGTTTTAATATGGCTGACTTGGAAAGTTTCTCTCCGAAGATGATGTTGATTGACAGCCTATATAGTTATTAATAACATGTAGTCAATCTGCTAGGAATATATTAAGTGTTCAGGAGCGAGAACATCAGGGAATGGCTGCCAAGGATTCAGGCAACAGTCTCTGCTTGGGACACATTGTTTTCTTGGCAGAGAGTCGGTGGCCATTGCACAGAGCTGGAGTTGGTGGTATATAGCCTAAGATGGCCCGAGGGTCTGTATCTCACGGTTTTGAAATGTCAACCACCTCTACTGAGACCAGAAGCCACAGTTAAATGATTGGTCCTCCAGGAAGTGCATTCAGCAAACAGTTTATAATCAGAAACTCCTAACCAAAATTTTAGTAACATCTCCTGAATACCACATCTCTCAAACTAGGCTGGGTGACTTAAAAAAAAAAATTATTATCATATTTTTTCATTTCAAAATTTAGACCTATTTATTCTTGAAAATTTAGAAACTGTAGATGAGCACATGGAAGAAAATAAGAAGTATCTCTTCCCCCACCAAGTTGAAATAAATGCTCTTGCTTTCTCTGATCCATAAACACACACGTGCACACAGATACACGCACACACTTCACCTTTTTCTAATTTCTAAAAATAGTACCCTACTCCCTATTGAATTTGGTGATCTGCTTTTCTCATTTAACAATATGTAATGTATGGCTTTCCATGTCATTACATAGTCATCTACAGAATCAGTTTGTAAGGTTACATAGTATTTCATCATATAGCATGCCAAAGGCTTTTTTTACATTTCTCCTACTTGTTAGACATTTGGGTTGATTCCCATTTTTTTCACTCTTCTGCTCAATACTGTACTGAGTACCAGCACTGACATTCGGCCAGATAGCACTGACATAGTAATACAGCGTGCCCTGTCTCAGCTAGTGGGTGCCTATATCGTCATTCATTATTTTTAATATCACCCTCAGAAACAGTTTTATATAAGTCTGTGGATTCCTTGGGATACTTTTTTGGACTACTAGAATTTCTGGGTTATCAGAATTCAATATTTTTTTTTTTTTTTTTACAGATTTTGGTATATTTTGGCAAACTGGCCTCCAGAAACACAAGTACTAGGTAACACAAGGTTGGCCAGTGTGCAAAGCCCTTCTGAGCCCAAACCTTCTGGGGTATGTATTCAAGAAGTTTGATGAGGAAAAGAAAGAACAAAATAGAGCTTGGTTGGGGTCAAATAAAGATTGACTTAGATGTGGACAGTGTATTAATTGGGGACCTGGCAAGAAAGAATGGCATTTCAGATGGGGTGGTTAAGGAGAATGCTGTGAAGGGGCTATTCTTTTTTTTTTTTTAAGATTTTATTTATTTGTCAGAGAGAGAGAGGGAACACAAGCAGGGGGAGTGGTAAGCAGAGGGAGAGGGAGAAGCAGATTCGCCGCTGAGCAGGGAGCCCGATATGGGACTCGATCCCAGGACACTGGGATCATGACCTGAGCCGAAGGCAGATGCCCAACCGACTGAGCCACCCAGGTGCCCTAAAGGGGCTGTTTTTAATGCATGGCAGAATTAGGGGCAACCAGGATGCTTGGTGAAGCGCCCTGAGGCTAGCAAGAGCTGGGAGCTGTGGCCACCCAAGGCCAGATGGGGTGGTGGGGCAGGGGGGACAGGCACTGAGACCTGGACCAGAGCAGTAGCTGTAACTATATATAGCAAAGGCTGTCCCAAAAGCATGATGCCCTTTCACACAGGTCTGCAGTCACTGCCAACCCACAGCACAGCAGAGAGGTTGCCGGTGAGTAAATACCCCAACCTCATTCTGCTCCTAACTTTGACCTCCTGCCAGACTCCCATTGGCTGAACCCACTTGGAAGCCAGAGGGAAGCCCACTGATCCAGGTTAACCAGTGGCCTCCCAGGGCACTGAGCAGGAGGGAGAAAGGTGGGAAGGCTCTGGATGGGCACACTGAGACATCTGGCTGGCACAGCCCTAGACCAAGGCATGGACATCAGTCTTTTTTCAAATCAGGGTCTGAAGGCTGAGGGAAGAATGGATTGAAGAAAAAGAAATTGAAGATGGTAAGGAAACAAAATCACAATTCCAGCCCCGTCTTTTGGCTGTTGTAGGAGTATTGGAGACAGAGGGAGGTATGAGTCAGGAAATCTCTCCCCTGAGAGCATCATGAACTGCATTTCACATTTGCCACCTCTCGCGATCCACTCCCAGCAGAGTTTTGAAGGTTTTCAGTAGCACCTGGGCACAGAACAGACAAAAGGGAGGATGAAGAAGAGGTGGGGCGCGGGGAGCAGAACCAAGATGCTCTTATGTAACTTACATCCGTATGAAAACGCGTTTTATTTTAAGGTGTGCTATTTATGAATTCCTTAGGGGGTTAAAAAGCGTAAGAGATGGGTCTTCGAAGAGATGTCAATAGAAAAATCTCTTAGCTCCTGGAATAACGACGCTGTTGTTTTGGCTTTCTGTTTTTCCAAAAAGGCCATCTGTTTTCATCAACATCAACAAGAATCTCTAGCCACCTTTTCCCTCATAACCCTCTGTCTCTTTGCACAAATGACAATATGCTCCTCATGATTCATTCCTGAAGACATTCTTCTGGACTAAATGCTGCTACTAAATTTGTACTTCAGTTTGCACCGTGAGCACCACATGATCCTTGCTCAGGCGGCAACCGCACTATTGCAGCTTTCATTTCCCGAGCCCCAGATTGTTACCCTGGGGTGGCCGGCAGCTCCATGCCAGGCTTTATGCAACTGGTTTCTCCTGTTTCTCAAGGGATATGTGAGGTCTTTGAGGGAGCCCCATAAATAGCACCCCTCTTTCCACCTGAGTCCTGAACAAATTGAGAGACAAATCAAGGGTGACAGATGGAAGCCAAAATATCATGTTTATTACCAAGAATGAATAATTTCAGTTGGTAAGAGAGCTGAATTGACTTGATAATTGGATCCAGGATTAGGCAGACTGCCCCACCTGGTCACGGGCAGTGCGGGATGGGGGCAGAGGAAGAGCCAGCCCCTGGAGGTGTAGAAACAAGTGTTACTAGCTGCCGAGAGGAAGCAGGGTGATGCTCAACCTAGCATACTCGGTTTATTCTTCCTCAGTTTACCTCCAGTGTAGCTCACTCCACTACCTGTGAGTAAAGGGTCGGAGAGAGGCCAGGAGGGTTATGAATGGGGCTCCCTTTCCGTGGAAATAAATATCGGAATTAGAACAAAGTTTTCCTTTGTTCCTTGTTCACATGGCATGGGTCACAGTGGCATGGGTCACACAGAAGCTAAAAGATGTGCCTAGCATGAGCCTAGTACTTAAAATACACTGAGCAAATATGTGTTGACTTTATGTATTCATTCACCTAACGAATAGTTACTGAACAAAGACACAAGGCCGAGGGAAGGAGTTTAGCTTTTTTGTTCTTGGTACAGCAGGGAACCGCTAGAAGATTCTGAGCAAGGGAGAAACCCGATGAGATTTACACTTTTGAAAAATTACTCTTGTTGCCTTTTGGAGAATGGATTATAAGGAGGACAAGTTGCAGACATGGAGAGACAGATTAGGAGGCTTTCGCTGCTGTCCAGATGAGAAGTGATGATGTCTAAGACTAGGGGGAACCCCGAGGAGAAAGACACAAATGGACAAGTGGAGAATAACTTGCAGATAGAGTTATCAGGATTTGCTGATGGATTGGAGTGAGGAGGGGGAGAAGAATTGAGAGTGACCTGCAGTTTTATTTGAGCAACTGAATGGATCAGAGATAAAGTAGACAGAGAGGGACAGGTGTAGGGTAAATGAATGATGGTGTCCCTGGGCTACCAGGTTCTTTTGGAGGCTTGTGGTGGGCTGATCATACATCTCTGTTTGTCTGGGCCAGTCCTGGTTTGCACCTGCTGACCCAGCATAATTATTAAGAATGTCTCCTTTCAGGGGTGCCTGGATGGCTCGGTCGGTTAGGCGTCCACTTTTGATCTCAGCTCAGGTCTTGATCTCAGAGTCCTGAGTTCAAGCCCTACACTGGGCTCCATACTGGGCATGGAGCCTACTAAAAAAAAAAAAAAAAAAAAAAAAAAAAGAATAATTCCTTTCACCCTCAAAAGTGGCCTGCTTTGGATGATTAAGTACCTGGTCACTCAAGCCTAGAAAGAATTTTGAGCTAGTAGAAAAATATTGGAAATGTGCTTTGACATGTGAAAAACAGTGTATAACTGAAAAGCATCAATCAGCATTTGTTATGTTAATGAAGATTTGTCCAAAAGCTGAATCGTGTTTGCTCATGAACGTTTCACAATTATTTTAGGTTACTTTCCTCTGTTGCCTGATTCACCTTCCATGCCCTGTGGCTCCCAACCCTAGAATGGGACTCTGTTCCTGCATCCTTCTCCTCCCCCTCCTCCCTCTCCCCGCTCCAGCCTTCCCCCAGGTACCAATAATTTCTAAAACACATACTTCATTGCCCTATGGGGGCTCTCCATTTGAAGGAACCCGATAGTTCATGTTTTTATAGATCAAAGCTTTGTGAAGTACTACACAGTGGGTCCCTGCTCTACCACTTTTTCTTGGCTAGGTTCACCTCAAGGAAGACTCAGTCTTATAAAACAATCCTCACTCGTCCTGGCTCCCAGAGTACTTTGTGAAAATGAAAATACCCACTTTGCAACTGCCTTCCCTTCTTGAAAATGTCTAAATATACAGTGGTGCCCACAGAGGCTTTTGCATTTTACACAAATGCCACAGCTCTGTTTGCTGGGGAAGGCATGTCCCAGTTTGGAGAAGGACATTTCTAGATGCCCAGGCTGGGGTCCCAGCCCTTCCCCTTTGTGGGACACCTGCAAAGTACTCCTTTCTCACTTTCTCAGGTCTTCATCTCCTCACTGTAAAATAGGGGAAGCGGTCTCTCCCACCTTTGTAATTGCTTCCAACTCACTGCTTGTTTTCATTAGGTGACAGGACAGAGTATTGCCTGATCATGACGCTTGTGGACCCAGGGGGGATTATGGCACTGTCCTTATTTCTCGAGCCAAATTTGAACTGTCTTGAGCCTTCACACACGGACTGATGCAAGTCCATGTCATTCTCCAATGGCTCCCCTGCCCTGCTTCCCCTTCCCAACAGACACTAAAGCAAGGACATTGGCACAATCTGTGTGCTGTTCATCCCAAAAGGCCTCTCAGACTTTTTATTTTTTTATTTTTTATTTTTTTTCCTCTCAGACTTTTTAGTATTCATTTGTATTAGTTTGCTAGGACTGCTAAAACAAAGTACCACAAATGGGTGGCTTACATAACAGAAAGTTATTGTTTGGAGGCCAGAAATCCAAAGCAAGGTGTCTCCAAGGCTGGGGCCTTCCAAGGGCCGTGGTGGAAAGTGTGTTCCCAGCCCCTCCCCTGGTTTGTGGTGCTTGGCTGGCATCTTCGGCGTTCCTTGGCTTCTAGAAGCATCGCCCCAGTCTCTGCCTTCACTTTCACATGGCATCCTTCCTGTGTGCATGTCTATCTCCAAATTTTTCCCTTTTAAAAATACACCGGTCATATTGGATTAAGGGCCCATCCTACTCCTGTACGTCCTCCTCTTCCCTGATGACATCTGCAGTAACCCTATTTTAAAATAAGGTCACATTCTGAGGTACTGGGGGTTGACTTCAACATCTGAATTTTGGGGGACACAACTCAACCCATAAAAGCTGTTTTAACTACAGCCCACTGCTATAGTTAACACCATTTTGCCTCACAGACTACCACTGGCCCAAAGCCACCGACCGGTGCTGGACTCTCACTGTGGCAAAGGCTCGTTTGTCCAGCTTCCTACCCAAGTGTGCATGACCCGTGGAAGGAAAGGGGTTTTCTTCTTTGTGCTACCATTTGCCTCATATGTTCCTCACGAGGCTGCGGCGATCACTAGGACCCTTAGCACCATTCTCCTGCTGACACTACCAAGGTCCCATGAGCTCAGAGGTGTTCAGAACAGCTAAGCATGAAGAGCTCATGGGAATGCAATAAAGCCAGCCGACTCTCTCTAGAGGCAAAGATGCTCAGACCTTGGACACAAAGTCCTGTCCCATTTTTCCCTGGAATGGGGGTGGGGGGAGAATCCCTTATATTTATTTCAAATTAATGTCAAGGTCTTCTGCCCTCTTAGTCCCCTGGCTTCCTTGCTGTATCAAAAACCAAATATATAGAAAGAAACACAAGTTGTTCCTCATGATATATCCTGCTATAATGTATGCAATCGGTAAATGTTCATTGAGCATCTACAAAGTGCTGTATTGGGTACCAGATTTGAAGTCGAACACTCCAATCTTCTGCCCTCAGTTAATGGTGAATGATCCAGATTTTAAATAGTCACCTGACACCCAATCTGCCAGAGAAGGGCGGTGGCTTGCCCAAGGTGCAGCACAACGAGTGTGTGTCCGAACTAGAACTCGGGTAGATGTCTCCTAGCGCCTCGTATGTGTACAGTCCATGTGGCTTTCCACCTGGGGGCCGGGAAATTCTGAATGCGTGTCTTTTGCTGCCTGACAGGCATGGCCTGTGCCCTGGTCTCCGACCACGGTGGGACTGGTAGTGGCTTGTGGTTCAGTGTTGGCCTCATGCTTGCTCACGTGGGAGGGAGCATATCTCACGGTCTGACATGGGATCTTGTAAAGGAAACCATCGCGGAGAGCCCGAGCATGACCAGAGATTTGTTAAATTAACAGTCTCTGGGGGAGTTTCAGTCACTGCAGCAGAAATGTGCTGATTAAAGAGACAGCTTGCTGGAAGGGGGAGGCCTGGGAGACCCGCTCTGCATCCATCCCCTCTATGCACTGGCTTTGTGATGCTGAGCGGGTTACTCAACCTCTCTGAGCCCCGGTGCCTTCCCTCTCATGACCCATTCAGTGCCGTGATCAGGGAGAGGAACGACGCTGCTTCCCAGCTGCTGCTGAGGCCAAGAGCCTGGGCTTCCTTCCCAAATGTACCAGTGTATCTGTTATCTCTTGCCATATAACAAACCACCCAAAACTCGGTGCTTTAAAACAACTCTTTATTTTTGCTTCCTAGTCTGTGGGTTGGTTGGGCAGTGCTGATGATCTGCATGAAGCTTGGCTGGGCTCATTCATCCATCCGAGGTCAGCCTAGGGTGACCAGCCCAACCCACTTGCCTGGGACTAAAAGGCTTCTGCGGGTGTGTGGCATTCAGTTTTCAAGTCTGAGGCAAAAAGGGGGTGAGTTGGTCACCCTCCATCAGCTGGTGGAGGGGCTGAGGGCTGATTGTCATCTGGGACAATGGGGATATAGGGGAGGATGACTGGGCATGTGCTTCTTGTGGTCCAGTAGACTGACCTGGGCTTGATTGCCTGGCGACCAAGCTCACCTCCAAGAGAGCAGGAAGACATGAGCTCAGAACTCGCACATTATCACTTTGCCTCATTCTGTTGGTTAAAGCAAGTTACCAGGTCAGCCCAGATTTAATAGATGGGAAAATGGTCTCTATCTCCTGATAGGAGCTACAGTCACATTGCAAAGGGGTGTGTCTCCAAGGAGGGCAAGAATTGTGTCAATTTTATAATCAATCTACTGCAAAGCACGAAGAGCTCTGTTTTCTGCAGCAGTCAGGATACCATTCCCACCAGCCCTCGGGCTACCAGGAGCCACAAGATGATGCAGCAGAGCAGGCTTAGGGCCTCCCAAAGACTCCCCTCTGTGTCTTGTTTTCTCCCCCCTCTTCTTAGCCCTAAATGGAATACGCTTTCTCTTCACCTGGCCAACTCTTTCTCTTTTGGAATGCAGCTTGGTAGTCACTTCCTCCAGGAAGCCCACCCTGGCCTCCCATGCTGGTTTAGCATCCCCTCACCCCCCCTGGGCCACCACCCCATGCTCCCACGGCCCTCTGTGCTTCCCTGTATCACAGCACTGGCCACTAATACCAGCACTGCGGGGACTGGGAGCTCCTTGACTCCAGGGATGGACGGATTTGTCTCTGCATCCCAGCACCCGCACAGAGGGCATGGTGCAGAGCACATGCTCAAAAGTGTATTCTTTAGAGGTGGCTTGAGGTCACTGCTAATTAAAGAGCTCAGTTCTCTTGAGCCCCGAAGTCGTTGTTCTGCCCCCTCCTCTCAGGCAGGCCCCAGTCTGCAGCAGACGTCAGCATCATCCTGCCCCCATCTGCCAGGCACGAGACAATAATCTAACCGTGGTCCCAGCTCTGCTAACTGGTTCATGCTTTTTTGGGCCTTGGTACTGTCAAGGGTGAGAGTCTGCACACGGAACGACAATAATGACGCGGCTGCCAGTGTGGAGGGCAGACCCGCATCAGGCTCTCCCTGCCATGGTGGGGGACTCTTCTTTCAGAATCCCTGCAGGTGCCCAGCATTTGTGCCCGGCCGCAGTCCTGCAGGCCCTGTGGACACAGAAGGGGCCAGTTTGGGGAGGGGGAGAGTCAGGCAGTCCTCGTCTGTCACCCCGGCCCCCACACCAAGACTCTCTCTGTATCCTGACCACCTCCCCTCCTGCCTGCCCCATCTTCTCCACCCACAGCCCCCACCCTTGTGCCGGCCCCGTCCCTTCACTTGAGGGTTCAAACAGCCTCTAAACCAGACTCCCTGCCTCCACACTCACACATCCACCTGGAAGTCAGAGTGTACTTTCAAAGGCAGGAGAATGCGGTGATTAAGAGCAAAACTCAGGAGCCAGACCACCCAGCTTCTGCCACTCCCGGCTGGGGAGCCTGGGGTAATTTTCTTAACCTCTCTGAGTCTCCTCATTTGTCAGTGAAGATAATGAAAGCACCTCTGTCTTAGGGTTGCTTTGAGGATTAGCTGTGGTGATATGTGCATGGTGCAGTAGTGCTCGATATATGTTAGACATTGTTGTGATCATCCCCACCCTGTTTCAGACCCTTTAATGGGTCTCCAGTGGCCACAAGTTGAAGTTCAAGCTCCTATTACAAAGATCAGGCTTTTGCCCTTTACCTTTTACCCTTCTCCTACCTTGAACACAGATATAATGCTTGGAAGTATGGCAGCCACCTTGCAACCATGAGGAAAATGTTAAGGATGGCAGAGCTGTAAAGGACCCTGGGGCCTTGATGACACCATTGAACTTCTGTGCCTGCCTGAACTACTTTTCCCAGGCTACTTATTGTGTGAAACAAATAAACTTCGCGTTTGTTTCACGGGGGCAAGGGGAATCCTAGCTTCTAGGCCTGACATTCACGAGTTTCCAAGAGCTGGTTCTTTTTCCTTGTGCAGCCTCATTTCTGAAATCATATCCCATCCCCCACTCCTCAGCTTTATGTTCCAGCTATACTGAACTAACTACCTGGAGCTCCTTCCACACACCACTCCGTTTGGTGCCTCTCGACCACTGCTCATGCTTTTCTCACTTCATTTCTGTCTGGAACTTCCTGGCCCCTCTTCTCTGTTTTCTTCCTGGCGAACTCCTATTCAGCCTTCAAAATCCTGCTCTGATATTAACTCCTCTATGAAGATGTAACTGGCTTTTCCATTCTTGACATATTAATCTCTGCCAGCCTATAGAATTGAAATAGAGGGTCTGAGATTGATTCCCACTTCTGCCATCTACTAGTAACTAACCTTTCTGGGCCACAGTTTGCTCATGAGTTAAATGAACAAATAGTAGGGTTTTGTGAAGGCTAAATAAGATAATAAACACTGATAGATTTAGAACAGCCAATAGTACATACTCAATAAATGTCAGTTATCATCTTTTTCATCATTCTTATGCTTCCAGGTGTTTCATCCCCACTTGCTCATAAATCTCTCAAGGGCAGGGCCCTGTTTGATTCCTCTCTGAAGGCCCTGCCCCTAACACGGCAGCCGGCACACAGAGGGGGCATCAGGAAATGGGGCTGACTTAGCCTTTACAATCCTCTCAGAAAGCAGAGCATGTTCCATCCCCTTGGCATTGCCACAAATGGAGCTGATGAGGCCTGGAAGAAGAAATAACCTCTACTTCCTGCTCTGGGACCTTTCTTCGTGAGATCGCTGGTGGAGCCCTTCTTGACCTATGTCTGTCAGAGGTCCTCCACGGAGTGTAAAGGGCCATTCCAACACTGCCCCGGGGGGGATTCAAACACAGCCCACCGCTGCTGCGGTGGATTCATGGCTGCGGTGTGCATGGAGCGCCAGCCAGTAGAACCTGCTCGGGCTCCAGTCCCCTCTGGGTCTGATCGGGACCCAGAAGACCCTCCCTATTCAGAGTGAAGAAGGTATGATTCTGATTCTGATTCTCCTGTGTTGTCAAAGTTAGGCAAACCTGGGTGCCTCCGGTGTTTCCTGGCTTTGTGGCTTGGACACATGATTTTAGCTCTTTGAACCTCAGTTTCCACATCCGTTAAAATGGGTTTATAGCATAGGATTGTGGTGAGGATTGAATGTGACAGCTTAGGTAAAGCACCTGGCACAGAGGCTTTACATACAGTAAGTGCTCAACAAATGCCCCTTACCTTTTCCCTCCCACCCTTTTCCTCCCAGCCTACCTGTGCTGGAGGTATTCCAGGAGGAATTCCGTCATCCCAACAAACAGGGGCTTGGCTGTGTGATAAGCAGGTTGGTTCTCAAGATTGAACATGCTGTGTTCACCGGGGATGTGATCTAGGAGCCCCCAGGCAGAGGGGCCACAGTGGTGCCTGCAAATTCAACTCGCTTTTCCTGACACATAACTCACGCTACAGAAACAGTCCCATCAGAGCTGAAGAGTCATCCAGTCTTGTGCGAACATGGACCACGGGATCCTCACACAGGCCCACGGTGACTTGACCACGCTGCATGGCTTGGCCCGCTGAGCAGCCAACTGGGACTGCTAGCACCGGGAGGCCCCCTGGGGCGCTGGCCGACTACCTCGAAGCTAGGAGGGAGACCTTCCAGGGCCCACCGGGCAGAGCCTGGAGCCCAACGACCTAACCAGATGGTGCCTGAGCAGCCGGTGGGGATGGGGGAGGACTCCGCAGGGGCTCCAGATCTCATCTCATCTAGATCTTTCCCTGTGGGCTTGCCATTTCAACTCTGGGACACTTATTTCCTCGTCTGCAAAGAGGCTAATGAGGACTAAATAGATGTAGTAAGTGTTGGGATTCTGGGGAGCAGAAGATAATCCCCACCTTCTGGCCCACCTTCCAAGTGAATTGAAACATAGAAGAATCGGACATATAATGACAGTAGTAAATACATGGCCTTCTCGGCACAAGTTAGGTACAAACATTAGCTAGAGTGCACTTACTCTTTGTCAAGCTCTCTTCTGAGCACTTCATAATATAATTTAATTCTCACAATAATTCTATAAGGTAGGTACTATTATTATCTCCATTTTACACATGAAAGCACCAAGGCACTGAAAGTTTCATTAATTTGCCCCAAATCACACAACTAGTGAATGGCCGACCAGGACGGAATGCTGGGTGGCCTGGCTTCAGAGTCCATGACCTTGAACAGTACATGGCACCCATTACAATGGAAAGCACACAGTGCAACTTTAGATCTGTAGCCAGAGGCGCTTGCTAACCCCTAGTTCACCCTAGAATTAGACAGCCTATCTGTTCCTTGGTGGAAAAGAGAGGTTTGTTTCTGTAGGCCATTTGGGTGGCATGCGGGCAGGGGGCGGGGGATGCGAGGCAGGTCCAGTTCCGTCTTCCAAATCTGCCTGTCCCATAGCTGCCACGTCCCCAGAGCACCTGTTGGTTTCCTAGGTCTGCTGCAACAAATTGCCATAACCTCAGTGACTTAACACAACAGAAGTGCATTCTCTCACAGTTCTAGAGACTGAAAGTCCCAAATGCAGGTGAGGTCAGTAAGGTTGGTTCTTTCTGGCGGCCCTGAGGGAGAATCATCCCATGCCTCTCTCCTCGCGTCCACAGGGCTTCTGCACTGGCATGTATCCCTCCAGAGTCTGCTGCATCCTTGTATGGCATACGGCATTCTCCCCTGCACCTCACGGTGTCCTTTTCCATCCTCTGCAAGGGTACTGTCATTGGATTTAGGGTCCACCCTAATCCCATATGGTCTTATCTAGATCTTTACCTTAACTACATCTGCAAAGACCCTGATTCCAAATGAGGTCACATTCTGAGGTTCTCAGCACGCATGGATTTTGGGGGACACTATTCAACTGCGACAGGGAGGATCAAGCGAGGGGGCAAGAGAAGCCACAAGTTCTCCTCTAAAGGCAGATGCTCCGTAAGGAAATATGATGCAGAAGATCCTTCCATTGTAGTAGGTACTGGCATGGCTGCTTTGTAATGGGAAGTAAAACAACAGTGGCCAAAGCCTAACAGATGCCTGTTTCTCTTGCACATAAAATCTCAGCGGGGGGATCGAGATGTTCTGCTTCACAAGGTTCTGCAGGGACTGAGGCTTCTTCTGTCTTACTGCCCCGCCATGCCCTAGGATATGCCCTACATCCCAAAGACAGAGATGGCTCACTAGAGGGGGCCGTGCTTTCGCCGGCAGGTGGTGAAACAGGAAGTGGAGGGTACCCAGCTTCCTTCTGAGAGTGCAGCCAAGAAGTTGTGTATAACGCCTCCGCTCACCCCCCTTGGCCAGAACTCAGCTGGTCACAACTTGCTGCAAGGGAATCTGGGAAATCTAGTCTTGGCTAAGAGGTCATATGACCAGCTAAATCTCAGGGGACTCTATTTTCTAAAAGAAAGACAGGGAGATTGATCATTGAAGGACAGCTAGCCTGAAGTATGGGAAGCCCCTGGCACATGGTAGGTGGTCAGCAAACTGTGATTTTGATCTTCTGCCATGACATTGCTAATAATGTCTTCTCATTGGTCTCATGCCAATAAACGTCTACATTTTCCATTGACCCTGTCACCTGTCATCACAGTAACCCAAACCCACACCAATCGTGACTTCATATTCTTGAGATGGTCCACTCCTTTTCGTACTCCTTAACTTGGCTCGCAGAGTCTGCTGCTCTCTGGGCCTGCCTCCCTCACTCCCAGCTCACCCCTGGCCTTCAGGTTACAAAACCCTGGAGTAGGGAGGCTCTCCACGTTCCCTATAGCTCTGGCTGCCAGGAATCTCCTGTGTCTTGGAATCTGAACCCCCAGGCACTGCACGTTCTGCCCATGCTGCGTGGTTGCCTTCCCGCATGCTGGAGGAGTTTGTGGAAAGAATTTTCTGGCATTAGAGGGTGAAAGTCAAAACAGTAATTACAAGAACATCTGTTCCTGAGTGGAAAGCGTATCCTCTGCACACTAGGACACATGCCTGAACCGTTCAGCAAGCTGGAGGCTGAAATGGAAGAGAATGTCCTGGGAGCAAGGACTAATGGACCCAGCCAGGATGGAGGCTGTGCTTCCTGGCAGGAGGCTGTGCTGGGAATGGGGAGGGGCAAGGGTAGGAGGTGAGGGACCAAGTGAGTGAGTACAGGGCGGAGGGAGTGAGTGAAGGAAGAGAGGAGTGAGTGAGTTGATGAGTAAATGAAGAAATGAATGAATGAATGAATAAGTGAATGAGTAAATAAGTTACTGAGTGAATGAATGACGATGTGGTTTCGAGTAAATGAATAAGTGAAAATTTAAGGAAGTGAATAGGAATGAATGAATGAATGAATGAATGAGTGAAGAGCTGAAAAGTAATGGAATAAGTGATTGAGTGGATGTGCGAGTGAGCCAGCAGTGAATTACTCTTCTGGGCAGACAGGATTGGCAGCAAGACTGGAATTATGGGGCAGGACTAGAGCCTGATCCAGCTGGAGGCCCAAGGTCTAGGTCATCCATGCTAGCTCATAGCTAGCACAGCAGAACCAAGGCTCAAACCCTGGCTGTCCTGTACCCAGGGGGTGTCTATGGCCTCCTGTGCTTTGGCTGATGTGAATATACTTTGTAGGGGAAAAATGAATCTTACCTTCCAGAAGAACCTTACCAAAATCGGTGCCACCAGAAAAGCTTAAGGTTCTATAGGTATTTTGTATTTGTGGATATGATTCCAAGGTAGATTTTCTTGCTTTGGGTTATGCACATTGCCCAGCAAATTTGCAGAAAGTCCTGAGGAGGGACCAGACGAGGCATCCAAGGATATAGGTGCAAACTGCCCAGGGTGCAAGAGGCAGGGTCCCTGGGTCCAGTGTGAACTGAGAACAGCCTCTGAGATCAGAGGGAAGCTGTGGAGCAGGTTAGTGTTGGGTTTGCTGATGGGACAAGCCTTGAGATGCACACCTTTGACCTTTTCCCCTGGGCCTGCACTAGTCAGAATGTTCTGCTCAGGAAGTTTTGATCTCTCAGTTCATTTCAGCCATGCTTTCTCAGGCACTTGCTGGCTGTGCACTGCTGTGGATATAATGACAAGAATACACGGCCCTGGGCCTCTTGGAGTTCAAAGGAGCAGGGCCAACAGACAAACCCACCATACGCTATAGTGTAATTATGGTGGCAAGCCGGGGGCTGCAGGACCTCAGAGAGGGGAAGGTCAGAGAAGGTGTCACAGGGTAGGTGGCCTGGGGACTAGACCTTGGAAGAGGGTCCAAAGTTTGAGACAGTCCAGGCAAACACACAGCATGAGCAGACTCATGGAGGGCTGAAAGGACAGTGAATGTTCTTGAAATCCATAGCTCTGAAAACTGCATGGCTAGCTAGCAGGAAGGGGTCCTGCTGAGTTCCAGAAGGCAGGTCCCAGGTCTTATTCACCCCTGCAGCACACCACTGAGAGCACGGTTCTGGATGCCTAGAAGGAAGTAGTAAGCGTTTGTTGGATGCATGCATGCAGGCATGGAGGTGTGAAAGAAAGAGAAAGCAAAGGAGCCGGGGTGGGGGGGGGAGGGGGGGCGGGCGGGGGAAGGAAGGTGGAAAGTACAGAGAGGTCAGGGGCTTGCTCCAAGTTGTAAAGCAGATTGTTGAGCAAAGCCCAGGGTTTTAGAGATCTGTACGGGGGGGCAGGTGCAGGGCACGTCGGGTCTGTGGGTGACCTGCAGGCTTGCCCAGGCCAGCACCTGGCCCACAGTTAGCTGTATAGGTATTTTAGGTAAATGGATGAAGGTTGCTATCTGTTAGTAGGTTCTTGAATTTGTATCAGAATAAGACAGATAAGGCTACATCATATGAATGGTGGCCTGATCACTCCTCAGCCCTTTTTTGGTAACTGATTATATGCTGGAACAGCCTTCTGTAATGATCTCCCCCCACCCTCTTCTTCTATTTAGGGGTGAGAAAACTGAGGCCCAGAGAGGAGAAGTGGTTTGTCCTTCTGCATTTCATTCGGTGGGATTTGCATCTTCAGTTGAAGTCCGAGGAGCCCAAATTCTTTTCTTGCACCTCCACTAACTGTTTTCCTCATTGAAATGAGTGATCTCTAAGGTCCCTTCATGTCCTCCCTTCCTACCCCAACTCATTCACTGCACAAATACTCAGTGAGCATCCCCCATGTCAGGTTTTGCGCCAGGTTCTAAGGGGGACTAGGGAGAAGGTACACCCCATGCCCCACCCGGGGCCCTCCACCAGATCACATTATCTCAACTCCTGTCAGGTAATATTTTTTAAACTGCTTATCTATCTGCCGTTCCCCCTCGCCCGACTCTAAGCTTCTTGGGGGCATTTTTCATGTTTATGCTGCCTTCAATTCTTTCTGGAGCAAGGTGGAGAGTTGATGCATATATTAATTAATGTATTGATTACTTTTTTGTCCTTTGTACCCAAAGCCTCTTGCCCTGGTAGGCATTCGCTGGAGATATTCATTGGAGACAGTGAAACAAGCAGCTAATCTCACAAGGGTGGGAATCACAGGGGCCATGAAGCTCAGAAGACGGGGCTTCGAACCTAGTCAGAGGGTGAGGGAGGCTTCTGGAAGGAGGTGACCTTCTGCATCTTCCAGGACAGGCGGAATTACTCAGACGTTTGTGGACAGAGAGAAAGGGCACAGCGTGTACCAGGTGCCCGAGGCCTGAGAGAGCCTGGCCCACTTGAGGGTCTGCTCGGGACTTCTGAGGATGCCAAAGGCACACCCTTCACCTCTCCCCACTCCGCGACTTCCCGATCTGGCGTGTATTACCCACAACAAAGCGGGGGCGGGGGGGGCGCAGTACTACAGTGTCCTGTGCTGGCAAGCCCCTGGCACATAACCCTCACCACCCCCCCCAGCAGGACTCTGTGAATGGGGCTGGGGTGCTAGCTTGGCCACAGCGGTCAGCGTGCAGGGCACACGCTGAAGTCACTTCCCCGAGCTGCCAGTCCCACGCAGTCCCCCTTTAGCCCAGGCCCCGTCACTCTGGAGCCGGTGTATTGACCACCAGCCGGCCTTTCTGGGCAGTGCCATGAGCCAGCCTTGGTGTCTGCTGGGAGGGCAAGTCACAGCTGTTCACTTTTCACGCACCTGAAGCTCACCTCTTGCGGGGACCAACTTACAACCATTTTTACCATTTAATCATATATTTTTTTAAGTTCAAGTAGTCCCCTGGCAGGCAACCTGTGGGTAGGCTGGGTTGGCTGGGAGGTGGCAGGTGGAGGGAAGTAATGGAAGTCAAGGAACCCAGTCAAGAGGCAAGTTCAGAAACTAAATGTGACTCAGATGCACATCTGCATGCTTGTAGCCCAGATTTCAGGAAGAAAGCCAAGGCCAAGATATTCTTAGAGTAGGAAGGAGGGAGGGAGGGAAGGAGGGAGGCAAGCAAGCTAGCGAACTCTGCTTAGAAACAAACATCAACTATTATTTAAACATCAAATATTATTAGAAGAAAAACTGGCAGGTTTCCAGAGCAAGCACTCCAGAATCTATCTGGATAGGTTGCTCTTGCTCTGGGGTTAATATGAGGAAATAGCATTCTTAAGCACCCATATTAACCTGTCTGTTGTTCTATGGACTGTGACAGCTGCATTTTACATCTCAATGGCTAACCATTTATTTCATGCCAAAAAAAAAAGGGGGGGCTTTTTTTTTTTTTGCCCATGAACCAGCTACTCAAGGCCGGAAGCTTTGCCCCCAGAAACAGGTTTCAAGGCAGAAGCTCCAAGTAGGCTTTAAGTGGTTCCTCAAGAAGTCCCCGCTGTGTGCCCCCTGCATTTACACAGATCCTCTGCCTGGCTGTCTGTTGCAGGTACCCCTCTGGCTTGCCTCTCTAGCCCTTCCTCTGCGCTGTTGTGATCTCTCTGCAGTGAAACACCACTCTCTTAGATAACAGTTAAGCACAGTGGCAAATAAATATATGCAAGGGTCCCCTGTGCAGAGAAAAGGCAGGAGAGCCGAGGAAGAGGACCAAGCTGACCAGCTTCGACAAAGAGAAGGGATGAGACTTCGGTCAGCGGAGGTGGGTGAGGAGTGATCTCAAGAAAAATAGCTACTTGCATTATACCAACCACCTGGCTGGCTTTGTTCCAAGAACTTTAAATGTATTATTTAATCCTCACAACAACTCTTAGGAGGTAGGCACAATAATTATCCCTTTTGAGGTAAAAGAAGAAACTGGGGCACAGAGAAGTGAACACAGAGTGATGCAGCTGTGAGTAGAGTGGCCAGGAATGGACTGAGTATTCTGGCTCCAGAGTCCATGATTTTAAAACCCCATGCTCTATACCCCCTCTAACAAACCTTTACATCCAAGAAGTATATTGAGCACATGCTACATGCCACGCATTGCTCTGGATGCTGGGGATACGTCAATGAACAAAACAGACACAGATTATTTGATTGGCTGCTGGGTGCCTGGTCCCCGAAGACATCCCCGGAGGACATCCTGGTGAGGGAGGCAAAAATGGGTCCTGCCCCGTTTGGGGAGTAGACCTTAATCAAACAGTGGTTCAAGTAAGGTTATAATTACAAGTGCCCTGAAGAATGTGGAGTAGAGGAAGCTGTCCCGGCCTGAGAGGCGGAAGCAGCTGACTCCCGGAAGAGGAAGCGGCATTTGCTTCGGAAGTGTGATGGCCCCAAAGATGACTGGTTTGCATGGAACTCAGGAAACAAGGGGGTGGTGGGCCAGAAGATGGGGTCAGCAGTGTGGGTTGAAAACAATGTAGAAATTTAATGTTTAGGGAAGTGCAATAGGAAGCTCTTGAGGGGCTGGAACAGAGTAACATATCCTTTAGGGTTTGGCACAGTTTCCAAAGCTTTTCCTACCTGCTCTTTGTGGTCTGAGACCAGACTGGTAAAGCAGGCAAGTTTGGGGTTCTTGTCCCAGCCTACCAAGTCAGATCACTGAAGTGCCTCCAGAACGATCATGAGGAATTGGAAGAGCAAGGATGAGGATCCTGTTTTCTAGTTCTAGAATGCTCTGCCGGGAGATCTTGCAAAAAGCGAATGGACTTGCCTCTGCCTGGACTCTGTAGAGGGAAACTCAAGAAGACAATTTTCCAGGTTTTCTGCTGCGCAACAACCTGCTCCCTACTACAATGTCCTGTGGTGCTTGGGTCCAAAAAAATTCCTCATCAGAAAGAGCTTCTTTGGAAATTTATCCACCCAAGAAGAATCACTAGCACTTACTTACAAAATCCTTTTCATACATTTTTTTCGTTTAATTCTCATAATAATCTGGTGAGGTAACTACCTATTTATCAACATTTTATGAAAGGGACTTGAAGTGGTTATTATTCGCGGCACACAGTAAACAAAACCCAAATACAGGTCTTCTGTGATCCCCGTTTAATCTTCTCTCAGCTTCATCACAATGTCTCTCTTGGTCCCATCCGTTGATACTACTCTCTGTGCAGAGACATCACAACAAACTTTTCCTTGCCTTTGGGTTTTCCTGCTCATTGGAGGGCTGATTTTGGATGCCTTCCTGGTCACTGGAAGAATGAGCAAGGACCCTCTTGGGGGCCGTATTCCAGAAGTCATACTTCTTAGGGAGCCCAGAGCTCAGAGTTGAAACCCTTTCTCTGGCATATCCAACAGACCTGGGTAGATGGATGCTGGCCAGTGTTAAAATTGTGGCATTCGAAGAGGGCAGAGGAATGTGGCTGGCTCCCAGCCTCTTATTTTCCCATTCTACTGGAAGGTCGTGTTCATTCGAGCATTTAAACCAAAAATAAATTATTGTAATCCATTTGCTAATTATACCATGCTGAAGTTCTAGACGCTGTAAATTGCAGCCCTGATATATCTAGATGAAGTTTCTGGGAGTTTATTTTTAGCCATTCAGAAAGCACTCAGTTTCCTAGAGGCTTCATTTGCAAGTCTAGGAGGGGTCAGGGAAAATGCATCCGCACAGTCCTTCTTGCACTGTGACTTGGATGGAGTCATTTAACCTCTCTGGCCCACCTCCGGAAAAGCCCGTGGGTGTAGTAGCTGACCTTGAGCCCACCCTATCTGTCTTCAAGCTCTAACTCATTTTGTGACTATGGAAACTAGAATGTGTCCAAACATGGTTCTTCCCTACCTAATTCATCCTGGAGAATGCCAAAAGCCACCACCCCAACATGTCTGTGAACCACAGAACACAGGCCTTCAGAAGCCTTGGGCTCAGGGGATGCATGGTCCTGCTGTTGGAGGGTGAAGAGAGGAAGGATTTTATGTTTATTTAGCCCCTGCTTTGTGTATAAAACACTGCTGGGTGCTTGCACATGAGTGATTTTTGGAAAGCCTCCCCCATTCAAGGCCAATGTCATCCTGTTTTGGTCAATCAGTCACTCATGAACCTCTGTGTGCCAGGCACTGGGCTTGATTCAGAAAACATCACAAAGGTGAAGTGGATGGGACTCCTAGCCCCAAAAAAGACCAGAAGGGAAGGTAAAGCATGACATAAATATGTCGAATTGCCTTTTGAACTGCAGTATTAGCCACAGATGATAAAGTTGCTGAGTGCCGTCAGAGATATCCCAGACATATTTTTGCTTGTTGGGGGAGGAGAATCAGGGGAGGCTTTGAGGATGAAGAGGTATGTGAGCTGGGCTTGACGTAGAAATTGAATTTAGAAATGTGGGTGTTGGGTAAGGGAAATCGACAGACCTGGTTTGTAACCTTGGAAACTACCCTGGCCACATCACAGGGATGGCTGTCCCTGACTAGTTAGCACTCACAGATGCCTAGCAGAGCACATTCCTTCCCATACACCATGACTTCCAGCAATTTTTCTCCAATTGTGACATAAGTATATTTTTTCAGAGGGTGAGCATAAAAAAATCCTTTGGAACAATTTCTTTGTTTGGATGCTTCTAGTATCTAGACTTCTGGATAAACGATCTTTACTGTATTTATGTTCTTGGACGAATGGTTGGGTGTGTGGTCAGATGGATGGTACCATTGCAGAGCACCACAGCAATTAAACTGGCTAGGCTTGTGGGTAGCTTTATGGGAAGAGCGGGACACTGCAGCTGGGCCTAGAACAATAAACAGAATTTCTTCAGCACACAGTGTGGATAAAGGTCTTCCATTTCAAGAGCAGCAAAAATGGAAGTGTAGAATGCATGACATGGTGGGAGAATGGCAAATGGCAGAGGCCAGGGTAGAGGAGGGTAGGGTGAGTAAATGTAGTGGTGGAGAGCACAGGCTTTGAATTAGACAGATGGTGGTTTGAATCCCAGCGCCCCCGCATCTAGTGATGCTGAGGAATCTTGGGCAAATTCCACTTCTTTTCTTAGCTTCTCCTTTCACATCTGTAAAATAGGAATATGAATAATACCTTCCTCAGTTGGTTGTTGTGAAGATTAAATGCAATAAAGTAATGTCTAATACAGTGATTGGCGTACACTTAATATGCACTTAATACATGGTAGTTTATGGTTCTTATTTTATTGAAACAACTCTCATTAAATTATGAAAATGGTGGTTCAAACCACAGAATTTAAGGAGGGAGAGAAGAGGGGGCTCTTTACTCTTACATTTAAGGATGAGGCAGAGAAAGAAGCAGCAGCAAAAGAGACAGAGAAAGTCCTTAGAGGAAAAAGGGGAAGCAGGAGGGTTTCCAGAGGAGACGGTGATCCCGCTGGTGGAGGATGCGAAGAGGCCCCCACAGGTGGAGAAGTGTCTGGAATTTGCAGTGATAACATCATTATGATTCTAAGAACATTCTGGAGATGGTGATTTGTGGGGTAGAGGAAGTAGTAGTTTAGATGACTCTTGGGAATTCTCTCTGGAAGGAGAAAGAGAACTTGCAGTGGGATGGGACAAGGTCATGGGAAAGGCTTTGTTGGATGAAGGCTATTTGAACTTAGCACAGTGTTTCTCTACCTTTCTAAACCCAAGCCTCCATCTGATAGATATAAACACTAGTGTCCCCCTTCAAGATTCTGATATTCTGGCACCCACGACCCAACACTTACCTTCAGCTCCATTTGGGCATCATATCTGCCAAGAAGATCTTGTCTGGACTTACTTCTTGTAGTTGTATTTTTAAAACAGTAAGGATTTAATAACTCCCTTGGAATGGAGCAGGCAGGTGAGAAACGATGTGGGCAGGAAGGGTGGTAACAAGGGTGGATCTGAGATTGCACTGAGCAAGTGTGAGGGGGGGTGGGGGCAGGAAACAAGGAGGGATCCTGCGGGGCTGGCGTGGAGGACCGAGCAAGTAACCACACCAACTGGTGTGTGTCCCTTCTCTATGTTGGTCCTCACCTCCACCTGCCCAGGGGACACCTCACAGGTCTGACGAGAGTAAGAAGCCAAATGGCAGATGTGGTCATCATTTGGAAACTTCAAATGCTCTGTAACTCTAGGGTATCATTATTAATAGTGTTATAAGCAAGAAATACCACATCCAGCTCTCTTTCTCGTGTGCTCTCTCCATTTTCGTCTGCACAGCTTCTAGGTCAATGTCATTCTAAACGACAGGAGTGAACTCAACGTGGATTGCATGCATACCCATTTACAGATAAGGAAATGAGTGTGTGTGAAGGTTAAAAAATAAACTAGCCCAGGATAACACCCAACAACTGGGGAATACATGTTCTTTCCAAACACACATGGAACATTCACAACAATTGGCTACATCCTAGGCTCTATAAAATGCATCTCAATAAATTTTAAGGAATCAGTATCCTACAGCTCACATCCTCCCAGCACTGTACAATTAAGCTGGAAGTCAATAACAGAAAGGTGAGTTCAAAATATATAGATAGAGAGAGGAAGATTTACAAAAGCACTTCTAACTCCCTCATAGGGCAAAGAAGAAATGATAATAGAAATTTTAAAATACTTGTAAGTGAATGGTAAAAGAAATATTAAATATCAAAGTTGTGGAAGATAGCCAAGGCAGTACTTAAGGGAAATTTATGACCTCAAAATGCTTGTATTAGGGAAGAAGAAGGGCTGAAAATTAATGAATGGGCTAAGTTTCCAATTTAATAACAATAGTAAACATGAATAAATAAGATAGCCCAGGGTTGCACAGTTATAAGTGGTAAAGACAAGATTTGAATATAGACATGGCTGGCTCCAAGCCCTCTCTCTTTCCACTATACCATGAACCTTTCTGTGTGCTATTTTCCATAATATGCCCTGTGCCTGGAAATTCTGTTTCCCCCTAAGAGTCAAAGAGATGAGCCTGTAGGGTAAATCCCCTGCATCAAAGGTTAATGATAAATTCCACTCATTGATTCATGTATCCTTTTACTCATTCAGTCATTAAATATTTATTGAGAATTTGCTATGTGCCAGGCACCGTGATCACTACCTTAGTTGCCTTTCTTCTGAGGGTTCAAAAACCAGTCTTGGGCCTGGGGCCAAAGCCGCCACTGCTGCTGTGGCCACTACCCACCCCCCACCCCCCACCCCGCACCCCTGCCCCCCAAGCTGCCTGAATCTTCTCTGCTGCTTGTCAGAACAGCATCCTCATAAAAAATGACTGATTTCTCTCTTGTCTCTTTCAACAGGTAGACTGAAATTACCATGTGTCCAAATTAAAATTGCATACTTGAAGGATTATTTGAAGGACTATTCTTAGACCCTTTTAAGAAGATTTAAAGAAAAGTGAGTTGTGTTTTTTTTTTTTTTCACTTCAGAGAGTATTCATGATCTAAATTAATGTTATGGGTGATTTTTTTCTCTACCTCTTAAATATGCGTTAATAGGAAGACTTTATCTCTACTTATTTTATAATACCTTTTTTCCCCTAAGAACAATGAGCACGGAGTACAAGATTACTGCTTGCCTTCTCTATAAGATTTTAATACCTTTCAAAAGCTTATGGCATCTTAGAGATGAAAGGGCCTTAGAGCCATGGGCCATTTGATATATGATAGATAGGTAGGTAGGTAGGTAGATAGATAGATAGATAGATAGATAGATAGATGTAGATTATAGATATTTGGCCCATGCTTGGAAACCTCGAGGGACTGAAGAGGAACTTGGTATTTCCCCACATTTAAGATTTTTATAGAATTCTTCCATAATCTGGATTTGAAATCCACTTTTCCTCACGATGCCAAGCCTGCTTCTCCTTCTTGACTAGACAGTCCTAAAAATGGTTGAAGACAAAGATCATGTTTCGCCTTCAGATCTTTTTTTATTCTTTGTTCCTTCAATAATAATTCAGTTTCAAGAGCAGTTCCTGCCCTGGTCACCTTCTTTCCAATCCTGTAAATGTCTCCTTAAAAAAAAAAAAAAAAAAGGCATGCCTAGAACACAGACAGAGCTCAACTAGTGTCCTTTGTCCTGGGAGATCCATGAGAACTGAAGAGAAAGAAACCCAAGACCAGATTTGGGTTGCAGGCCTAGTTCTGTTCTTGCTGTGCTCTTAGCAAAGTCCCTTCATCTCTCTGAGCTCAGAGAACACAAGGAAGGTAGGATAAGAGGTTCTAAGATGTTGTCCACCTCCATATGGATATTTCTGTTGACTTGGAGTCAGGAGGTGGCTGCTTCTCACTGTCCCAGGCACTGGAGTGGGCTAGGACTGGGGGATCAGTGGGACCTGGGTCCAATCCCAGTCCTATCACTTACTGACTTTGTAACCCATAAGCTTGTCCTCTCTGAGCATCCATTTCCTCAGTTGTGAAATAAGGATATTAATGCACGTGGCACAGAATCTGTGTGAGGTGTGCTGGGATAAGGTACATAAAGCAATTGTTACCTGGCATGTAGGAAGTGTTCAATAAATGCTAGTCCCTATTCATATTATAAGTAGTGAAGGAGCCACTTACTTTTAGCTGGAAGGAGGACAAGAGGTGGTAAGAACTCTAATAGGACAGAATATGTGAGCATGATTAGGGATAGGGGAAAAGTGTCCATATCCCATAAATATTCATGTGGACACAAGCTTAACTCTGGGAAGTTTATGAAATTCAAACTCAGAATTGGAAGGATCGGTTGCTCTGGAATATATCATCAAAAGGGAAACTTTTAAGGTGGGTCTGAACAACTACACAAATTCTGCCAACCTCTGGCTGTTGCCACCACCTCAGTCTTGGACAACAAAGACTGCTGTCCCCAGGAGGGTCCTTAGACCCCCCACTAGACCTGGGGAACCTTGAGAATCCTCAAACAGTGATGTGTGTTCAGAGTTTCAAAAGGCTTTACAAACTGTTAAGTGCTCTACACATATTTTGTATTACTTGTACATTCTGGGATTTTTAATACTTTTGGAAATCAAGAGGGTAAAACTCTGACAAGCAGAGTGTGGAATGAACCAGTAGAGTCCAGCCCACAGATTTCTTGAGTAGAACAGCATGTGAACATAACTGCGTGTAAATGTCTGTGTGTCCCCACACATGTGCCTGTGTGTGTCTGCTCGTGCATGCGGCTGTGTGTGAGAGAGAGAGAGAATCTCTGAACGCTGTAGGTGTGGTCACCGTGCTACACAGTGACCAGCTGCCTGGAAGGAGAATAACATAGGAATGAAAACTCGGGCTGTGGCATCACTGGTAACTGCCCAGCTGGGTGACCTTGGCCACATTTTTAACAAAAGTGCCCATCTCTGCCTTCATGGAGCTTGAAGTCTGTGGACAGGTCTCTGAGGGGATGAGAATCAGTGTAGAATTTACCCTTCACACTGGGCGAGTGCTCAGGATGTATGAGTGCCCTTCTGCCGGGGTTCATGGAGTTTATCAGTTTAGGGAAAGTTATTTTGACCTGTTGAATTAAAGGAACTTCCTGAGGTATCTTGGATTCCACAGGGCCACACCCCCAAGGTCCCAGGCCACTCCCCCAAGGTCCCAGGCCACTCCCCCAAGGTCCCAGGCCACTCCCCCAAGGTCCTAGGCCCCTCAGGGGATGGAGAGCCCACATGGGGGAACACACCCTCTAGCCCTGCCAGAAAGGCTAATTCCAGAGGTGTCCCACACCTCGGCCATCCTTCTGAGCCCCCTTCCTCCACCTGGTTTTGGGGCTGGCAAATCTTAAATTCAGGACTGAGAACTGTGTTCTCCTATAAGGCTTGGAACAAGGATTTTTCCTTTAACTTGGAAATTAAATATAGCCAACATGGCTTTTGTTCTCCAGACAGCTACCGACCTTGCACACATGGGTGCTGCTCCAGCCTGATGCTGTCGTGGGTGCCACTGGTCAGAGGTGCCCCTTTCGGGGGTATCCAGACCCAGGGAAGACCGCATAGTCCTGTTTTGTGGGGTTTTTCAAATTCTATGTTGTCTGGCCCATTAGTGGGTCATGCAATTAATTTGGTGGTTCAAGACTGTCATGTATTAAAGTGAAACAGAGTAACCCAGTAACCCATAGAGTGAGTGAAGATATGTACTTTATATATATTCAACAAAGCTCTTGTATCCAAAATAGTTATAGCGGTAAAAAAGAAGAAACTCCCACAAATCAGTAAGGAAAAGGCAACCTAATAGAACAAAGGCAGAAGACTCAAACAGAGATATCCAAATAGCCAATAAGCATGTGAACACATGATCAGTTCTCAGAGAATTGCAAATGAGGCCCACAGTGACCAACTACGGTAAATGCACAAGAATGACTAAAATGAGGAAGATACATAATACCAAGTGTTGCAAAGATGTGAAGCAACTAGAACTCTACATGGCTGGTTGATGTGTAATTTAGTATAGTGACTTTGGAAAAGAGGCAGTATCAAAGCTGAACATCTCCATACCAGTGCTTCCATTCCTGGGTACACAGCCACGGGGCATGCACACTCATGTCCACCACAAAACATGGCCAGTGGAATGGATAAACTGTGGAGTATCCACACAATGGAATATTGTACACGGCAGCATCCATGACCCTCACACACATAATGTGGAAAGAAAAAGGCAGGCATTAAGAACCTTTTCTGCATCTCTATAAAGTACAAAAACAGACAAAACTAATCTGGGCTATTGGAACTCAGGACAGTGGTTACCCTTGGGGGAGGAGTTGGTAAAGGCGAAAAGGCAAGAGGGGGTTTTCAAGGTCCTGGTAAGGCTCCCTCTCTTCATCTGAGGGCTGGCTACGTGGGTGTTTTTGACTGTGGGTATTTATCTGGCTCGTCATTTATGACGGGTACACACTGCTCTCTTACATCATGCTTCAATAAAAGTTTATAAAATGAATTTACAAGTCACAATTTATAAATGAACATAAAAGATAGAAAATACCAGGTAGTGAGGGTAAGCATAAGTAAAACTTAAGTTCCACGTGTGTACTGTCAGTGTGTCTACATTGGGTTGTGAGGTCCATTGTATTTCTTACTGTGAGTCACCGCCCAAAATCTCGAGAGCCACTGGTTTAAGAGGAATCTGAGGCCCAGGCAAGAGGGGAATTAAGAGCAGAGCTAGGAGGAGAGCAGAGCTGAGAAGATGCTAGGTCTCCTTCTGCTGATTCTGTGTCTCTCATTTCCCTGCCAATTGGTGGAATGGCGCATTCCGTTGAGTAGGCTCCGTCTGGCACCTTCATCTCTGGGAGGCAGTCCTGTGCTTTCTGTCCAAGGGGAGCGATTGTTTTTCCACCCACAGACGGGCAGAGTCTGAGGCCCAGCCACCTCTGCAGGGGCCTGGCTCCAGCTCCCCGAATTCCCTCCCGCCTCCTTCCTGCCTCTTCTGCCTGATCTGTTTCCCTCAGAGCTCCGGAAACCTCACTGCGCTCCATCGTGTTTTCATTTGTGTAATGGGACTGTGGTGCCAAAGCTATTTTATGGTTGTACAAGTTGGAAAACTGTGAAGAAAACACACTGGGAGAAGGGGGTCCAACAAAGCATGCTTCGGTCCTGGCTTTGTGCTTTTCTTTGGTTACGAAGTGGTGAGTCCATTCACCAGACCTCTCCTGAAGGGCCGGGGGTTCCCAGCCTCTGAGGGTGTCTGACTGGCAGGATGCAGCCCGGTCCTGGCCAGGCAGAGCTTCACAGAGGAGGGAAATGTTTTGTGGATTTTAAGAGGCCCAGTATGAACCTCACACAGGGCCTGGAACCATCTTAAATAGGAGGGTTGTATAACAGCAGAGGCTTTCCAGCTCCTTGGACTGTGACCCACGGCACAAAATACACGCGGCGTCTTCACTCAGGACACAGCCCCACTCACACAGGGAGATGGGTGTGGCTTACGATAGGATAGCCCAGATCCTCTCCAGGAGGGGCATCTGGCCCAGCCTCAGGGATGGGGAGCAGAGGGGGCCTCAAGAGCTTTCAGAGTAGCCAAGATCTCTGAGCTGCGGATTAGAAAAAGGGCAACTGCACAGGCCAGATCGCTGAGGAGAGGCCAGCAGCTGAGAACCTCACTTGAAAGGAGCAGTGTTGTGCTCTTGAAACTGCCTGCACTTCTGTGGAGTTGAAGTTGAGGATATGTGTGGGGAATGTGGGAGAGGATCCAGAAGAGGTGGATAGGGACCAGGTGGTGAAGAGCCTCTGTGCCATGACAAGATGTGTCCGGAGTGAAAAGGAAGCCATTCATGAGATTCGTGCTGGCAAGAAAGGCCTGCAGCCTTGCAGACAGAGGAAGAGGTGCGGGCAGATGCAGCTCTGAATGCCCGTGCGTCCCACAACTGCATTCTGCAGCACTCACTTGTGCCGTCCTCAAAGAAAACCTTCAGAGACGTATTCTGATCTAGGGCTGGCTGAAGGCGGGAAGTGGAGAGATGAGTAAGAAAGAGTTCCCAGCCTCGCAGATTCTGCCGGTGGACTGATGGGTCAAAACCAAACATAAATTTGACATAGTAGTTGCTATTCCATGGCAAAGTGTCCCAAACTGTGTTCCAGGATATATCAGTCCTACAAAATGTTGTTTAGAAAGAAAAGGAGGAGGGTTTCCTTTTGAGTGATCTGAGAAGTGCTGTATACTGAGTTGCTCCTGGTAGATCTCACTGCCACTAGCATACTCAAGGTTCTGAGAAGTCCTGCAGTGAGTAATGTTGCTCAAAATTTTTTGTCCAGAACCCCTTTTGCATGTGTTTTCCAACCCTTCTGTTTTTCAGAACTTATTTTAGGAAATTCTATCCAAGAGAATGACTTGAAGGCTGGTTGGGAGCTCTGAAGAAGGACAAAAGGGCTCTCTCTGCATGAGAGGGGACAGGGAGAGTTTTTCAGAGGGGGAGATTTTGTGTGCATTATATAAGGCCCCATCTGAGCCAAGCACACGGGTTCAGACCCCCAGCAAGTACTCGGTAAATAACTAATAAATGAAGGAATGGCTACTGTGTTTGCTAATGGGAAGAATCCAGAGTTCTCAGCAGGGGCTGGAGACGGAGGACACAAGTGTGCCTTGGCAGTTAGATGGAGGGTCTCTTTCCTCTTCCCTGCCCCCCTCTCTTGACTGTTTTGGAAAAGATATCAGGAGGCAGCAAAGGCAAAGGAGTTTCAGGTCCCATACTCTAGAGCCAGCCTGCCTGGGTTTGAACCCCAGCTTCATCACGTCCCAGCCAATTCCTTAATTCTTCTGAGTTTCAGAATATTACCTTCCCCTGTAAGATGGACCCAAAAATAGTGCCCAGGAGTAAGTGTTAATAGAGTCACGGTCCTGAGACAACCTGACAGGTGGTAAGCATCACCTAAGTGCTAGCAGCTCTGGGCTGCTGACTGCTTCCGCTGGTGCCTCCCACGGCCTCTGGCTGAGTTCCCTCTCCACTTTCCAGCAGACTGCAGATCCTCGCATTCCTGAACGAGGTATTCTGCACATTTCTCCCCTCCCCCCACCCCATGGGCATTGGGAAGGGCCAGGATGACGTTTCTTCATTTTCCATAGTCAGGGCTGTTTGAGGTAAGGCTCAGGTTCCATTCCCAGTTATTAGTGCTTAACCGCTCTGGCTGGGTAAATATTTCTGAGGAAGTCCAGCACATCTATTATTAATTTACTGCAAGCAGTTGCTGTACATTCCAGAATCACTTCTGCCCACAGATGTTTTTGTAGGCTGTGTAGAGTTCTCCTGGCCTTAATGCCTTTCAGGGGGTGTGGTGACAGTAGGTCTCTCCTGCCTTGGTCTCCCTGGGGAAGGGTGGACAGTCATGTGGACTGTGGGCACGGGCTGTATGTTGGAACCTGTGTAATTCTGGTAATGGACCTAGGGGAATCTTTTCTTTATACCCCCCTACTTTCAGTTTCACACCTGGTTTAGTGGCCAGAAACCAGGTTGTCATCCTTGAGAGCGCCCTCTCTGCCATGGCCCCATGTCCAATTGTCACCGGGGTCTAGTGACACCATCTCCCAGACTTCACAAATCCAACCCTTTCTCTCTTGTATTGCTGTACATCAGCTAGGCCCAGCAGCCGCCTCCTCCCATCCCCCAAATCCCTGCCGCCACCCCTCCCCCCAGCTTCTCCGATCATGAAACTAAATCAGGACCCCTGCTTTGCATTGCCATGGAGTCCACTGCTTTTTAAATCACCTTTCAGTCTTTTTATTACCGATCCCTGTCCGGCTTTTCTGCAGCACTATAAGTCCATGAGGATAGGGACCAGGTTCATCTTGGTAATGATGCTCGACAACTAGAAACCTCCTCCCAGTTAGTGACAGACAAGACTATGCTTTCCTTTCTCCTCCCTCCCTTCCTCCCCCCCTTTTCCTTCCTTTTTTAAAAAAGATTTTATTTATTTATTTATTTATTTATTTATTTATTTATTTGAGAGAGAGAGAGAGAGAGAGACAGTGAGAGAGGGAACACAAGCAGGGGGAATGGGAGAGGGAGAAGCAGGCTTCCCGCGGAGCAGGGAGCCCGATGCGGGGCTCGATCCCAGGACCCTGGGATCATGACCTGAGCCGAAGGCAGATGCTTAACGACTGAGCCACCAGGTCCCCCTCCTTTCTTTTTCTTAACTACAGTTGAAAAGGGGTTAATGATCACCTCGTCAAATTTCCCAGAGGAATCTCAAGGCCACTGTGGGAAGAAAGGAGACAAGATAGGCAGGACCCTGAACTCCCCACCCATCACCAACCCAGAAGCTACCCATAAAGGGTAGATAAACTCCCATACGCATTAGAATTTTATTTTTGATTTTTCTATAGGGAAAGTAAAAAGTAGTTCTTCTCTAGGACTGACTCTGTAGCTGTACTTCCTAAGTTTAAATCCCAGATCCATCCTTAATGCTCTGGGACCAGGGACAAGTTCTGGAAGCTCTCCATGGTCAGTTTGATCATCTGCAAAATGGGGTAATGGTCGTGTCTACCTCAGATTTGTTGTGGGATTAACAAGTAAAGCACTTAGAATAATGCCCAACACATGGTAACATATTTAATTAGTTATTGTGGTTATGGTTGTGATCATCTCCATTCATGAAACCATGTATTAGCATTCTGCACTTCCATTTGGCTGGAGCATGTCCAGATCTCCCAGTGGTTAGGATTTATATATACTTAGCTCTCACTGGCTGAGACACATATAAGACAGAAAGCTGCTGTGGATTCAATAATGTCTGAACTCAATGTGTATTTGTCATAACAGCCCCTACATATGTTGTACAAGACATTGAATCAGTTATAGACAATGTGTGGTGAGCCTGGATGTTCTAGTAAAAAACATCCCCCAATTAGAAAACTCTGATCTGGATTATTGCTGTTTCCTCCAGTGTAGTTCATGCTCATGGTAGGCACTAACTTAATATTTGAATAAACAAGTAACTTGATGGATGGACCGATGGACGGATGGATGGGTGGATGGTTGGATGGATGGATGGATGGATGGATGGATAAATGGTTGAATGAATGGGTACATGAGGCTGTTTCACATTGGCCTCTTGATTTACTTTGAACATTGTAAGTGTATATGTGTGTTAATGTTTGTGTGTCTATAAACATTTGCAGAGAAAGTCCGGCTATTTCTGTCCCAGGGAAGATGATAGTCAGAGTTACCTAGTTTGCATATTCCCCTATTTTTTAGTTTGGAAGATCATTTTTCACTGGAGTCCTTTCAGCTGTCCAGCATTGACAAAAGATAAGCTCTCCCTCTGCCTCTTCCATGCCTTTCTCCTCCAACAATGAGGGCTCTATGCTGGGAAGCTTGCCTATGGATACTCCTTTCCCAAGGCCCCATAGCCTTGTCTGGCTCCTATCAAGAGTATTGACGGGGGAGGGGGACACAGACAGTTGAATTCAGGGAGCAGTGCCCATGGCCTGGTGCCAGCTCAACAAATCAGGCTGGGGTAGATAACTCAGTGTCTCTTCTGGGATGTAGGCAGCCTGGCCATCTGACCCGGTTATTCAGCTGTCTGCAGCCAGCACCCTGCAAGTCAGCAAGCTCTAGTTTCCCAGAGTCTTTTGCTCAAGGCCCAGGAGAGGGTGCAAAGCTGGAGCCAATGGTGAGAGATGGCAGAAGGACAGGTAGCCGGTCTAAGGGTGTGAAGACTTTTACCCAGTAGGTGTAAGCAGTTGCTGTGGCTCCTGCATCTTAGGGCTTCGGTTCACTAATAAGATTAAAATGCCAACAGCCTGCCTCTACACATACTTACTTAGGAACACGTTGGCTTGAACTGCTTAATGAGTGTTAGTCAGGAATCTAAGAAAGGCCTGGGCAGGCAGGCGCCTGGCCAATTCCGTGTTGATGAGAATGCTAAATGTGTCACCCTTTGAAAGCCCTCAGTTGCTCAGAGAGCAAACCCAGGGTTGAGATTTCCTGGGACCCCTTACATTCCCACTGTTTCCAGATGTTTATAAATCAGTAAGCTGATGTGGGTAAAGAAGGGTTAATGAGGACATTTTGATAATGACAAGGACAACAATTATGATGATTATCACAATAATAAATAGTGGTCATCAAACCTGGCTGCCCACCAGAAACACCCAAGAGTTTGTTTGTTTGTTGTTTTGAAAATATAGACTCTGGGCCCTATCCCTGGTGATTTTATTTCCCCAGACCTGGGGCCCAGGAATCTATATGCTTAATAAGTACGCTGGAGGATTCTGATATTCCTGGCTGAACCCTGACTTTGGGAAATGCTACTCTGAAGGATGAGGGCACGTTGGACCCACATCAGTATCTGACTGTCACTTCCTAAGCTGTGTGGCCTTGTGCCTTGGTTAGTCTAGCTAAGGGTTTGCCAATAAAGTTGTTTCTATTTGCAGATGATTTGATTTTATATAGAGAAACTCCTTTATGAAGACTCTACCAACCAACCAAACAAACAAAACAGCCTGTGAGATCTAATCAATGAATTCAGTAAAGTTTCAGGATACAAAATTAACATACAAAAATCAGTAGTGTTTCTATATACTAACAACAAATTTTCTGTAAGAGACTTAAAGCAATCAATCCCATTGACAATAGCATCAAAAACAATAAAATACCTAGGAATACATTTAACTTAAAGAGGTAAAAGATCTGTACTCTGAAAACTACAAGACACTGATGAAAGAAATCAAAGACACAAACAAATGGAAAAGTATCCTGTGTTCATGGATAGGAAGATTGATATTGTTAAAATGTTCAAACTACCCAAAGCCATCTACAGATTCAGTGCAATCCCCATATCATAATTCCAATGGTATTTTTTACAGAAGTAGAAAAAGCACCCCTAAAAATTTTATATGGAACCACAAAAGATCCTGAATAGCCAAATAAGTCCTGAGAAAGAACAAAGCAGCTGGCATCACAGTTCCTGACTTCAAGATATACTACAAAGTTATAGTATCAAAACGGTATGTTATTGGCATAAAAACAGACAAAAAGACCAATGGAACGGAGTTGAGAGCCCAGAAATAAACCCAAACATATATGGACAACTAATATTTTACAAGGGAGCCATGAACACTCAATAGAGAAAAGACTGGTCTCTTCACTGGTGCTGGGATAATAGGATATTCATATGTAATAGAATGAACCTGGACCCATCCCTTACACCACTCACAAAAAGTAACTTGAAATGGATTAAAGACCTAAATGTATGACCTGAAACTATGAAACTCCTAGAAGAAAACATAGGGGAAAAGCTCTTTGACATGGGTCTTGGTAATGCCTTTTTGGATATGACACCTAAAACACACACAATGAAATAAAAAATAAACAAATAGCACTACATCAAATTAAAAGGCTTCTGCATAGCAAGAGAAACCATCAACAGAGACAATCTACAGAATGGGAAAAGATAGTCACAAGCTGTATATTCTGATAAGGGGCTAATATCCAAAATATATAAAGAAATTATATAATTCAGTAGCAGAAAAACCGCAAATAACCCATTTGCAAAATGGGCAAAGGACCTTAACAGACATTTCTCCAAAGAAGATATATGAAAGGCCAACAGGTACATGAAAAGATGCTCAACATCACTAGTCATCAGGGGAATGCAGATTAAAATCACAATGCAATATCACCTCACACCTAGAATGGCCACCATCAAAAAGACTAGCATTTAACAAATGCTGGCATATGTTTGTGTGGGATGTATACATACATTATGTTAGTGTATACATATGTATATATATATGTATGTGTACACACACACACACACACAAACACACACATATGCACACACAATGGAGTATTATTCAGCCAAAAAAACCCAAAGAAATCCTATCATTTGTGACAATATGGATGGACTTTGAAGCCATTGTGATAAATAAGTCAAAGACAAAGACAAATCCTGTATGATCTTACTTATAGGTGGAATCTAAAAAACAAACAAACAGACCAAAAAATCCCAAACCAGAAAAACAACCAAACTCATAGAAAAAGAGACCAGCCAGATTTTGGTTACCAGAGGTGGAGGGTGAGGGCAATGAGAATTGGAGTAAAGTGGTCAAAAGGTGTGGACTTCCAGTTATAAAAATAAGCACTAAGGGGACGCCTGGGTGGCTCAGTAGGTTGAGCATCTGACTCTTGGTTTTGGTTCAAGTCATGATCTCATGGGTTGTGAGATCAAGCCCCATGATGGGCTTCACATCTGGCAGGGAGTCTGCTTGAAGATTCTCTCCCTCTGCCCCTGCCCCCTCTCATGTGTGTTCCCTCTTTCTGTCTCTCTCTTTCTCAAATAAATAAATCTTTTTTAAAAAAATAAGCCCTAAGGATGAAATGAATAATGTGATGACTAGAGCTAACACTGTTCTGTGATACCTAGGGAAGTTGTTAAGAGGGTAGGTCCTGGGTCACCTGGGTGGCTCAGTTGGTTAAGGGTCCGTTTTCAGCTAGGGTCATGATCTTAGGATCCTGGGATCCAGCCTGGTGTCGGGCTCACTGCTCAGCGGGGAGTCTGCTTCTCCTCTGCCCCTCCCCCCTGTTCATGCTGTCTCTCAGATGAATAAATAAAATCTTTAAAAAAATAAAGTAATAAAAAAAGGAGAGTAGGTCCTGAGAGTTCTCATCACAAGTAGAATTTTTTTCCCATTTTTCTTTTCTTTTTTCATTTTATCATATCTATATGAGAAGATGGATGTTAGCTGAACCTACTGTGGTAATCATGTCACAATATGAATAAATCAAACCATCATGCTATACTCCTTAAACTTTTACAGTGACATATATCAATTATTTCTTGATAAAACTGAAAAAAATCAATAAAAATTGTACTTATATGCAGATCCAAGATAAGCATTTTACACAAATTTTCTCTATTTTCCCCTAAAAAGCCCTGTGAAGTGTATATTATTATCATCACTGTTTTACAAATAAGGGAAACTGAGTGCAGGTGACTCATGTGTCCAAGGCAACATGGCTGATGTTGATCTGGAATTGGAACCTGAGGTCTATCTGGCCCCAGACGATGTATTTTTGGCTCCAGCAGATTTACTATATAGGAGGTAAATCAGGGATGATTATTCATTTTCAGAAACAAAGTCGTTTACTTTCTTTACAGAAGTCCTTTGAAAAGCAACCCTCAAGTAGTGCATTTAACATAAAACCCTGATTATAAAGATTCATCTGGGGAGAGAATTGTCTAGAATAATCTCTCCCATCTGTGTGGCTATAAAACCATATCAGAACACTGTCACAGGTATTATGTTAAACATCAACTTGACTTAGACAAAAGCTTATCACTCTTTGCTCTATAGCAATACCATCTATTTGGTATTTATTGGTGGTTAAACAAACAGGCTTTGGTACTAAGTTTGAATCCCAGTTTACTGCTTACTAGCCGTGTGAGCTAGGACACGCTCCTTAGCCTGAATCTCCATGTCTTCATTTGTGCAGTCGGCATAATAATTAAGGATTTATATATAATGAATGTTAAGCTCTTGTCCCTGAATGTCACACAAGTGAGGAATGTCATTTGTAATTTACCATGTTCACCCAGCTACCTTCTAAGGCTAATTTGGCTTTCTGTGTAGAAAATCCTGGTCAGATTAGTGTGGACAGGTGTTTTTTGTTTTTTTGGGTTTTTTTCAATTATCAATTAATATATTGACTTTCTGCTTTGTATTTCAGTCTCATGTGAACTTTCCAAGTATCTTCAGGCACCGTTTGCACTAGAACACTGATGAATTTGAGTTTCTGGAAAAGCCAAGCTAATATCTTAACCCCAAGGTGGAGAAAAACCCCATATTCGGCTTCTGTGCCTCAGTTTCATCACCTGGCTCACAAGGTTCTGGTGGTCTGGGCAAGCACCTTAGAATGCCCAGATAGGAACATGTGAGCCATGTGAGGTCAGCTGGAAAGTTGGAACGCTGCACCCTCTTGCAGACACTGGGAATCCTCAAGGACAAGGGCAGTTGGATATTGAGATCTGGAGTTTAAGAAAGAGGTCAGGGCTAAAGAATCAGACTCAGGCTGCGGGCCCAAGAGTAGAAGTGATCATCCAGGAGAGAGTGTGGCATGAGAAGAAAAGACCAGGTTGAGTTTATTACAGTGATTCAGGGCAAGTGAAGACCCAAGCCAGTCCATGGTAGTGGGAACAGAAGGGAAGTTGTGAAGGTATAGTCAATACAGTGTGCTTTCTGCTAGTTTAGGGTTGGAGAAAAAAGATCAAGATAACAGCCCCTTCCCTGGCCCACCCCTGGCTAAGCAGGTTGCTCCTCATTTATGCTCCCTCTGAGTTTCTCTATGGCAAACCCCACAGTGTATTGTAATTGTCTGTGTGTATGTTCTACATTTCCCACATTTCCATCATCCAAGGGCTTATTGACTTCCTTCCAGGTCCTAAACCAAATAGTGCCCCCCCTCCCTCCTCTGTCTCCCTCATTCTGATTCATTTCTCTGCATAGCACTACCCAACAATAGATAGGTGGTGATTTGTTTATTGCAGGTCTCCGCTGGCTAGCATTGCAATTGGAGGGAGTAGGGACTTGGCCTGCTTTGTTCATGACTGTGCTCCTAGCACCTAGAAGAATACTCAAGGTGCTCAGCAAATATTTGTTAAGTCTCCCCTCCCTGACTCTTACCATCCCCAGGCTGAACATCCCCCATTCCCATGGTGTAGTTTCCTAACCATCTCGGCCACGGCCTGGAGACCCTCACCCCATACAGCAGTCCAAAGGCTGTCTGCATTGTTCTATTCTTTTTTTTTTTTTTTAAAGATTTTATTTATTTATTTGAGAGAGAGAGAATGAGAGAGAGCGAGCACATGAGAGGGGGGAGGGTCAGAGGGAGAAGCAGACTCCCCGCTGAGCAGGGAGCCCGATGCGGGACTCGATCCAGGGACTCCAGGATCATGACCTGAGCCGAAGGCAGTCGCTTAACCAACTGAGCCACCCAGGCGCCCTGCATTGTTCTATTCTGAATAATTGGACTATGATGTCTCCTGATGAAGACATTCTGAAGCACAGTTTCAGTTGTATAATTTGTGGGGTACAGTGTGAAATAAAAAATGTGGATCCCTGTTCAAAAGTTATTAAGAATTTGAAGATAGCCAGAGCATAACATTTAACCAAGCTTGAGCCCTTCTGAGGGCAGGACCCTGTGTGATGACACAGGTCACACCTTCATACAGTGAGGAGCGGATCTTAGCAGGTTGTAAATACCAGGCTCAGAGTTTCTATTTTGTCATGTAGAAAAAGGAACTACAGAAGGATTTTGAACAGAGGTGACATTTAAAGTTTATCTCATTTTTTTCCTGATTGTAAACTTACACTCACTGTGAAAATTTGCACCAGTAAAAAAGGTATAAAGCCCTACTAATCTCTTTTTTTCTCCTATCTCCCACCCTACAGGCACCAAATCCAAAAAGAACCAGTGAACATTTGGTTAATTTCCTTATCTATTTTTTTTCTGATGTAACATAGTGAAGATCATACTTCAGCTGTAATTTTGTCCTGCTTTATTCACATGACATTGTAAGAGGCAGGAACAGGGGGTACTTCTTAAATGGATGCTTAGGGAGATTGGCCTGAAGCCAGTTTACAGAGTGGACTAGGGGCACGGGGTTGGCAGCAAGGATTGAGATAGAGGTAGAGTTGGGGTCCTGGAAGAGAAAACCAGGAAGGCCCTGGATTAAGGGTTTAAGGGTAAGAGTAGAAAAGGGACAGTTTGAGAGCTGAAGCCACCCTGATGGAAGGTGACCACAATCTCTACTCCTCTTGAATTCCCTTGATTAGTGCGAGACGTGAAGGTCTGGCCATGCCTTTTATAGATTCTGCAGGTGACAGCCAGCATTGGGTCATTTCTCAAACACAACTCTTTGGCTTCTCCCCTCTAAGGCAGACCTGCCCTTCCTCCCTCCCCCAGGGCTCCTACTCCCTAAGCTGGGCCCCAGGACAACCTTGGGCAATAGCAAATGGAAATCCATGGAGAGAGCAGTTACAGCGGGGTGAGGTTTCCTAATATCGGTGGCAGATGCCTTGGGGTTTAGATTTGCCCATTTGTTGATAATCTGCAGTGCCTGCGCCTGCAAAGGGGAGAGTTAACATTGTCGTTGGATCCTTAATTGTGCATTTCATGAATTTTCATGTTTCCGCTCCCAAGCTTAATGTTGCTTTCTCGGTGAGTTTTTTTGTACTTGAGCATAAGAGCCTTGTAATTACAGAGTGTTGCGGATTGCAGAAGGTGATTAAAGTGGATTTCATGAAATCTGAATTCCCCCCTCCCCCACCCACACTCACACCACCAGTCCCATAGGTGGGGGAGTAACTCAGACAGAATCCCCCGAAGTTCAGATAATCAGGGTATGACGGGCATGAATTTTCTTCTCCAAGCTTTGCCTGCCTGGGTCTTGGATCAGCTCCAAGACAGCCCTCTCTCTTCTCTTCCTCCTCCCTCCTCCTCCCTGTCCTGAAAGACATCCAGTTATCTCCCTGACCCCCAGCCAACTCTGCCCCCCCAAGGCTGGCTGCTTTCTCACTCACAGCAACAATAAAACAAAGTAGATGTTCATCTTCCCTTTTGCACAGCCATTAAGTGGTTTCATTTGCTTTTGCAGTCAGCGGACACTCCCCTCCGAAAGGGTCATTCACTCTGAATAGAGGCTTGAAAATTGCTAAGACCAGCGAGGGTTTAAGAATTCCCTCTTGAGTGTCTCTTCTTCCTTAGGGCAAGTTGGTGCTTGATGGAAGTGAGATCTGACCTCTACCTTCCTCTGAATCAGGGAGGGCCATGTGGTGCTCAGAGGACAGAGAAAGAGTAAGTGACCTGGGAGTGCGGAGTGGAGAGAGGGGGAGGAGTGGCCAGCAAGTTTGCTGGGGGAGGCAGGGGCCCTGCCTGGAAGGAAGAGGAAAGCAGAGAGGAGGGGAGTCCAGCCTGACGAAACCAAAAGATGATGCTGTAGGAATGACCCTCCTTGACCAACAAGGAAACCAAGTCAGCTTACGTGTGTGTGTGTGTGTGTGTGTCTGTGTGTATAATATTAGTGCTGGAAGGAACTTGGGAAGTCATCTGAGCCAGTTCTTCCATTTAAAAGAATCTCTGCTTCACTGCAGCTGGTCTGACCGAGCAATGCCCAGGCAGCCCCTTTGTGTGAATTAGGAAATGGGGCACCTCCCATCCGCAAGGGAACACAGGAGTCCAGCCCTGAATCACCCCCCTCAGCTGTATGTCTTTGGGCAGTGAACAACCTGCCCGACGATATGCAGTATCCCTAGAACAGAGACTGAAAGCAGGCTTCTTTTTCTCAATTCACAGCACTCCCTGTGCGCCCCCCCCCCACCATACTCTCCCCCATACCAAAATCCCCACCATACCGAACTCTACCTGAGTCTCTAAGAATTTCCTTGTATCTGAGCTCAAGCACCCATATTCTAGAATTTAATTGTTCCTATTATGTATACACGAGCATATACAAATCGGCTGACATTGGTATACTCACGAGTAAACGTGTCCTCTGTACGTATTCGAAGACGTTACTGCTCACGGCAGCACGGGTTCCTGGCTGGGCAGGAGGGCACCTCCTCTGCAGCCCACGCAGGGGCTGGGGCAGGTTGTGGCTTCCTTCTGTGGCTCATCACCCGCCCTGCCCCTCTCTGCTCACGCCTCGCCCCCTCCACCATGTACTTCGAGTCCCCCACACAGACAGTGGTTTCCGTAACTCCGTATCATTGTGCGATCCCTCTGCCTGGAGTGCTTTTCTCTCACTGATTCCATCTAGCGAATTCCTTCAAAGCCCCACTGTGGCAGTGCTTTCTGTGCCCTCTCTGAGGCCTTCCTTGACACCCTACTACCCCCACCCCTCCTTTCTCTATAGGACCCGTGTCCTCTGTGGATATGGCATCTGTGACATGCGTTGCAGCATATTGTATTTGGGTTTTCCTGGCAGTTTCCCCACAAGAGAGTGGGCTCCTGAGGCTGGGCCCGCAGTCTAATCCATCTCTGTGTCCCATCAGCCGAACACAGGTCCTGGCACACTGAGGAGGCATCCTTTTGGTGAATGAGTTAGCCCTGAAAGAAGAAGGGAGATCCCAGGAACATGGCCATGGCTTAATAGCCTGGGAAAGCAGGGTCTGGTGCTTTGCTGACCTAGGGCTTGTCTCAGATACTCTGTCCCAGATCTCACTGTCACCCCTCTGAAGTCAACACAGCCCACCCATCCTGCGGCATGAGGAGCCTATGGAGCAGGACAACCTCTTCTTTGGCCTGAGCTTTGGAACTCACCTGAAATGCACATCCCCATAGGCCTGACAGGGTCTCTGGTCTCTGCTTCACCTTGTGGATCCAGGAGCCCCCAACAGATAGTTCTTTCCTCTCCTAATCCAGCACTGTCACCTGGTCCTGCTCAAACTGTTCACAGCGAGAGGTAGCAGCCGCTAAGACAATCCCCATGACCCTTCTTTCAGCAGCACACAGTCCCCCAGCACCCCCGAGTGCTGGGCCACACCTCTAGGCAGCAGGCCAGAACTCACCCACCTAGGGTGTCCAGTGTGCTGGAAATGAGTCACGGGGGTGCAGCTGTAGATCCGTCTGCCACAGCGTAGTTAGGGTGGGGCTGCCAGACCAAAGTTATCCTCTTCTCTGTGTGCCGTGAGTCGGCAAGGCTTGGGCAGCAGGGAGAAACCTGGTCCTCCCCTGAAGGTGGGCCCCTCCTGTAAAGCGGGGGGGTGGGGGGGCGCATCAGGCTGTGGGCATCACCACCATGGAGATGGATGTACAAAGTGTCTCGGCCGCACACAGCGGGGATGTTACTATTTCTACTGAAGGGATCACAGAGGACTTCACCGAAGAGGTGATATTTAAACTAGGCTTCAAGGGGGAAGTAGGAATTCACCAGCAGGAAATGTCTTCCGGGCCAGACCACTGAAGGAGGCAGGCGGAAGACAAGGGAAGAAAGAACAACAACAGGAATAATAACAATAATAGCAGCTCTTTTGAATACCAGCAGAGCGCCAGGTGTGGATTGTCTCCTTTAATCCCTTCTGCAGCCCTGTCGTTTTGCCCATTTTGTGGCTGAGGGAACCGAGGCACAGGGAAATTCAGTAATTGCCCAGAGTTGCTAGTAAGTGACAGCGAGGTTTCAAAACCAAGCTTTCCTCCACAGGCCATCGTCTTGAACACATGAAACTTCACATATCCGAGTGCCTATTATTTGTAAGGCACTGTATGGCCCTGTCCAAATGTGTACTCATTACACCCTCGCAGCGACCCTTTGTCACCTTTCAATGTGGGTAAATAGAGGGGTCGAGGGGTTGCCCAGCCACCGGGCTCGTGTGGCCGGGCTGGGCGCGGAACCCCAGCCTCCCTGCCTGGGCTCTCTCCACGGCCCAGCACAGCCAGCCTCTTGGGCTCTGTCCGTCTTCTCTACCCTCGCTTCCTTGCTAGAAGCCTCCTGTGATGATCCCCCAGGCACTCGTGACGAGAACCGCTACCTCAGGAGCCCATAAAATGAGGCTGGTTCACATTCAGGCTGGAAGAAGCTCACTTTGCTGGCTGCCTCTGTCCTCAGAGCAATTAGGGCCCTGCCAAGAATGCTTCATAAATACGTGTGCCTGGCCAAATTTATTGGCGAGCTATATTAATCACATTTTAAAAATAAAAAGTGAAATAAATACTAAGTGGGCAATATTCCGCTTTCATAAAAACCACTGCAGCTCCGAAAGGTAGCTGGCACCTTGCTTTCTTGAACTGTCACACGTCCCTGCTCGCTGCCATAAATGTTAACATCCCTCCTTAGACAGATAACCAGCTCTGACAGGAACCCACAGATGTGTGCAAAGTGAGTCACTGCTCTCCTGGCATCCTAAAATGGAGGCGACAGAGTTATGCTGGGCCTGCTGGGTGGTAGAGAGGAACTTACCAACTATGAGTGTTTTCCAGTCTGGGGGGAAGGGGGCGGAGAGAAGGGAGGACAGACAGAGAGCAGACCCTCATCTGAACACATTCACCAAGTGTGAGCCCATTTCTGGGCCAGGTGCATGATGGTCCCCCGGGCTGGTGGCCAGTGTCACTGTCAGCTCGGGAGCACCTGAGAAGAGAGAGACCTTTGTTATTGTTTGATTTTCACTGTTTCCAATGACAAAAGTGATACCACCTAAATGATGTGTCCCTCTAAGGGTATAACATTTGGAGGCACAGGATGCCCTTTTGCCCCTTACTGGTGATGTTGTTTTGACCACTTGGTTAAGGTGGCATATCAGTTCTCTATGTATATACATTTACACACATACACGCACTATGTAATGAATCACAGATCTGTATGTGAAGACGTTTACATATACATGCTTTATATATACGTGTGTGTGTGCATAGATAGATAGATAGATAGAGAGAGAGAGAGAGAGAGAGAGAGAATGAGAGATCTAATTTAAGGATTTGGCTCACACAACTGTAGGGCAGGTCAGCAGCCGGGAAGTTCAGGCAGGAAGTGATGCTTCCGTCTTGAGGTCCAAGGGAGAATTTCTTTCTCTGAGAAACCTCGGTTGTTGTTCTGGAGTCTTTCAACTGATTGGATGCGGCCCACCCACATGGCTGAGGATAATCTCCTTATTTACTGAAGGTCAAATGGTTCTAGATGTTAACTGTATCTACAAAACACTGGCACAGCATCAGCCAGAATGTTTGACTGAATCACTGGCTGCCACAGCCTCGCCAGGAACACAGAAAACTAACCATCACAGATGGTTTCTAGTTCCTCTGTTGCCAGGTTTTCCTTTGTAATAAATAAGAATTTTATAGCTCCCTATACTTCAAGGCTATGTAAATATCCTGTTCTTCATCAAACCTTCTCCCCTCCCCACCCCGGACCTACTACTAATTCCTGCTGAAATCATTTTTACTATGACAGTTACAAGAAGCACTTTCCCTGGGAGAAGGGATTTGAGAACCTGGTTGCAGTCCCCAGCTTTACCATTCAGTTGGTTGTGTGACCTTGGACAAATTACCTGACTTCCCCAAGCCGGGGTCCTCCCTGCTCAGATAGGGGTGACACTTACTAAGTGTAGTAACAGGCACCAAGAAAGCATTCCATAAATGTCTGTGGCACTGGAGACATTAAATAGACACATCCATTGCCTCAGTGAAGTAATTAATGGCTGATCTTAGTCCTGGGCCTCACTGGTTAAGAGAGGATTCCTCCAGCAAAATCGTCATCTTCTTTTTCGTCCTCCCCATGGGATACAATGTCAAAGCCTGCCATTAACATTGACCCAGGGAACGTTGACCAACTGTGACAGGAGACATCATCTGAGAAGGGGTCCCAGAGCTAACGACATTGAAGCTGCATGCTGAAGGACAAAGCTTGCAGTCAGACAAGAGAGGAAAAGTGTTCCAGGTGGAGGGAGCATGAGGGGTGGAGAGGGGATGGGGAAATGGATAAGGAGAAGGGCTAGCTTTGAAACATGGGTGGGCACTCTTAAGTTTTCCAGAAGCATCACAGAGGGAGTTGTCTACTTGTATTTTTCACATTATTACTATTATGATTACAATTAGCGTTACTATCTCAAGTAACATATAGCTACACTCTTGTGTACATAGTAAAAAGCAATTCATTGTTCTGAGGTAGCATGGCATGGTGGTTATGAGAGAGATTCTGGGGCCAGAGTGCTTGAGTTCAAATCCCAGTGCTGCCAACTTAGTGCTTCTAGGGCCCTGAGAAAATTCATGAACCACTCACTGCCTCAGCTTCCTCATCTATAACATGGGGATGGGAGTCATCCATCTCTATGTGGGAGTAACTTCCACATAGTAACTTCCTCCTGTTTGCTGTATAAACATGTCCTTCCCTGCCCTGAGCCTCCTTGACCCATTTGTAAAATAAGGATTATTGCAATAACCCCTCTAGGCCAACCTCCCAAGGCTCTTGTGAGGATCAGGTGCAAGAAAGGATGGTGTGTGGATCATAGCCAGCACTGTGCTCTTTACGTGTGAAGGATCAGCACCACTGGTATCTGACAGCAGTGAAGGCAGTTGAATCCAGGGCCGGGAGGGGCAGGGAGAATTGGATTCTAACGGCGTGAATCCTAGAGGCCGGTGAAGTCTGTGTTTTCACACATCCTTTGTTCCTGGGTTTCCAGATGGGAGGGTTGTACCCACCGTCAGACTGGATTCTTTTAGAGACACAGGTGACACAAATTGCAAGGAAGCAGTGACACAAATGGAGTTCCAGATGGAGCCAAACAATAGTCGTCGCTTTTACAGCAGCTGTTAAATAGGTTAAGGGGTAGAAAATAGTGATTTCACCCTTTTGAACTGAAATTGGGGTTAGTTGGTAGCTCACACCTGTGGGTTCAGTCAAGGATGATCATAGGATATAATTATAAAGTGCACTTTACTAGCATGTGCACGTGTATATAGGTTTCAAGATATAACATTTCAAGACAGTTCAACCTTTCAAGACAGTTCATTTTTTCAAAAGGAATGTCTGGCATAAGCCTGGGACAATCAAGCCTACACTGGCTGAGTCAAGAGCTCCACGAGGCTATTCAGGAAGGACTTACGCCTTCGCAGGGCTGCTGGGCCCTGAGTGCTGGGTCCCTAGGGGACTTTAGAAATCTCTCCAAATTAGATAGTAGTAGTTGCCCAAGTGATGGACATGAGCCGGTTTCCTTTCTTCTTCTCAATTCCCTGTGAACCTTGCAACCTTCTCGTTCACGGCAGGATTCTTCACCTGAAAAGTGTCCCATTCTGACTGTTTACCCAAAGTCCCGTAAAATGTACATACCCTCTGACCCAGTAATGACACTTTAATGGACCTAAGTAGACTCTCTGGCAGAGGTATTTGCACAGCGATGCTCCTTTGCAGCACTGTGTGTCGTAACGGGAGGACTAGAACGCCCTCAGTGCCACCCATAGGGGCTGGTGAAGCAAATAGGGCTACTCCATGCCAGGAAATGGTAGGCCCTCTTTAAAAACCGTGATAGCCAGCTACGTAGACGGTTGTGGAAGATGTTTGTGATACAGTAAGTGGAGGGGAAAAAAGCAGATTACAAAGTAATATAAATAAAGAGGTTGCATCTTCAGAAAAAAGAAGAAATGACCGTGTGTGAGCAGAAACAGGTGCAGAAAGGGCCTGGGAGTGTCGTTGTGCATGGATGCTGGTTGTGATACTGAGTCATGGGGAAGCCTGGGGGCGGAGTGGGCTTTATACGTGCTTTATGCTTTTCTGTATTTTCTGTTACTCGCAAAAATTTCTTGAGCACCTACTATGCAAAATCCTTGCTTTTGAGAAGCTTCCCATCTTGTTGGGAAGAGACAAAGAATGCAAAATACACAATTAATTCCAAATGCTGACAGGTGCTGGGGAGAAAAACGAGATTGTGAATTTGAGAGACACTGATGCAGGGAGGGAAGACCAACTTCTGATGGTCTGGCGGGGGGGAGGCCCTCGGGGGGGGGGGCATTTAAATGAGACCGACAAATAAGAGAGAGACAGCAGATGAAATCTGGGATATGGGTGCTCTAGGAAGAAGGAACAGCCAACGCAAAGGCCTTGTAACAAAAGAGAATTTTGTACAATAACCATGTCTTATTTCTATAATCAGATAAAAAACTGTATTCAAATATCTGTTTGATCCACTCAGAAACTCACAGGACACAGGTGAATTCTCCTGCCCTGGGGACCCAGTCAGAGAGCAGGTGGGATAAGAGAGTGAGAAGCTGTCGAAAGTGCCCTCCAGCTGCCACCTGTGACTGATTCTCCAGAGGGGTGTCTCCCGAAAGGCCAGCTCATGGTTTGCCTCGCCTCTCTGGAGGCAATTTTTTTTTCTTTACATTTTGACATTTCTGAAAGCAGAAAGTGTCATTACAATCAATGTGTCATTTACACATTGTGCTTTGTTTTCTTTTCTCAAAGAGGCTGTTACGGAATTGATGCTGATTCTTGCAAGTGCCGGCGTCTTGGGGCTGATGAATCACAGTGACACATGGGAAAAATACAAAAAGGACCAGCCTTGGGAAGTGGCAGGCCCTTGGTGGAATTCAGTACATCCTCCTGACGGGGGAGGGGGGGCATTGTGGGACCGTGAGGATGGACCGTGTTCTGCTGGATCTCTGTGCACCCAGAGCATCAGCCGTAGCCAAGCCTTATGCAGGGGACCAGGGCACAGAAATGCTTACAACAGGGGCCCTGGTTAGTCCTCAAGGAGCAACCAGAAAGGGAGATGGGCCTATAACCAGCCAAGCACAACCCTGCTGCGTCGATGTCAGCGTGAGGAGAAGCCCTGGAGGCTGGGGAAGCCAGAGGTGGTACCCTTGACCTGTGCTTGGGTGGGAAAGAGCTTCTGGAAGATATTCTCATGCAGACAAGGCAGAAAGAGCACTCAGAGCAGAGGGATAAAGGCACAAGCCAGTGTGTGCAGGGAATGGTGTGGAACAGTGGTTATAGGGCAGGGTGTGCACAGAGAGCACCCCTCATCTGGACATGGAGCTGGGCCTTGGAAGTATGTCAAAGGGATTGAAGACCTGGAAAGATTTTAAGCCGAGAAGTGACACGGCTCCATCCTGTGCTTTCCAATATGGTAGCCAGTCACAGGTGGCTATTTAAACTCATTAAAATTGCATAGCTCTTTTAAAAGCCATGAGAACACCTGAAAAGAAAAGTTAAAGCCTCAGTTCCTCAGTCACACTGGTCACATTTGCAGTGCTCGGCTAGTTGGACATAGGGACAGTGCAGATACGGAACATGTGTATGAAGACAGAGAGTTCTTACGGACAGTACTGCTGTAGAACGATCCCTTGAGGATGGGTAGATGGACAGATGGACAGACAAAAGAAGTAGCAATAACCACAGTGCTTTCTGTCTGCCTGGCCTCATCTAAATGCTTCACATGTGTTGTTCCTTGAACCCTCGTGACACCCCACGGAGTCATATACAGGTCCACTGAGGGGACAAGGCTGTAGGTCAATTGTCAGCATTTTCCAAGCCTTTACCTAGCTCAGCTCTGGCTTCTACTGGATGCAGGGTTCTAGCTTGTATTGTTTTTTTTTTTTAAGATTTTATTTATTTATTTGACAGAGAGAGACACAGTGAGAGAGGGAACACAAGCGGGGGGAGTGGGAGAGGGAGAAGCAGGCTTCCCGTGGAGCAGGGAGCCCGATGCGGGGCTCGATCCCAGGACCCTGGGATCGTGACCTGAGCCGAAGGCAGACGCTTAACAACTGAGCCACCCAGGCGCCATATTGCTTGTATTTCTGAAGAGCGTTGGAGCCTCAGCTTGCTGAAAATGTCTCCATCTTACCAGCTTGCAGTTGGCCAAGAAGGCGCTAACTGGAGATCCTCCAAATTCCGTGATGAGCACTATGCAACTTTGCCAGAAAGTCCTTCCAAGTGTCTAACCCAGCTTTCGGATTGATGACTGCAGTTGTTGCCTAGTTCTTTCTGTTCAGTTTTCCCCAAAGGACGTGGAAGCTAAACTGTGCTGATGTTGAGCTTACTCCACACTCAGCACTGTTTCAAGCACTTTACATATGAACTCATTTAATCCTCATGGTGGCTGTTATTGTCCCCATTTGACACATGGGAGTACTGACTGGGTCTTAGAGACGTAACTTGCCCAAGGGCATACTTGGTCCCACAAGTCAGCGGTGGTGTTGGGATATGAACACACGCCGTCTGGGCTGGAGTCGGTTAGTAGGCATGGCGCTCTGCGGCCTCTCATCAGAAATCTTGTGGATCCAGAAGTCAGATGCTAATTGTGCTTTCCACCTGTTTTGGCTGGAGTAGTATGAGAACTTGATTCTGTTCCAGAAAACCTTGGCGGAAAGTTATGCCCAGTCATAATACAAATGCCTTACATTTGGGGGGCACTTTATGTCATTTTTAGAGTACATTTCTGCCAGGAGTAGTTATGGTAATAGTCATCCTATAGTTACACTGTGTTTTCTGCTTTACAAAGTACCTTCATTTGCATGTTCTCATTTAATCCTCACACCAGCCCTGGAAGGGAGGTGAGGCGAAGAGTATAGTTGATCTACGTAACACAAGGAGCCCAGAGAAGTGAAGGCACCTGCTCGGGATTACTCAGCCCTATGGGATGCAGCTGTTTCTTGAATTCTGCTTCCATTGATCAAGAACCGCTCAGCCTTGTCAGTGGGTTTCAAAGTCAAGTCTGCATTGTAGGGCCAATAAAGCCATGACCCTGTGTGCCAGCCCTGGGGTGTGCCGAGGTCAAGACACAGTCTAATCAACAGAAATAATTTCAGAATAACTCGAGACTTCCATTTCCATTTCTCAGATGTTGCAAGAGACACCAAATCCATAGCAAAACTTCTTGAAATCTGCCTTTTCTGTGTCCCCTTCCCTGCATTTACAGACATCAGTTTCTATGTCTTTTTATAAATATTTATTATGAAATTTTTTCATAATTATATTATTTCATAGTGAAAAGTATTTATAACAAATGTGTACAGTTTAAAGAATAATGATCGACTCCCATGTCCCTATCGGCTAGCTTCAGAAACCAAACATGATACTACCTTCAAAGCCCTGCGGGGCCCCACCCCCAGCCCCACCCCTTAATGTCAGGTCACTGTTCTGTAGTTAGTCTCTTGCTTTTCTTTGTCTTGGTCAGCATGGCCACCTATAACAAAATACCATGAACTGCACGGCTAATAAACAACAGACATTTATTTCTCGCAGTTCTAGAAGCTGGAGGTCCATGATCAAGGCCTTCTGGCAGATCCAGTACTTGGTGAGAGCCCACTGTTTTTTTCCCTGTGACCTCACATGGCAGAAGGAGTGAGGGAGCTCTGTGGGGTCTTTTTTATAAGGGCACAATTCCCCTTCATGAAGGCCCCACCCTCATGACCTAATCACCTCCCAAAGGCCCCACCTACTAGTAACACCACCTTGGGAATTAGGTTGCAACATATGAATTTTGAGGGGCATGAACATTCAGTTCACAACGTAGTCCTGGACCACTTTTCCACCCTTTCTCAGCAAAATATTCTCCCCGGCCACAGGCTGCATGCCTCTTGTGCTTCCGCCCTTGCTCCTGGCCCTACATCTAGCTGGTGTGACCTTTTCTGAGGAGTGAGGAAGGGCCTGGAGAAGAGACGGAGGACCCAGGCAGACTCCTTTTCCAGTTAAGGAGAATGGGAAGTTGGGAACTCATCCGCACACCTTGGGAGGAAATGGGAAGTGTGTCCTGTTAAACTCCTTCCTGGAACAGCTTGTCACTGTGTCCCCTAGGGCAAGCCCTTTTACTACATGGACTTCTGAACTGGAAAGGGACTTGCATAATCTCAGGTTTCCTAAAATTGTCATTTGTTTTACACATATTTCCTGAGCACTTACCGGGTTCCCAGCAGTGTCACAGGTACGGGGGATATGGTGGGAAATTCCCTGATCTCAAGGAATTTACTGTCTAGGGCAGGTCTTGTCCATGCTCCACCACTGGCTCTTGATCCTCCCTTCCTTACTGTTACTAACCTACTCTCCTTTAAAGGTTAGGGCTGGGATAAAGTTAGATGGTAAACATGGAGGTGTGCGGAAAAGCTGAGGCAGATCCTGGCTGACGATGCTTGTAATCACCGTGATCCCTGAGATGAGGTGGGCTGGGCTCGGAAAGCGTCTGGAGCTTTGGGTACTCACACCTGTAGTTACCCTGGTCTGCCACCAGATGTCACTGATGGGTAGGAGGGGGCAGGGAGCTGAAGGGTGATGCCGTTTTTCGGACAAAGTTGTGAAAAGTGCAAAATGACTGCTGACTGTGTGCAAGATGCTGTTCCGTTATATTTGTTATGTCATCCGGCGCTCACAGAAGCCCCCATCCCCCACAGACAAGGAAACAGGTGCTCAGAAGGGATATAAGAGACAGTGTCCCTGCTCCACCAGCTCCACCTGAGTACCAAGTAGATTGTTGGAGAGACGAATGTCAGCCCTGGGATGAAAGCGTTCGACCAGGTGGCCCTTTACTGCGACTAAAATGCTCTGAGATGCTCTCCCCAGATTGGGGGCAACAAATGGCTGCACAGATGCATGAAAACCAGAGTGCTCTGCAATCATTAAAACCTGTGTGGATGCCCGTGAGGGTTATATATAGGTGTTCATTAGGCAGATAAAGGATGCAGAGTGACAAGAACTAAGTCATGGCAGCAGGCCTGTCCATGTTTTCTGTCAGGTATGTTGGAAACAACAGTGGTCATTGCCAGTTGGGGCTTAACATCAGGATTAAAAAAGGTCTCTGAGGGCCCAGCCCCAATCTTAAAGAGCACGTAGATGCACAGGCTGTCAGCTCTGACGGGCTCTAGTCCAGGTTCTTTCTAAATCCCTGAAGAGCTCTGCTGAAAAGTTCAAGGGGAAAGTAGAGGAGAATTTAAAGTCAAATTCAACTGGTAAAAATCTGTGTGTAATAGTTCCATTGAATAGGTCCAATGATGATATCGTCCACCTCTTCATTTTCCTTCTAGGGGAGCAAGGTCCAGTGGGGGGGGGGAATGACCAGTTCAGGGTCACACAGGTAGAGAGGCCACCAAGTCTATGACCTAAGTGTCCACAGACCTTAAATTCATGGCATGAGGCATGACAAGGCAAAGGGCATGTCCTGTGGGATGGGATGCTGTGCAAAAAGACTTCAGGGAGCCTTTGTAAAGGAGAGAAGGGCTCATGCAAAGGCACTGGGGCTAGATCCCCAATGCAGAAAACCCCAGCAGCACTCTCCCAAATGCAGCCCCACCAGGAAGGGAAGCCAGGTGCTGCCGGAAGCAAACCAGAGACACCCCCTGACCCACCCTGGGAATGGCTGAGGGATGAGGTTGCTCAGACACGACCAGGGGAGGCCTAGAGACTTGGATGGCAAGGTTGGAATGGTGCTGTGTGATGTCTGAGGCACCTGCAGGCCTGGGATGAATTACCAGAAGGCAGGTTTTAGCTCAGCAGAGTAAATGCATACATTTGTACCAAGTAAACAGTTTATAAAGCCTTTTTATAGGTATCATCTCATTCAGTGTGGACAGTCACCCTTTGAGGGAGTTTTTATCCCCACATTACCTCTGGGGAAAGTGAGGTTCAGAGAAGTTTACTCATCTCCCCAAGTTCTGAAGCTAGGATTAGAGTCTGGATCTTTCTAGCTACAACACCACGTTCTTTTCACACTGAAATTGTCTTGAGATAATGAGGGTGATGTTCATGATGTTTTCAATGCCTATGAGGTAGGACTTGCTAGCTGCATTTTGCAGATGGAGGGTCTGAGCCCCAGAGAGGGCCTATCACTTGCCCAGCTGGAACTGGGAGAGACGGGGTGAATGCAGACTTTCCTCTGCTAGCCTAGTCCTCTTTCTGCCCCTCTTCCTTATGGGAGTGAGTGAGCGCCTCGTTCCTAGAAGGGTAGGAACAAGTTTGAGATGCTTCTCTGCCAGGGTGCCTGTAGGGCAAGCCCCCCCACCACCACCCCCAGAAGAGTGGGTGGAAATGGATGGGAGCCCAGGCTGGGCTTCCTACCTGGAGATTCTCTGGCTGTGTTGAGTGGAGGACAGCACACAGCCAGGTGCCTTGCTTGAAGCAAATTCCTGGGGAATGAGGAGTGAGGTGGGGGAGGAGGCTGCCAGGAGCCAGGGGCCGGGAGAAGGGTCCTGGGGGCAGAGCTAGGGGTTTGGCTTGGAGGACGAGGGAAGCCGGGAGAGAGGCGATCAAACAGTGTTTGTGAAAGATGATTCTCACTGAGCCGGGCTGTGGGGCGGGGGAGACACAGGAGACGCGCGTGGAGGCTTTTGAAGGTGCGGACCCAGGGGTCTGGACAGCCCAGACCAGCACGGCGGACAGGCCGGAGGACAGGCGATTCCGTGAGTTGAGAATAATCCCTGCACCTTGACAATTACGCTCAGTTCTTGGCAGGGGCTGTAGGATCAGCGCTTCCCTTCCTCTCCTTGGGCCCCACCTTTGTGCTACCAGTTTACTGTATCTTGAGCCACTGTCTTCTTGGTTTCACTAAATTCTCTGTGTATTTTTATTGTTTTATTTGGTTGTGGTTAACTCAGATTTGCGGGCCAGGCAATGTTCATTTACGAAGGCCTCTTACCTGTTTCAGATCCAGTTTTAAAGAAAAAGGCACACGTGCATGGGAGCCTGCTGGGGGTGGGGAAGCGTTGGGTGAGAAATACTGTGTAATGCCTCCCCAAGGTTGCCAAATGGTGTTGAGACAGATCCGCACGTTCCCTCTTCTGTAACGTCTTAGAAATGCCACCCCAAGTGTTGATTTTCCTCGTCTCAGCTTACAGGGCAAAATGGTGTTCACTTTTTCTATTTATTTTTGGAGAAAGTTCAGGAGGAAAAAAATTCCTTTGGCATATTTTGAAGAGGACAAAAATACAACCTGGCTTTTGTGTGGTGAAAATGTGGGAAATTTTAGTTTCCAAACGTCTGCGCTAGGAGGGAACGAGCTGAACTCTGAGGCTTGTTTCCTGGGCTCTGGGCCCAGGGAGGGGGTGCCTGGCAGGGGGCTGAGCTACGCTGGAAAATCAGTGGGTGGTTCATGTAGAAAGTGCGGGAACAACTGTGGGTTCCTCCCTGAACCTCCCGCGGGGTCATGGACGCCAGCAGTGAAAAGGACCCTCTCTTTGTCAACCTTACATACCCAAAGAAAAGACAACATACCCGAGGAAGGAAAACCTCTCCAGCTGGTTAACCCCGTCAGCACAGTTGGGGGAGGCGGCACCGGGAAGGGAGTGGGGTCCTGGGCTCTGGCGTCTTCAGATCAGCTCCACTGATGAGCAGCCCACATTGTTGTTTCCTCATCTATAAAATGGGGATAATAGATCCCCATCTCAAGTGTTGTGGGGAGGACTATACGAGATGACAAATTAAATAGTTACTTTTCACTTAGCACATACTAAACAAGTATTAGTTATTACTATTATTAAATTTATCACTGAAATTTTATTTCATCATACACATGAACAAATTAAAAGTGTGTGCGTGTGCCTCTTGGAATAATTGTTCTTCCAAGAAGAGGGATTTAAATGTGTGAGAAAAGAACAAAGTGTTCCCTCAGAGACTGGGATATCTTGGGAAATTTTCTATAAGTTGCTGAGACTATGTCTTCTTATTGCCAGAATATTCTGAGGAACAGAGGAGACGTCAGCCAGTGGGCCAGCTGTTGACTTTACTGGGCTGAGGATCCATATGTTTGGCTGGGTTTGCCCTTCTGGCAGCCCAGCCTTGGGGGAGGGAGGTTGCATATCCCAGGGAATGGCTGCCCTGGGTGCCTTCCAGACAGCTGCTTTGCTCTCCTGAAAAAACAGATCACAGGGGAGGTCTGAACACACCAGGGGAAGGGGAGAGTTGGCGCTTTCCTGGTTCGGGTGGGCCTTGTAGGCAAGGGAGCCCCAAGCTGTGGGGGGAGTGGAGGGGACTCCCCAGGGGCCTGGGCTCTTGGACTGATTGTGTTGATGAGCTCCATCTGGAAATTTCCCCGCCGTAACAACTGCAGTTTTACCCCACACTTTGGCACTGCATCATCCGGATGCATCTCCCTGTGAAGCAACAGGCCTTCGGGGACTGTGGACTCAGTGTCAGGCCCCTGCCGCCCATCAGAGGAAGCAGAGTGGTCATGACAGTGAACGTTTGTCCATGGCTTAACACAAGCCGGTGTGGTGCCGGGTGCTTCCTGGGGATGATCCTCATCGCAGGAGGTCCCCGAGGTGGATAGGCAGGATCCCCATTTTGCAGAAGAGGAAACAGACTCAGAGAGGTCAAGGTACTTGTAGAAAGTCACACAGCTGGTAAGAAGCAGTGGTGGGGGATCCAGACCCAGGCTCTGAAACCCACACTTGTAACATCTACCGTGTGTGTGGTCACCCTGGAGTGAGTCACCATGTGGCGAAGAAGCAGAGGCAGCAGTCGTAGGGCACATCTTAAACCCTCGCTGGGTAAACCGAGGCTGGCCCATTGTTAGAGGCTAAATGCTGCAATGGGGGGCAGAGGGCGCTAGAGGCAAATACAGCTGAACCCTAGCTCCGCTACTTATGAGCTGTGGGCATTAACCCCTCTGAGCTTCGGCAAGTCAGATAAAAATACTTACTCTGCCAAATTAGTGAAAGAAATTGTGATAACTGGCTGTCCTGGCACCTCCTTGGTGGGTGTGTGTAAATGGCAAGCCGGACTACGGTTGCTTGTAACTGGAGACGTAAGGCTTCATAAGCAGTGGGGAGTTTGCTCCCCTCCTGTGAGGAGGACCAGGCTAGTCACCATAGGGCCCTGAAGCTGGAAGACACCTCTAGAAATCACCATGGCCATGGCAGTCCTGGCAGGCCACAGGCCCAGATGTCCACCCTGGCAAGGGAGCTCATTTCATTTCACCGACTTCCCAGGGATGGACAAGACAGTCTCCTCTCCTCACTCATTCAAGCTTATGAAAGAGTTGGGGAGAATGTAAAGGAATGTATCCTTCCTATTAAAGAAATAAGTTGTGAGTTTTGTTCTGTGATGGTCAAGAAAGACTTGCCAGGTGTGGGGGACTGCACGCAGAAGCAGAGAGTACTAGAAGCGGGGGTTTGGGTGGCAGAGCTGAGTTCAAGTCCTGGCCTGCTGCATACCGCCCAGGCACATCACTTGACCTCTCTGAACTTGCACTTCTTCCTATGAGGAGGGAAGAGTCCTAGCTCCCTGGAAGGATCGCCATTGGGACTGAAGGCCATCTCTAGGGCTGCTTCTGTAGCCAGAGCTTCCTGACTGTAGCTGGACCCCATTCCCAGGAGTGGCCAGGCCCTGCTTCTTCACCCTGTCTCCTCATCTCCTGTCAGGCAGGACTGGAAAATGGCCAGGCTGATCCAGAGCTTGGAGATGGACACAGCTCCCACCAGGTGTGGCTAACTGCAAGCCATCATGCACAGGAGAAGAAACAGGCCCGGCCCTGAGCTGGGGCTGGCCTCAGATCTCTTGACCCATCCCCAGACTAATGCTCAGCTTGGAGCTGGTGCGGCCACTGATCCGGGACGCATGGAGCCACTGGCGGCCTCGTAAATCAGGCCTCCGCCTTTGAAGCTTCCAAAAGCTCCCCGGGAGAGCCTGAACAGCTTGATCTTCTTACGGCAGGAGCTCGTCCCCCATGGTCTGGAGTCTCCAGAGGTGACTGGGGCCTGATTTACAGAGGTCTCTGATAACAACAGCCCAGCCTAGGAAGGGAGGCCCAGGAAAAAAATGAGTTTGCCCTTTGACCTGGCCTCCCAGGCTGGGGAGACAGTCGGAGCTACCCTGAGGGGGCCTCCCTCTGGGCCTATGTGGGCAACGCCCCGCACCCCTACTGGAATTTGGCTGTCCTTCCTGAAGAGATTCATCTCTTGCCTTCAGAAAAGAATGAGGGGAGGAAGTGTCTTCAAACCTGGCACCTGGAGGAGAGAGGCATGGCAGATGGGCCTAGGTCTGGAGTCCGATCTGAGTCCGTATCCGAGCTCCACTGTCTCCTGGTCTGTGATCTTAGGCAAGTATTTCTGCAGTCCTGAGCCTCAGTTTCTCCATGTGTCGCACAGGATTACGAAATGGCATGGTGTAAGCGGTGGCACGGGGTAAATGATCTAGCAGACATAAGCAGCCTGTACAGTGACTAACGCATCATAGGCACTCAGAGAACGTTCTCTCCCCTCCTTTCTCCTTCTTCAACCCAAACATCCAGGCTGTCTACTTCCAGACCCCATGCTTGGGTCACTGTGCAGCCCTGTGCTCTCCAGGCAGGGATCTCTGACTTATTCTCTGATTATCCCAAGCTTCTGAGCCAATGCTGTCCTATCGTGCTTCCTGCCATGATGGAAATGTCCTGGGTCTGCACTGGAGCCGCAGGCAGCCCTTGTATTTTTGAAACGTGTCTGGTGTGACTTTTAATTTGTACTGGTGTCTGGTGTGTACTTTTAACTTGAAATTTAAATCTAACTGGCTACATGTGGCTAGCGGCCACCCTGCTGGACAGCATAGGCCTAGACGCTGAGGAAGACCTGACTTGCCCTGGCATGGACTCAAATACGTGACCTTGGGCAAGTCAGGTCACCTCCTGCACTTCCAGTTTCCCTATCTGTAAAATAAGGGCTCTTGGTAGAATGAAATGAGGCCAGACATGTGCCTCATTGGGTGGACATTCAGCATATCTCTTTCCTCATTTCGTAGATACCCACCTGTTTGTTTTAATGATTTAGTGTTTGCTGAGTTGAGAGCAATGGAGGCCCTGAGAGGAGACAGCATGACCCCGTCTTTGGGACAGTTGTGCAGATGAGATTTGTACCTGTGAAACGGAGACAAGGGGTGTAGTTCCAACCCCTTCCCCAGCCTTTTCTGACCTCTATGCTATTCCCACCTGGCTGGGGCCTCCCTCTTGTTTGCTCCAAAGACTTTCCACGTAGGACCATAACTACCTGTTTGCAGGATGAGCGTCTCCCCCAACTTTTCCATCTTAGCAGCTTGACCCTCAGAGTTCACCATCAGATAGCATCTGGTTAGAGGTCGTAGCCACCACACAGGAGAGAGAGGATGGGGCCTTGGGTGGGATGGGTGCCTCAAGAGTTGGGAAAGGGGAAAGGAAACTGGATCCACTCCACCATCCTTACAAAGTGATTATTGGTCCTTATACCTGTCACTTCATGGTTCCAGGATGGCCACCACATTTAAGACAAGGAGAAGGAGATGAGTGTTGTCACTTACAACCCGCCCAAAATCTTCCTCTGCCAGTGAACTTCCTTTTTCATCTATTGGCCAGCATTGGGTCACACAATTACCATTAGTTCAAGAGAAGCTGGGAAATGGAGCATCTGCCAAAGAGAAAAACAGGCTTGATTGCCTTAGCCAAATCATGATTTATTGCCTGGGGCTGAGCATGTTGATTTCCCAAACAAAATTGGGTCATGATAGCGAGGGAAAGGGGGCGGAGAATGGCTCTGGGCTTGGCCGCTTGCAGTAGCCTACCTCAGTGGTGTAGCACTTTACAGTTTACTAAGCACTTAGATTTGTGACTCTGTTTGAGCCTCTTGAGTTTGTAAGACAGCACAGGGATTGTGATCCCCATATTACAGATGAGGAGCATGAAGCTCGGAGAAGCAGAGCAAACTAGCGGGCCAGGAAGCGATAGACCCCAGTCCTCCAGACTCTCAAGCTGCCCCCTCTGAGCTGAGATGACCTCAGCTGAGGGCAGGGGCCAGAAGTCACGCAACTTTGTGTCCCAAATATCCGTTCAACAGCCTGGCACAACGTGGGCGTTCAGTAGATGTTCCATGGATATATTAAGTAATGAATTTCTTCAATTAATTAGTCCTCATGCTGTCACTGAGGACTTTAATTAATTTATTCACTTGCCCCCTGGTGTCCAGGATGGGAATAATAGCCCTTGGCTACCTACTACTTGCCTTCCTTCAAAATGAGGAAGCCCCATCCCTTTCCAGGCCTGGCTGGCTATATGCATGTCATTTCCTATGCTCATGCGAGCCAGGAGCCAAGCAGAGAAGGTCTCCTCTGGCCAGGAAATGGCGAGCGGAGCTGGGTTCGCACACCCGACTCAGCCTCCTGAGAACTCAGTCCAGAAGCCAGGGGTGCTCCCTCAGGGGACAGTGAGAAGGTCTGTCAGGAAGAGAGGTGGGGAGGGGGAGCCAGTAACCATTTGCCCAAAGAACAAAGCCACCTGGATCCTTTGGCGTCAAAAAATAGTTCAGTTCAGGGGGTGCCTGGGTGGCACAGTCGGTTAAGCATTGGACTCTTGGTTTCGGCTCAGGTCTGATCTCAGGATCAAGAGATCAAGCCCCACGTGGGGCTCTGTGTTCAGCACTGAGTCTGCTTCAGATTCTCTCTCCCTCTGCCCCTCCTGCTCATTCCCTCTCTGTCTCTCTCAAATGAATAAATAAATCTTTAAAAAAAAAAAAAAAAACGAGGGGCGCCTGGGTGGCTTAGTCGGTTAAGCATCTGCCATTCGGCTCAGATCCTGACCCTGGGGTCCCGGGATCAAGTCCCGCATCAGGCTCCCTGCTCAGTAGGGAGCCTGCTTCTCCCTCTCCTCCCCACTGGTGCTCTCTCTCGCTATCTCTGTCTCTCTCTCTCAAATAAATAAATAAAATCTTAAAAAAAAAAAGCATTCAGCTCAGTAACCATCCATTTGTCTCCATAAAGCTGTATCAAGAACACATGTTGGCCCTCATTGCTTTGAAAGCCAGTTTGCCCCACCAGACCGGGTGCTCCTTGAGGCCGACTCTGAATCCTGTCTGCATCACCACTGATTGGCAGCACAGAGATTGGGTGGATATAAAGAAGGAAAGGCCCATCCCTTGCCCCAGGGCTCATCATCTTTTGAAGGAGGCAGGCACCCACCTAAATGACAGACACAAATTCCAGAGCACTGAGCTCTCTAGCAGATTCTCAGACACTGGGCTGGCTGGGAAAGTGATGGGATGATGGGGCAATGGAGTCAGCCTGCAGGTGGGAGGGGAGAAGGGGTCTGAGGAAGCTCCAGTAGGATTGGAGTCTGACTTGCAACAAAGGAAGGAATTGTAGCTGGTGGCCGGAGGTGGGGGTGGGGAGAATGTTCTAGGCAGAGGGCCCCATGTGTACAAAGGCTTGGAGGCAGGAGAGGACAGGTGGGCTGAGCAGACTGGCAGTGAGTATAATGTGTTTGAGAAAAGAGGGTGGAGATGAGACAGGACAGGTAACACAGGTATCAGGGTGTGAAGGGCCATGTTATCGTCCTACAGTCCTGTGAGCCTCAGATCCCGAAGTCGTGGGAATCACCTGGGGACCTGATTTCCGATTCTGGTAGGGTAGGTCTGAGGTGGCACCTGAGATTCTGGTTTCTAATCAGCTCCAGATGATGCTGATGCTGTTGGTCTGTAGTTCAAGGCTGCACGTGGGAGTAGCCGAGCTTCCGGCATAGGGAGCCGTTCAGTGTTGTGTGCAGGGACGTGATTATAGTCCAGTCTCCTTAGGACGATCACCTTGCAAGCTGTGAAGAAGCTCCAGCAGGGTAGGAGAATGCGGACAGGGTGAGAGATGTATTTTTCTCTATCTCCAGCACTTAAGATGGTGTCTGGCTCATAACAGATAATCAATAGATACATGTAAAGGAAAAAATTAGCCATTTATGATAGACTTTTTAAATGAGAAAGCAGGAAGAAGGGATGACTCAAGTTATGCCAGGCTGATAAGCCAATACTATATAAAACACTCCTTTGGGCCAGTCTAAATTGAGATTATGTCTTAAGGCAGTGATTTTCTAACTTGTTTTTGGTCAAGGATCTGATTGCTTAAATGAAATCCTAAGTGGAGGCCCAATATGTGAATTATATTAAAAAAAAAAAAAAAAAAAACAACTAAGTGCCCTGGTTGGCACAGGGGTCAGGACTTGGAACCCCACAGCCCAGTCCTCCCACTTCCACCCCTCTCCCAGTGACTGGCAGATTCTCACTGTAGCCTCAGACTCTTGAAAGCATCAGGTGGCCCAGGAACCCAGCCTGACTCCTCTGCCGCCCCCAGGATCTTGAATGGAGATTATCTGCTTCTGGCTCAGCTTCCCCCGCTAGACAATGCAGTCCTTCAGGGTAGGACCATGAAAAAAAGACCATGTCAGGATCCTCATGTGCAGCACGGGACCTGGTCACGGTGGCGTTGGGGGAATGACGATGGGCAGAGGTGGCCACGTGAGCCAGCAGGTCCCAAGGCGAGAGGGCCAAGGGACTAAGTTCCCAGAGCCCCAGACACATGACCACATCCCTCCTGAGCAGCAAAGGCGGTGTGGGCAACAGAGATGGGCAGGGGGTGGAGTCTAGATTTTTAGAGTAATTGGGCCTGAGCGTCTGCATGTTTCCATTAAAGCAGGAAGCATCGGTCACGCTGACACATCTCCGTGCCCCCAGGAGGTGTTCCTAAGCAGGGAGAGTTTTGGCATTTATCCTCAACCACTTGTTGCTACATTTCTCAAATAGCCGGGTATTTAAGTATCATCAGCGTGACTGCTCCTGCAGCTTTGTGGCCCTTGTCCCGTGCGGCCAGGTGTTCCAGACAGTGGCTGCGGGCTGGCGCAAGGGGCAGTGGGCCTGGGCATATTGGAATCAAGCCCCGGTCTGCTCTTTGACAGCTGGGTGACCTTAGACACATCGTTTCCCCTCAGGGAGCCTTAATTTCCTCAAGGAGAATAACAAGTATTTGTACAGGGCTTCAGGGCTTCACCCACATGCTCCAGGGCTGCTCCTAACCTCTGAGAATAACTGATCTTTCTCACCTCTGGGATACAGCCCAGCAAAATGAGCCTCTCCTGGGGGGCTCTGCAGCCTAGCCTCCTACACGTAAGCTGTGTGACTTAGGGCAAAGCCTTGCCCCTCAGAGCCTCGGTGTATATAAAAATGGCAAGTTTGGCCAGCAAGTGTCCTCAGGCCCACACCTGGTGCCCAGTACATGCCCACTGTTTGTATTCATCACTGGTGTGTTACTGTCATTTGCCGGGGATCACAAAACCACTTGTCCCAGTCAGTACTCCTGAGCCAGAAGCCCACATTCCTGCCTGCCTGCCACACTTCTCTGTTGAAGTAAGGGTATAGAACCTACTTCTCGGGGCTGGAGAGTGTTAGCAGAAGTCACGTGACTGGCAGTGTTGTATAAACTGTAAAGTACCCAGTCCAGGAAAGGGCCCAGCATTATGTTTTCTGTGTAGCCCCCAGGCCTCCCCTTGGGGAGGCAAATCTGATTGTTTGTCACATACTGTGTATTTTAAGCCTGGATTTTTTCTAGATTGTGCTAACCATCATCTGCAGGCCCTTCCCATTTCCTTCTTAGCTCAAGGCTCTGATTTAAACACCCTTCTGCTGGGGGCGCCTGGGTGGCTCAGTCGGTTAAGCAGCTGGCTCTTGATTTCGGCTCAGATCGTGATCTCAGGGTTGAGATGGAGCCCCTGCATCAGGCTCCATGCTCAGTATGGAGTCTGCTTGAGATTCTCTCGCTCCCTCTCCTTCTGCCCCTGCCCCCGCTTTCTCTCTCAAATAAATAAAATCTTTATAAAAATGTAAAAAAAAAAAAAAAAAATAAGCACACTTCTCTTGCGCTCATGAAACGGGAAGAGAAGGAAAGGCAGGCCATTGCTGGAGCAACTCAGGAAGGTCGAGGCAGACAGGCTGGTTTCCAGCCACTTGGCCTGCCTGTGGGTCCTGGCCTTCTTAGGGGGCTAATCTGTGCTTTGTGATGCTCCCTTGGAGTGGGCACAGAGCCTAAGCCAATTAAAACCCTCTCTCTGAAGAGGGCTCAGGTTTCTGGGCAAGCACGGGACTGCCCCAGCCATTGCTTCAGGGACTGCTCTCTTGTCCTCCTGCTGGCCAGAGCTGGAGGGGGCTGGGGCTCAGAAAACACCCCACCACTCGCTCCCTCTCCAAGCCCGCAGATGACCATGGAGGTCCTCGGGAGAGGCAGGGTGGCAGGGAGATAAGTAACTCCCCATCTAACAGATGAGCAAAGTGAGGCCCCAGATGACTTGGCTCATACCTAGTAAATGCAGGGCTGAGATTCAAATTAGAAGACACCTCTTCAAAAATGATGCCCCCTCTGCCTTTCTGGGACTACAAAACCCTTGTCACCTTGCTTCGCAGCATAGGTCTGGGCACATAGTATTCCTAGTGTATATTTGTTCAGTGACTAAATTAATGAATATATAATGCTAAACAGGGGCATTTTATCTAAAGGCAATAGTATGAGTAGGGTGGAAAAATCCAGAACTGCAACTTGGGCCGGAATGAAATATAATAACAGTAATAATAATAATAATAATAAGAGCAGCCAAGGGCTAAGCCTGTTCTAAGTATTTTGCACATATTAACTTATTCAGTCCTCCCAGTAACCCTGTCTGGTAGGGACAATTATTATAGCCACTTCCCATATGAGGCACAGAGAGGTTAAGTAGCATGCCCAAGGCACACAGCTGGAGAGTGGTAGAGCTGGGATGTAAACCCTAGCAGTCTGGCTCCTAGCCACTTTGTACTGCTCTCTGTCTGCCCAGGAATGCCCTCCTCTGTAAGCTGGAGATGGTGAGGATTTGCAGTCCACCTCTCTCACGGCATTTGGCGTCTCTGTGGCTTTTGAGATGAGAAGGGACTTTATAGTAGAAACACCATACTGGACAAATCTGGGTTGGTGCTGGCTCGTAGAGGCCAGGCTGGGTCCTAGATGCTAGAACCCCTCTCGCTCCAGCCCTGCAGAGGAGTGAGCAGCCCCACTGCTCTTCCTCTCCTGGCTGGAGTAGCCTGAAAGACCGGTACAGTTAACTGAGGTTAACAACCCCAAAACGCAGAATTAATGGAGTGACAAGCAGAGTTTCTTAATGAAACCAAAATTAGGGCTAGAACAAAGTGAGGGTCTGGGCCCAGGAAGCCAGACTGCAGTGACCCGGCTGTAATATTAGCCAGCAGAGGGACCAAGGGTCAGAGCTTCCCCTTGGAGAGGACGGGCACGGAGCCTTCTGGGAAGGTGGAGAGGCTCTGCTCAGGCCACTGCGAGCCCACCGCAATGCTCGGACAGCCTGGGACTTGTAGAGGAGCATTGTGTCCTTCCTCTGGTCCCGGTGGTGGCTGGGAGGGTAAACAGAGCCCCCCCAGCTAGTCTGGGGTTCCCAGGGCAGAGTAGAAAAGGGCAATCTGAAAATGTCATCTCTGTGTCGTGGGCAGTGGGGAAAGACCCCGTAGAGGGAAGGGGGCACCTGGAACAGGAGAATGTAGGGCTTGTCCTTAATATCTGCTGGCCGCTCACTAAGGAACACACAGCCTGGCCCAGGGCCAAGGGCAGAGCTGTTCAGCGTTCCTGTGTTTGCTGGATGGTTTTGTGTTTGATTGGGGTGCCCCGTGGGGATTGGGAGCTGGATGGTACAAGTTGATGTGGGACTTGGGCCAACAGGCATCTCTGATCCCAGGCACTGGGGCTCACACTGCAACACATTTTTGCTCCAGCTGGAAGCTTGGTTTGATCAGAATCCTCTTAGCATGGAGATTGGCATTCCTTAAACATATGGAATTCATCCAACAACATTCCATCCTAACTGTGGGGTAGTTATTCATTTCCTTGTCTGTCTCACCCTTGGGATACACCGAGAATTTGAGGCAGACCTTTGCACTAAGCAAAAGAGCTAGGCTGTCTGTGAGCCCTGCCTCTTGCTATAGCTGTGAGACTTTCAACAAAGCACTTCACCTCTGTGAACATCAGTCCTGTCTGATACAGGATCAGGACATAGCTACTCAGGCGTCTTTGTTCACTTAGTTAGTCATTACATATTAAGTGCCCACTGTTTGCAAGGCTCAAAGTTTGAGATTAAGTGCTGAACAAGGCATATGTGATCCCTATCTCTGCACAGCCTGGAGCGTGTAATTAAGCAACTACTTAAATATAAATACAATGTAAATGTCATTTTGATACATTCTCAAAAAAGAGAGGTACAGGATGATGGATTAAATCACGCAAAAATATAGGAGAAATGTATAAGCTCTAAAGTACTCTTTCAACATTAGACATTATCCTTGTTGTCCTCATGACACTTCCTCCTATTTTTTTAAGGTACTTCAATGGATCTCAGCCTCAGTTTCCTCATCTGTAACATGGGAATTATAATAATACCTGCATCAGTTAGCCATTCCATGTAACATAGCACCACAAAACATAGTGGCTTAAAGTGACCACATACTGGTTTCTGTTTCTAAGAGTCAGTAACCTGGGCTGGGCGGAGCTAGGTGGCTCAGCCAGTTTGACTCTGAGCTCACTCATGCAGCTACAATCTCTGGGGGTCTCGGAGGCTCAGTCCCATGTCTCTAGCAGCAAGCTGGCCAGCCTGGGTCTCCTTACATGATGGATGTTTTCCAGAAGTAGCCAGAGAAAGCAAGCCCAAAACTCAAGGGTTTTTTCATGCCTCTGAATCCTGTTTGCTAATGTCCCCTTGGCCCCTTGGCTAATGCATGCAAAATGGCCAAACCCAGAGTCAGCGTGAGAGACTGCACAAGGGTGTGATCCGGTGAGGTGTCATTTCCATAGCAGTCTTCCACCACACCTAACGTCCACAGTTATCCCGAGGACTTCGTAAGAGATGTGTGACGCCACGCTGGTGGTGTCTGTCCCCACACATAGTCAATGCTTAAGAAACGGTAAGTGACTGTGAGCCTGAGAGCAGCTTGCTACCTTATTGGGGGAAAAATACATTACACAGGAAGTAAGTGGCAAATGATTAGCCAAAACGGCATGTAAAGTATGGCAGCATGGCTAGAGATAATAAGATGCCAGAGCATTGCTGATTCTGAGACTGCATCAGTCTTCCGTTTTTAACCCTGGTATTTTAAAGAGTGACATTCACCAAAAGGAACTTTTTCAGAGAAGGATGACCAGGGTGGAAGCAAGGTGAGTGGAAACTGAATTAGGAGAAGGCAGAGAAACATTTTTCCTGTATAATAATGTAACATTTACCACTGTTGTTCATTGAGTACTTATTTATGCGCCAGACACAGAGCTAAGTGTTCCCATGGTTTGCCTCATGTAAGCCTCAAGACAACCAAGTAAGATGTTGAATACTATCCCCATTTCACAGATGAGGATACTGAGTCTCAGTATCTTTGTTCAGAGTTGCACCGGAAGTACATAACAGGTTCAAGGTTCAAACCCAGGTGTGCCGGACTCACAAAACCTATTGTTTTAATCGAGATTTCTAGAAAGATATTTGTAGTTTACATGCAGTTGTAAAAAATAATACAGAGGTATTCTGGGTACCCTTTACCCAAGTTCCCCCAGTAGGAACATTTTGCAAAACTTTAATAAGAGAGCAGATATCACAACCAAGATATGGACATTGATACAATCCATTCATTTGATGTAGATTTCCCCAGTTTTACTTGTACTTATTTGTGTGTATGTGTGTATTTATTTCTGTACTATTTTATCACTTGTAACTAGTGTGTCCAGGCAAGACAGTGGACATTTCCATCCCCACAGGTACCCCTCCCACTGTCCTTCTATAGCCATCCTCCCCTCCTTCCCACCCCTACCCCATCCCTCACCCCGTGCAGCTGCTGATCTGTTCTCTACTTCTAACATGTTGTCCTGTCAAAACTGTTACATAAATGGAATCATACAGCGCCCAAGGTTTGTGATTGGCTTTTTTTCACTCGGCATAGTTCTCCAGAGATTCATTGTACCATTAGTCATTCCTTTTTCTTACCGAGTAGTATTCCATGGTGTTCCCTTTATTTAACCATTTGCCTGTTGGAGGACATCCAGATTGTTCCCTGTTTTTCGCTATGATGACTAAAGTTTCTGTGACCGTTACTGTACAGGTTTTTGTGTGAACATTTCTCATTTCTGAGGGATAAACACCCGTGGTGCAGTCACTAGGTTGTATAGTAATTACATGTTTATTTTCACGAGAAAGCGTCCAACTGTTTTCCTGCGGGGCTGTACTAACTTACATTCCTACCAGAAATGTGTGGGCGCTCCAGTTTCTCTGCATCCTTGCCAGCATTTAGAGTTATGACTATTTTTTATTTTAGTTCCTCTGATGGGTGTGTGCGTCCCCGACGGCCAGTGATGTTGACCATCTTTCCACGTGCTAATTTGCCATCTCTATATCCTCCCCAGTGAAATATCTGCTCATATCTGTTGGCCATTTTTCTAATTGGGTTGTTTGAGGGTTTTTTTGTTTTGTTTTGTTTTTTACTGTTGAGTTTGGAGCATTATTTATATACTCTAGATGCTAGACCTTTGTTGGAAATGCAGTTTGCAAATATCTTCTCCCACTTCTTAGCTGCTCTTTTCATCCTAGCAACAGAGTCTTTCACAGAGCCCAGGTTTGAATTTCGGTGAAGTCCAGTTTATCAGTTTTTCCTTTTTAGGCTGTGCTTTTGATGTAAAGCTTGTGTTTTTTACCACTGTGCCCACTGTTTCCTGGAGCCTGAAGAAGAGAGATCTTATTCTGGGGATGGGAAGGGAGTAGACTTGTTTGTGAGGTTCTAAAGCAGGGTTAGGACCAAGAGGAAGCCTCTTGAAACAAGTAAATTCTAGCTCACTACCAGAACAAAACTTCGAAGGCCACTGCTTAGAGGATAAAATGTGTTAGGTGTGAGTGCCCTGTCATCTGAGATCAAGCAAAGGCTTGCTGGTATCCGTGTGGATTCCTAGAAGGAATCCAAGCTGCAGATGGGGCGTGGGTGACTAATATCCTTTATGTTCCCCTCTAATTCTAAGAATCTAGAAGAGTAGCATTTGAATTATCTCTGCCTGACCTGGCATGTCTAACATTTGCAGAGACTCCAGAGACCATCCGGGTTGATACATTTAGAAAGGCTTTCAATGGCCCTCTGGCCTGTCTCTAGTTTGGGGCAGGTTGAGCCAGACTCAACAGGAGGTAGCCAGTGAAGCCAGCAGGTCTGTGGTTGTCCTGCCTACGGGTAGAGTACACAGTGGCCAAAGGCTTAAAGGGCCCAGGCTCACGGGATGGGGCCTATTCCTCGATCTCTGTCCTCATCTTGGGGGCCAGCCACCTGGCTGCCTGCCCCACCTCCACCCCGGCAGCCTCATCTTCATTCAGACCATCAAGGAGAATCCCTTTCCTTGCAGCACTTATGAGACTTAATTACCGATGGCAAGGTCCTTTGAGGCCTTGGATGAAAGGGATGGGAGCAGTGGAAGGCTTGATTAGGCGTGTAGAACTCTGGGCACAATTAGCTCCATGAGAGACTGGCCCAGCCTTTATCTGTCTCCAGTTCTGTGTGACTTATAGCAGCTAATTATTGAAATAAAAATTGCCTGACCACCCAGCTGCTGGAAAGAGGGCCCTAATATCTATTAAGTCTGCCTTTAATTATTGAAAATGGTGGCAGCTTCAGGCAGTGAGGGTTTTCCCATCATTATGGGCCTTTCTCTCCACCTCTTTGAGGCTTGAGTACACCGAGATGTAAGTGAAATTCTGCCAAAGCCACCTCTTTCTCCATTGCTTTGCAACTGGACATCCCTTTCCGGGATACCTTTGCTAACAAGCTTTGTCTGCTGCAAGGACCCTCCTTGACTCCTCCCCAAGGGGCTTTGCAATCATTACACCTTACAGAAGTCTGAGCCCTTGACAGAGTACTTTGAGTTCCATTGTGTGTGTGTGTGTGTGTGTGTGTGTGTACATAAAGGCAGTCCTCAGGCATGGCTTACTTGTGACCCCCATACCACTGCAATTTGCAGAAGAGAAAACTGAGGTCAGAAAGGGAAACATGACCGAGCTGGCAGCTCCTGGCTTTTGACTTGCTGGGGTGGCTGTCACCAAGTCACAGCCGCCCTAGAGCTCCCTCCTTTCTCTGGACATAGAGTCATGGGCGGCTCAAGGAGGGCACAAGCAGTCACTATCTTCACAAATCTGGGGGGCTCCTGTGCGTTGGAGGGAGTTAGTGTTAAAACTAAGAGACTCGCTGGTGTTCTCCAGCTCTCCCCTTCAGAGTGGGGGCCTAACTCCGGAGCCCCAGGTAATTATAGGTTTTAAGCCTTGTGCACAGTAGGAGATGTGCGATTAATCAGCGCAACTATATCTCCGCTCCCTCTGATTATCTCATAATGGGGGCCCAGAATAAGCCCATAGAGAATCTGAAGTCTGTGCAGGGCCCTTGCACACTTTTTGCAGAGAATTAGCACTCTAATAAAACCTGGGTTAGCGGCTTGACCCTTGAGTGAGGTTTCCAGGGAGAAGGAGAAGGCCCCTTCCCCGGGGGAGCTGAGGGGCGGAACAGACCGTTTCTCAAGGTCCATGAAGGAGCTGAGTCGCAGCACACAGCCGGAGCCCCTGAGGCTAGGTAGGGTGTGCTTCCCAGAAAGCCACATGGAGTGGAGCTGCCCAGGGGGTGCAAGAGAGGGGTGCATGGGGGACCAAGGGCTTCCCAGGGGTTCTAGCCAACCCCATGTGAGAGGCATGTGGATGAACATGAGCACACTCCTTTCCCTGTCCCCCAGTCACCTCCTGAGCAGCTGTTGGGCCTCGGCTCAGGTATCACCTCCTTCAGGCCTCCCTGCTGCCTACCCGAGCTGAGCTGCCGTCCCGACTCTGCCCCTGAGGGTCTCTGTCAGGAGCTCTTTTGTGTTCACTGTGCTGGGACCACCTGTAAATGTGTCTGTCCCTCTCACTGTGTCTGTTCCAACTCCTTGCCCCTAGACCTCACCCTTAGAAAGCCTTGTGGGATGGGAAAGAGGGAATGAGGCTGGATAAAGCCCGGGAAAGCTCGCTGGGAAGGTGAGGGCTTGAAAATCTTAGAAGAGGGGCGCCTGGGTGGCTCAGTCATTAAGCATCTGCCTTCGGCTCAGGTCATAATCCCAGAGTCCTGGGCTCAAGCCCCTCATTGGGCTTCCTGCTCAGCCAGGAGCCTGCTTTCTCCCTCTCCGGCTCCCGCTCCTGCTGCTTGTGTTCCCTCTCTAGCTGTCTCTCTCTCTGTATTAGATAAAGAAATAAAATCTTAAAAAAAAAAAGAAAATCTTAGAAGAGATCTTCAGCCTGACGAGAAGGCCCAAGGACACACAGACAAGCCCATCTTCTAGAAGGGCTATTGCTGGGACAAAGGCCCTGGACTTCTTTCCTGGGACCCCAAGGAGTAGAGCTGAGGCCTTTGGAAGGAAGCTAAGAGAAGTTTCGGCTCCCTGTCAGGAAGCACAGTGAAAGCTTTCCCTGACGGTAGTGAGGTCCCCAGCTTTGGAGGGGGTCAGCCACTTGGGGATGCCACAGAGGGGATTCGGACATCCGACGGGGCATGAACCAGCTGACCTTTAATGGTACTTTCAATCTGAAGATAGTAAATGCCATATTTTCTGACTCTAAGAGGTCCCCATTTATAAAGGGGAATCATTGGCTGGTAAGTAGCTTCAGGAGGGGAAGAATCTGGGTTGGAGGAATCAGGAAAACACAGCCCTTATACTCCCTCCTGTGGGTTGAGGACCTATTGTGTCCCAGGTCCTGTGCACACTCAGCCCTCGTGGGGGGTCTAGGCAGCTCTGGCGGGAGCTCTCTGAGCTCAGGGTCGGAGGATGGTGCCCATACAGCAGCCCCCTGCCCTTTGATACCTGGCCTATGACGGGCCCTCCAACCAAAGGGCGAGATGGCACATGTAAGCAGTGGCACCATCTGTCGCCTGCTTGCCAGCCGCTGATTAGGGATGTCCCACTAGCTGAGCTGGGCACACGGCCACACTCCACCAGGTGCCCAGGAAAGCCCTTTTTTTGGCCCCCAGCACTGTCTGGGGCCACTTCGAAAAGGAGGTATAAAAGCAGTCCTCCCAAAAAGGCCCGGTTAGGTGCTAACCAGCTTCATCAAAGGAATTAATACTGCTGAAAAAACACAATGAAAAAGCAAATAGAACATCTAAAGAAATTAAAATAAGAGATGAGCTGGGTGGGAAGCAGTATAGATTATGACTAAAAGCTTGAGCCTTGGGGTCGTGTAGACCCAGGTTTGAATCCTGGCTCTGCTACCTCCCTGCTGTGGCCCTCTGGGCAAGGCACCTGACTGCTCGGAATCCCAGGGTTCTCCCGTGTCAAATAAGGGCGGTTTGGGGGTATGGTGAAGATAAAATGAGGTCATGCTAGGAAGACCTTGCCCTTAGCCACCATTATTGTAATCACTGTCACTGTTTTGAAGAGCAAGAGATTCCCTAAAGTGACAGGGCCAGAGAAATGTGCTCTGGGTACCAAAACAGAGAACACAGACTTGGAACCAGGGCTCCCAGATTCCAGTCTTGGCATATTGTATGAACTTAGGCATCGCTTTGCTACTCTGAGCTTCTGTTTCCAAATCTGTAAAGTGGGGATGATCGTGCCTAGTCCTCTGGTGGCACATAGCTCAACACAGCATAGATGTCCCCTCCACCTCTGGCATCCCCCTTCATATCACACACATCCCTGGAGTTTAAAGCAAAGGCCTTGCAAGACCAAACTCTGAAGGACTAAGGAAAGTAAAAATTTATGATGATTTTATGCACACATACACAAAACAGATAATGCCCGGGACTTATATTTTGTAGAACACATTTTAGCTCTGAAATATTTATGGGCCCTTCTTGACACACAAAGAACTAAAAATATCACCATGTGCTTATGTTCAGGAAAACTTATAAAACTTCAGTCCAGTAGGAATTCAGTCAATTTCCTGGTTCATCTCTGGCTGTTTCTAGGTTGGGAGGAAACCCAGGGTGGTAACCGCCCCCGTTTCCCTGAGGGCTTGGGCAGCAGCAGAGGTCACTCGGCAGTGCTGTATGTCTGTTCGAGTCTCCCCGCCACTGCTCTGGGCCCCTGCCCCTCATAAATGTTGTTGGAGCCCACGTGAAGGGCCCAACTTTGCTTCTTGAGTTTCTCCCCGCACACCAAAAGCTTTGTTTTCCCCCATCTCCCCTTGTCTCGCAGGCCCAATGCCTGTGCCATTCTTCCAGGCCAGCTCTGGCCCCAGCCCCATCTGGGCCTCTGAAACCCAGCTGGAGGACACGCTCCCCTGGGACCTCCCATCCAGGCTCTCTGCCACAGGCTCGTTTGCATTTTCCTGTCACTGGGATGACGACTGTTCGTGGAAATGGCTTTTTTTCCACCAGGCTGCTCACTCCTCCTCTCCCAGGCTTTCTCGGCAACCCTTCCCTCTCCCTCAAGGCTGGACTCAGGAAATAAATGGGTCTCTCCCTTGTCCCAGTTCTCTTGTACCTCCAACTTCCATCCATGCTGTGATCAGAACGGTGCTTTTCAAACTGTAGGTTGGCAACCCATCCATAATCCTATTTTAGTGGAGTAGAATAAGATAGAAAGTGTCAGGTGCTACCCTTGAGGAAAGATTAGGCATAGTTTCTGAAATGCTTGTTTTAGTTAGAAATTTGTAGATGTATGTATTTTCTGGATGGTGAAACGTATTTTTACTGTAGGTCAGAGAAAATGGAAAGTCAGATCTAGATTTCTTTTCTCTCCTTACCTCCAAATGGTCTGGCCTAGCTCACTTCTTTTTTTTTTTTTTTTTTTTTTTTTTAAGATTTTATTATTTATTTGACAGAGAGAGAGAGCGTAAACTGGTGGAGCGGCAGGCAGAGGGAGAGGGAGAAGCAGGCTCCTGGCTGAGCAGGGAGCCCGATGCGGGGCTTGATCCTAGGACCCTGGGATCATGACCTGAGCTGAAGGCAGACGCTTAATCGACTGAGCCACCCAGGCACCCCTGGCCTAGCTCACTTCTACTTGACATTTTTGGGTCATAGTTTAGATGTCACTTTCTCTGGCCAATGGTCCCTGATCTTCTCTCCACCTTTGGCCCATCTGGCCTGGGTTAGGGGTCCCTGTGGTCCTTCCCCTGCCTCTCTCCCTGTCTGATTTGCCCATGTTCTAGAAGCTCCAAGGAGTAGGAAGCTCATTTGTCTTGTCCGCTGATGCCTCACACAAGGCTTGGCACAGCAGGGTAGGAACTCAGTGTTGGAGAGAAGAGGCAGGGTGGGAAGAGGGTCCTGGGGGAGGGAGGGAACAAGAGGGCCTGGTGTGTTACCTCTGTGCATCTTCTGCAGCACTTAGGACAGAAAAGGTACTTAGCCATGACTTACTAAATGAATTAACCTGTGGTACGAGGTGTATAATACCTTTCATGAGGTTTAAACATTTCCTTCTGATTCAAATCTAGGCCCTGACATTTGGAAGCCTCGGGATCTAGAGCAAGTCCCTTAATCTCTTTAAGCTCATCATCTCATTTGTACAATAAGAGTAAATAAGAGAAAATATAAAAGAGGATCTATCTAACCCGCATAATTGTTGTAGAGATTAAGAATAGTATGTACAAAATACCTGGCGCAGGAGTAGGGGTTTGATAAATGGTGGCTGTTTTATTGTGATTACCTCTTTTCCTATCTGAGATCATCCCCTGATCACCATCCCCAACCCGGGCCTCCCCACATTCACAGACCTGTTCAAACCTTCCAGGTCTATTGGAGCCCAGCTCCATATAAAAGAAAAAAGCCTAAAATGTAGATTTTAGAGTCAGCTACCAACTGTGTGAATTTGACCAACCACCCAGGTCGTGTCGCCTGCTCTCTGAAATGATAAATGACCAGAGCTCTTACAGGTCAGTGTGGAAAGCCCTGCATACAGGGCTTGATGCATCCGTGTTTCTTCCCTTCTCCTGTCCAGGGCCCATTCTCCTTCCCCAGAGAGAGGCCAAGAATGATACCCATGTCCGCATCAGGAGAAACGGGTAGAACCGCAGGTCATGCTCATCAAAGCACCCATGGTTGCCCCTGGGCCTGACACCCTGGAGAGAGAGCTCCCATCCTGCTCATCTCCGGGCCCAGTGCCCAGCACAGGTCTGTCTGGAATGGGCTTTGGGAATGAACTCCTCCCTGAAGGCACCTTCATGGTGCCCGGGCTTCACCCAGAGAAGAGTTTCAGCCAGCCACACCTCAGGAGCAGGCCGGAGTCTCACACATGCTCTGTGTGTGCAGTTACAGGATTTGTGGTTCAGAAATAGCAACACGTCAATAATGATGACCATGATGACACTGAGAGTAGTCCTTCTCCAATCCCTTACGCCTACAGATATAAGGTACATTGTAGTTCATGAAGCATCTAACAAAGCCAACACCTGACTTGCCAGAGCCCCATAGCCATGGGGTGGCTGGAGAAGGACTGTGGAGCTCGTTCCGTCACAGTGCGTGGTGGAGGGCTGTGGGAAGGATGGTCGATGGATCCGGCTCTTGATCCACTTCTTGACTGTGTGGCTTTAAGCCAGTTACTTAACTTCTGTAAGCCTCGGGTTCTCTTTATCGTTAAGAGGGACCGCTACAGCGTGGGATGGTGAGTACTAAATGAGATCACCTAACACAAGCACTTCACCCAGCGTCGGGCCTGCGGTAAGCCCCGAGTAAGCAGGAGCTGTGGGTTTATTACTCTGATGATGATGGTCCCGATGATTACTGAAAGTCAACCAGATAGTAAGGGGTCAGGATCCCCCAGGAAACAGGATCCGCTCCAGATGCTTTAAATGAACCCACTTTAATGAAGGGACAGAAGTGTGGGCAGGTGAGGAGAGCCAGTCAGGATGGTGAGACACCCAGGGTCTAGTGGTGGCAGGAAACGGGGACCAACCCCCACCCCCCGGGCGTGGACAGGTGAGCGCAGGGAAGGATGTTGAAAGAGGCCTGGAAGAGGGGCCACCTGGCATCCGATGAGCAGACAAAGGACTACAAGGCAGGGAGAGAGCAGAGAAGCAGCACTGCCCCCTCTTGCCTACACCCTCCTGCCCCATCTCCCTCAGGTGCCTCCCTCAGGTGAACCCAGTGAAACAGGGATGTGGAAGCTCAGTGACAGTCAAGAGAGATGATCGGCAGCTCTGAGGGACAGAAACAGAGGGTGTGCATCTGGGAGAAGCTAGGTGCTCTGTGAGCTGTGGGAAGGGGCAGAGGGAGGGTCAGGAAGGTCAGGCTAATGGACTTTGGGGTGTGGGGAACCCCTGGTCAGCAGGGTAGGGAGGGACTGACATGTTTACACATGAACGTGTATGGGGTGCCTTGCTGCCCAGCCCGCAGAGGAGGGTCGCGGTGGGTGGGTCCAAGCCAGTCCCTTCCCCAACATTCCTCCATCCTCCCGCCAGGTCTCCGAGTCACTGGACTGCAGACCCTCGCTCCGGGGGGAGCTCTTCTCCACTGTCACTTCTTGCGTCCCAGCCTCTTCCTCCTCTATTAAATGCCAAGCCGAGTGTGAACCATGACCGACCTCCTTCTCTTAAAAAAAAATATACTGTTTACTGGATTACTATATTAAGCCTAAAACAGAAAAAAATAAATAAAAAGGGAATGGGAGCAAGGCAAATGCTCTCCCTGTCTCTGCTTTGTGACAGGGAAGCCGTGGGTTTCGGGACTGTGTTCTTAATAATTCGTAGTTACTGAGCCTTTGCCGTGAAGACAGTGCCTTGGGTCAGCAGGCTCACACTGATAAGAAGACACAGTCATCCACCAATTTAACAGCCTCAAATGTGTCTCGGCCTCATTAACATATGTTTCCGAGGGGATGTTCCTTCTCCAATTACAACTGACACTTAGCTGGAGCCTTCTAAAGTGGGCCTTTTACAAATAAAATGTGGGTTTTTTCTGATGATAATAATGGCTAGCATTTATTGAGCACCCATTATGTATTAGTGACAGTATCTCCCAGGGGCATGTATTAACTCATTTCATTCTCAGAACAACCCTAAGAGGCTGGTACTGTCTTACAGATGAGGAAGCTGAAGCACAGAGAGGTTAAATAACTTGTCCTGGGTCACACGCTGCTAAATAAACGGTGGACACATACTTCAAATATAGACTTCTTTTGAAATTTTAAAAAGAATGCATCTAAGCAATGCCTTCAGTTCAATTTTAGATGTACCTAAGTCAAACTACCAATATTTTATACCACCTGACGATTGGTAAGAAGTAAAAAAGTAGCTGTCGTAATTTTATTCTTTCATTCATTTAGCACACATTTCATGAGCTCTGGATGCCAGGCCTGTCCTCAAGGAACTGCAGTCAGGGGCAGAGGCCGACGTGGATACACCTCATCCAGTTACCTGGATGTACAATGATAAATCAACAGGCACAGAGATAGAGAGGCCGCAGAATTAATGTCCAGGAAAGTTGCAAGTGGCTCAGTGAGAAGGAAGTGAGTTGGGCCAGATCAAAGAATAGCCTTCCATTTTGACCAAGACACTGGAATTTATCCCGAAGCCTCCACAGAGCTGCTACGGAGGCGTAAGCAGGGCAGCGGCGTGATCTGGGCTTAGGAGATTAATGTGGCATAGCCTACAGAGCCAAAATCATCGAGTGGTTGTACCCATGTGCCGAGTTCAACCCCTGGGTCAGGATGATGGCTCCACCAATCAAGAGCCATGTAACCTTGGGCAGTATACTTAACCTCACAATTTCCCATCTGTAATTTGCAGATAATCATCGTACCTATATTATGGAATAGAAGTAAGGATTAAAATAGTATCACATATAATATTAGTGAAAGTAAGTACTCAATAAGTATTAGTTACTACAGTATATTGGCTCTTATTGTGAAACCATTATTGATATTATGAATTATTAGTCACAGTGGCTAACATTACTTTAGTGCTTACTCTAGATTATCATCACCATTATTGTCACTCGGGGGGATGGGCTGGAGGTAAAGGGCCAGAGGTCACAGAGGCTAGGTGACAGTCGCCATACATCCTCATCCAAATTAGACCAGAAAAGTGCTTTGGGTCAAAAGCTACTATTGGGTCAATTTAGGGAGTTATAATCAGCCTTTTTTAAAAAGTGAAAGAGAATGAAATAGGAAATATCAGAGTACGTTGCTCATCATTGCAGTCACTTCGGTTTTGTGAATCTTTTTTCCATTTTATACACATAAACACACGCATTCACATACATAAATATATGTATCCAGCCACAATGTATGATGCTTTTCAAATTATGGATTGCAGGCAAGAAGGTTTTACAGACCCTGGGGTAGAAAGTATTATCACCGGTCTTCCCTCCAGCCCTGCCCCTCAGGTGCTCAGCCAGTGCCAGGAGGCTGAAGGTTAAGAAGCCAGAGGTCAGAACTGTGGGTTTGGGCCCCAGTAAGATGATTTGATTTCTGTGTATCCTAGGTCAGGTTCGAACTAATTTCCAGGGGCATTTTGAGAACTAGGTCCCAAAAAGTATCACCTACACATCTTGATTGTCCCTAGTTGCAACCCCAAGGCATTGTCAGTCTACTAATGTTGGCTTGGTTACTGATGCACCCTGTGGCCTTGGCTCTGGGTCACTGTTGCTCCATGTATAAAATGGGAGTTAAAATAGTTGTCTTATATGCTTTATGGTTATTATGGGGCACCAGTAAAATCACAAATGTTTGCGCTCTGAATCATGGAAAACACATAGAAGGAAGTCTACAGTAGACACTTGGGATCCATGATGAATCCCAAAGACGCCAAGTGGTAACCTCAGACCATTCTTCGGCTGAGTAAAGTGATGGAGCTTTCCAGGTTAGAACATATGGGCCCATTTGTTCATAGCTCAAAGAGAGCTCTTTAAGGAGATGAACAGAGTTTGCTGTGGAGTGCAGGCTGAGACCTGCCCTGGAGGGGGTCTTGGGGAGGAAGAGATTTATGTCAATTTATATTTACGCCAGTGCCTGAGTATGGTCATTCATTTCACAAATTCTTAAGGAGCCCCTGCTCTGTGTCAGGCCCTGTCCCAGCTGGGGACGTGATGGGAACAAACACATGATTCCCATGTAGAGGGATTACGGAAATCAGTGTCCCCTGGTCTTTGATGCCGACTTCCTTGATACCCATCACTGGAAGAGAGGCTGAGGCATCTTCCTGGTGGGCAGGCGGAGTAGCAGGAGGGGCCAGGATTCATCATCAGGGGCCCTGAGGGCAGGTCCCCCTTTGCTTGTGTGTGGCCAGCGGATCGGCGCCCGCCCCCCTCCAAGTCTGAAGTCCCTCCTCCCCAGCCTCGCGGGGCCAGTCAGGTCCAGGATAGACTGCGGTATTGCCTTTGCCTCCTGGGGCCTGAGCTCACGCCCTGTCTTTGGTTCCCCAGCTCCAGACCGCTCGGCCCTGAGTGCCGCGAGGACCCTGTTCGTGGATGTGGAGGAGCGCGGGCCGGAGGCCATGGACGTGAAGGAGAGAAAGCCGTACCGCTCGCTGACCCGGCGCCGCGACGCCGAGCGCCGCTACACCAGCTCGTCAGCGGACAGCGAGGAGGGCAAGGCTCCGCAGAAGTCCTATAGCTCCAGCGAGACCCTGAAGGCCTACGACCAGGACGCGCGCCTGGCCTATGGCGGCCGCGTCAAGGACATGGTGCCGCAGGAGGCCGAGGAGTTCTGCCGCGCAGGTGAGGGCGGCCAGGGGCGGGGCTGGGGGCAGGTGAGCACCTGGGTGCGTGGGCACGGGAGCAGGCGGGCGGGCTGGACGCGGGTCAACGCCGGGCCTCGGCTCTTTTGGCACCTGGATCTGGACGGAGCCTGCCTGTAACTCATTCTTAGTTTGTTCATCTTCACGCTCACCCCGTCCGTTGGCATAAAGAGGTGGTTGAGAGCTGGGCTGCCCGGGGTTGAGTTCAGAACCCCCACGCTCTCCTCTAGGCCTCAGTCCTCATCTGGCAGATGGGCCTGAGCAGTCTCCCGCTGCTGAAGAGCAGCGTGTTGTAAGTGGTAAGCATACTAACATCAAACAGCTGTTGGTTTTACTTGTCATATATGTATCCATTCAACAAAAAATCACCTTCTTTGCCTCAAGCATTGTCCTAACCTTGGGAGGAAGACGGTCCTGAGATAGACCTAACATCCTGGCACCTGACTCCTCTCCTTCACTTCCTGAATATAGTAGTCACCAAAGCCTGTCCATCCTACTCTGAAATACCTTTCAAATCCATCCCTCTTCTTCCCCCACTCTGCCACTGTCCCAGTTCAGGCTACTGTCATCTCTCCCGGAGGGTTGACCACAGCCCCTTTCGCCCAGTGCTGTCCCCTTTGGGCCATTCTGTGCACTGCAGCTAGAGTGAAGTTGGGAATGACTCCCCCTTGCCCTCAATCTGAGCTCCTTTACCTGGCATAAGGGCCTTTCCCCAAATCCGCTTCTCTCCCTGGACTGTTTCATCCCCTCCCTCTCCACACCCTACCACCAGCGCTCCAGCCCTGCAGACCTACTCATCATTCCCATGCATGCCATGGTATTCCTTCCCTACCCTGGTGCATCAGTGATTCCTGTTTTTCTGCCTAAAGAGCTGTGAGCCTTCTGTGATGCCCAATGGGCTACTACTGGTGGCTGATTCTGCCCCACCAGCTCCCCTTCCAGCCAGGGCTAGCCAGGCAGTGTGCTGTGTAGTTTAGCTATGTTTTGGCATTGTTATCTAATCCTTACAACAACGCCAAGCTGCATCATTTGCTCCAGGTCCCAGAGGTAAGAGGAACTGGCCACACACACACACCCTCATATAGCCTGACACCCACCAGGCCTCTCACAGGACTGAATCCACATGAGGGCTGACCTGTTAGTAAGGCTGCCTTTCAGGCTTGGAAGAGGAAGGGTCTTTAGCTCTTATCCAGCTTGTGGTTTAGAGCTCAGACTGGCAACTGACAGATCTGGATTTGAATTCTGGATCTGCCATTTTTACTACCCTCAGCTTCCTCACCTGGGCGATGGGATACCAGTGATGACTCCTAATAGTAGGGTGCTCCTGAGAATTAATGAGGATTGTAAATAAAGCACTTGACACAATGCCTGGCATGGGGCAGGTGCTTCATAAACGCTGCCTACCATGAATTGCCTTCTCTGGGTCTCAAGGAAGGGAAGGGACAAACTGGTATCAAAGCTTTCTTCCAGCTGTCTTCTGCCCATGCTTGATAGAGCTCAGCCAGCCCTGACTGGCCCCATTTAGCCTGTGTGTCACCCTAGCACATGAGTCTGCAGAGAAGAGCCCCCCCCTTGTCTTTATCAATAATAAGTCAAAAGCATTCCCATGTCATAGGCAGGCCTGGCCATGGTAGTCTACAAAGTACTTGCCTATCCATTACCTCCCTTGATCCCTAAAAATTCTGTGAGGGTAGCAGGTCGTAGATTATCATCCCCATTTTAAAGAGAGGAACTTTGAGGCTCCAGTGATTGCACCAGCCCAAGATTGCACAACTAGATGTTGAGTGAGGTGGTATGTCCTCCCATGTCCTGGGATCCTGAGGAAAGAGGCCAAAAGGACATAAAGCAAACAGATCATAAGGACTTCTCACATTTGGTGAAATAAATCTCCTAAACTCCCACCTCAGGGGGGCTGGGCTGGCTCACAGGGATCAGGGAACCCTTAGAATCATCCCTCACCTTGCATTTCTCAGTCCTGAGATGTCTCAGCTCACTCATACTCATGCTGAGTCTGGCTGCCTAAACGGGCATGTAGGGCACACAAGCCACATGGAAATGGATGCAGCCTGCACTGTTTATTTCACATTCTTCTAGTGTGTGACTGGCCTCCCTTGAGAGGGCCAGCCCATCAGGGCAGGAATATGAGCAGGGGCTGGGGCGGGGAACGAGACAGGGGTGGAGAAGGGAGATCAGAGAGAGGTAAATGGGGCAAGCAGGGAGGATGGTGTGCAGAGAGGGTGGGACGCAGACTGAGGGGATTGGGATTTAGGCTCCAATTTGGAGTTTCTTCTACTTAGAAGGAGAGCACAAAGGGAGGGCAGACTGGAGTATGGCACATAGCGTGATATTCAAAATATTTAACATCCATCTGACCCATACCCTGACCAACCGCGGACGTCTGCCTGGCCACTGAGCAGAGCTCAGAGGCCCCTGCTGTGCTGCATCACGGGGAGGCCAGGGGTTGTTTCTAGGGAAGGGGCTGAAGTAGACAGAGCAGAGGTGGGGGGCACTGGGTGGGACGAGACTCGGGCATCAGTTGCCAGCCAGTATAGAACTGTTTCCTGATTGTAGCCTCAAATTAAGGCTGGGGCAACATGAACCACCTGAGCATGGGTGGCTTGGGGCAACGCCCCCCGCGCCCCGCAGCTCTGATTTCAGCAGCGGCCCAGGTGGTCTCTTCTCCCCTCCTTCCCTCTCTCTCTATCCATCCACCAAAGTCCTGCCAGAGCGTGTCTGTTTTCTTACAACTTCTACGGAGCACCCACTCTTGCCAGGACAGAGGTGCTGCACCCAGAGCTGCCTGGGACACTGAGGAGCACAGGGCTGATTTGCAGAGTGATGCCCACGACTGTGGTTGGAGCTCTCCTGCTGTCTCCCCTCCTCCCTCTCTGGCAGGTCCCCTCCAGGACCAGGGGAGGAGACCTGCTCACTTGCCTTTGCAGGCTTTCCTATTCAGCCCTGGCCCTGGTTGCAGGAATCCTTCCAAGCTCGGATATCTCTTCTTCCTCTGTTCTCCAAGTTCACTGTCGTCAGCAGACCTCTTTTCTGAGCTCCCGCCCTCTGCCAGATCAGTGGTTTAATTGGGATATGGCCCTTGGTGCCTTTGTCCACCCCCTCTTTCTCATCCCCAAAACACTCATGGGAATATTAGAAATATGGGAGAAGCTGTCCTTGAATAGACATTGAACGAACATTCAGGTAACGTGGAAGCTGTGTTTACTATGGAAGGAGAAATATTACTCAAATACAAATCCCCAAGTGAACTCCCCTCACCCATGTCTTCCCTGGCCTCAGTCCTGGACATCTCCAGGCCTTCCTGAGCCCTCCAGACCTCTCAGCAACCCAGCTCTGGCTCCCTGGATTACTCCAAAGCCTGCGGATTCTCGCCACAGTCCCGAGCCCCGCGTGGCATGAGGAAGCAGAAGGCAGGGCCCGTGGCCTGCGTGAGGCCCACTTCTCTCTGCCAGTCCCCATCTTCCATGTCATGCTCCAGGCTTTCCTGACCTGGCCAGAAAGGACCTTCCGGTCCTGGGGCAGCCATCTGCATCTCCTCAACTAGGCGTCTGCCCTGCTCAGGAGTGCTGCTTTCTGCCAACTCCTCCCTGGACCAGACATCAATTTAACAGACATCTATTGAGCCCCATTTAGGAATGAGTCTGACATGGTCCCTGCCTCTGTTGAGGTCAGCAGCAGCGGAAGGGTCAGGCCCTTGGTCCTACTGTGTGGGATGACCGGGGCCAAGGACTCTCAGAGGGAGCTTGGCTGCAAGAAGCAATGACTGCTGCACAGGGTGTAGGTGTGAGGGGGAATTTCACAAAGGAGGTGCTGTATGAGTTGGGCCTTAAAGGATGTGGAGGAGTTGGGCTGGTGGAGGAGGGGCGAGGAGCCGTTTAGGCGGAGAGGCCTGTGCACGGAACACCACGCAAGCTCCAAACACAACAGTGACTTCCAGGCTGAGGGCTCAGGTTTCTGGCGGGGAGACCCTAACCATGCTCACCTGCCTTTCCTCCCAGGAGCCAACTTCAGCCTGCGGGAGCTGGGGCTGGGAGAGGTGACGCCCCCGCATGGGACCCTGTACCGGACAGACATAGGCCTCCCGCACTGCGGCTACTCCATGGGGGCCAGCTCCGACGCCGACGTGGAGGCCGACACTGTGCTGTCCCCTGAGCACCCCGTGCAGCTGTGGGGCCGGAGCACACGGTCGGGGCGCAGCTCCTGCCTGTCCAGCCGGGCCAACTCCAACCTCACGCTCACCGACACGGAGCACGAGAACACCGAGACTGGTGAGTGGCCCGCGCGGCCTGTGCCAGGCGCCTGGCTTTCGAGGCCAGGCTTTTCATTACAATATTGATTTTCTGCTCCATCGCTGGGGCTCTGGTGACCTTGGTGAAAAATTGCTTTGCTCTCAGTGGTCAGAAGTCAGAGCCTCTTGCACAGTCACCCGAAATACCCACCCACAGGTGACACACCAGAGATTGGGTCGCTGCTCTTTGTTTCCAGATCGGGGGGTGCCTAAAGCACAGGGTGATTCCTTGCAAGGTGCCTCTGTATGGGGGAGCAGTGGTCACGGGTCCCCAGCAGCTTGTTGTCCATCGCGTCAGCCGTGTCTGGTGCTGCCTGAATCCTGCTCAGCCTCCAGTCTCCAGGGGCTCAGTAGTCCTGGGCAGTCGCCGTAGGTGCACCCTGCCCCAGGGTCTTATGCTGGTCAGAGAACGGCCTTAAACAAAAACTGTCATGTTGGGGTAACTTAAAACTTGAGGATTTGCTCCCGCTTTCCCTTGATCTCAGCTGCAGATCTGGGGACATGCAGGCTCTGGGCTTTCTATCCCCCTCTCACCTCTGCAGCCCTTCTTCCAAGGCCCAAGTGATGTTGTGGGAGAAAAAGAAGAGGGCTAGTTCACATGCCTCCTTTTTAAGGTGGAAGAAAGGGAACCTGGTTTCAGAACTTTCCTCCTTCCTTTTGGGACCTTGTTGGCAGATGTCTGAGGGGCTCTGGGTTAGATGCAGCCCTGCAGGGTGCTGCTCAGACAATCTCCCTGCCCTTTGTGCCCTGCCACGCTCTGGGCAGCTTTGTGGACCCAGGTGAGAACTGAGGAGGCACCCACTGGGTCTGGCAGCGAAGTCTTGGGGAGGGTGGCAGAGACCAGGGACAGCCCCTCTGCCCAGGGGAGGAGAGGGCTTTTGTTTCTCAGAAGTTTAATGAGGGGGTCTGCTGGTGCTTCCATACCAGAGTGAGAAGGGCAATGTGAGTGAAAACTCGGCCAAGCCAGGCACCAGTGCCCCCTACTGTTTCTAGCTCCAAATGCAGGATCCTAGTGATTCCTGTCCAGGATTCCCCAGAGTCAGGGTGGGGACCACATCAGAGGTGAAGGCTTAGGCAGTTTTAGTCTTTGAAAAGGATGCTCTAGCTAGGTTATGCACAACACAATCCCAGATCTGGAGTCAGGCAGGAGACCAGGTAAGGTCAGGGTCAGGTGGGAAATTTATTTCCTTAAAGTGTCAGATGCAGCAGTTCCAAATATCCATTCCACCACCCCTCCTGGAGAGCTCGGAGGTTTTCCTAGGGAGCCTGTGCACCTGTCTGGGGGGAAGGGGAGAAGCAGTGCCATATGCTGGCTTGGCATTGTCTCCCTCCCTTGACCCCCAACCAGCCCTGTGAGAGGGCCAGTGACCTCAGCACCTGAAGGAGATCCCCCTCTCTGCAGTGACAAGACATCCACACTCCTTCGTCCACCTTCTCACCGAGGCCTAAGCCGAGCCAGCAGCCCCTTCTCTCTCCACTCCCCCCATGCGCTGAACCAGAGCAGGGATTTGATGTGTGAGGCCTGTACAGAGATAATGGTCTCTGATTAAGAGGCAGGAAGCCTCAGTTCCATCACTGACCTGGGATGTGCCACTGGATAAGTTGGATCCTTTCTCTGGGCCTCTGTTTCCTCATCTATAAAATAAGCAGTTTAAACCAAATCTGCATTTCCTATATCTGAGAATGTTAATGTTCTTAGGTTGGGGTGGGGATGACAGCAGGAAAGTGCTCTGTGGTCAAATAATGTAGGAAGCACTATGTTGGATGAATTTAAACCAATTTCTTCACTGAAGGACTTCTCAGAGCCTTTATTAAAATGTGCATGCTAATAGGTAAATCACCAAGGATCTGCAGCATTCGCCCAGTTGATCTGAGCATGGAACCCTTTATTCTCAGAGTGTCTGATGGGTCCAGTGTTCTGATGAACATCGTTGGGGAATAATTGAGCTGGATGACCTGCAGGCCCTTCTGGATCTGGGGTTCTGTGACTCAAAGTGCTTGCATTCAGGTGAAGGTGCACGAGAAGAAGAGGACAGTAGCAACATTGAGTAGCTGCTGCTGAGCTGCAGACCCCAGGCACAGTACCAGTGCTTTGATTCTAGCATCTCATCTCCCCCACCCAACACCCCTCTGAAGCAGGTTTTATTATCCCTTTTGCACAGAATAAGAAAACTGTGCACTGAGGGGTCAAGATACCTGCTGAAAATCACACAGCAAGACAGGATTTGAACTCGGGCCTCTATGGCTCTAAAAATCTTTATCCTTGTAGCCCTGGTGACAGTGAATTTCCTCTGCAGCAAAAGACTTGAGCTGTTTGTTCTTTTGAAGGCTTCTTGCCATGGTGACAAATGATCATTTTTCCATAAAGTCATGACAGAGTGAGGTGCACACCACCCACATTATTGTATATTCCCTGAGAGCTGAATTACAGCTGAATTAAGCCTCTGTTGGGTGATAATGACAGAGTCGAGGAGCCTGAAGAGCTTCTGCCTTTGATGAGGGGGACGGGAAATGGCCGCCTGCTTCCCCTGGCCCGGCCATCTTTTCCTTCTGATCGTCCCTTTCAACGCTGGCTGCAGCACTTAAGCCTCACTGTACTCAGGGAAGACAGGCAGGTGAAGGAGGTGGGCAGGTGAACCTAATGAAGGCCCCCTGGCCTCCACAGCCCTTCCAGGCCGGGACTCCCCAAGCCCAGACACCCGCAGGTGCCCGCGTGCCTATCCACTTGCCGCTAGCTAGGAAGCTACACTCATAGGGTCTAAACGGTGACAATCAATCATACTGACAGCTCATGTGCCGTAGGAATGGCTCCCTTTTATCTGCTGATGAGGTCAACAGCGCTCTTGTTCACACCGCGGTCTCCCCAGCTTACAGCTGAGGGGCCCGGGAGATGAAGATGGCAAGAGCGGGAGCCAGGCCCTACACAGAAGTCTGGTTCTGTCCTGGCTGCTGCCCCTCGCATCTCCCTCTCCCTCCCCTGCCCTCCTCTCTTTGTCTTGCATTCATCCCCGGCCCCAGTTCTCCTTCTCTGATGAGAACTCAGGTCTTAGCACCAGAACGGGGCTCTGTCGCACTGGGTGCATTAGCCAGCCCCTCACCGTGTGGCTGCTTTTCGGGAGTACGGGGGAGCCATCCTGAGGGCCCACCATGTGTCAAGCCACTGCTCATGTGTAATTGCCTTTAATCCTCATGAAGATGCCATGGCATTCCTATTTCCCAGATGGGAAAACTGAGGCTCCAAAAAGGTCAACTGACCTAGCAGAGACTATGTAGCTGGTTAAGTCAGCAGGTCAGCAGAGCTTGGGTTGGAAGTCAGATCTCTCCAGTCCTATAGTCCAAGCCCTTTGCCCAGCTCCATTTGAATCAGTAAGTGTTGGACTCTCAATTGAGGCCACCAAAAATGTGTGACCAAGTTCTCAGAGATCCTGACCAAAGGTGAAAGCAAAGTAACCCCCAGCGACTTCCAGCCACGGCAAGGAACATCCACTCTGCCTCCCCGCCCGGCCTTGCATTAGTCAATAGTAATTGTCAACAGTATTGATAGTGGTGGAGGCTTTTGCTGAGGTCACAGTGATGCGGCACGCAGCTGCCATCAATAATAACTTTTTTGGGGTCCATTAAAGCCAGTTTCTGCCCCTGAAGGTTAATGTCAGCAGCTTTTATGTCACTGCTTAATATCCAAAATAAATACAGGATTGACTGGGTAACAGAAACACAGATCTTCCACCCCAGGGCCGTCAGGCACAGCCAGCCCTCGGGCCTCTCATGCTGAGGCCCAGGAGCATTCTGGAAGCTGTGTTGAGAGTAGACCCTGGTGGGCTATGTCCAAGTAGGAGGCTATTGCTAGCCCAGGAGCATTCTGGAAGCTGTGTTGAGAGTAGACCCTGGTGGGCTATGTCCAAGTAGGAGGCTATTGCTATAACCCAGGAGAAAGAGGATGGAAGCTCAGACAAAGAGGAAGCATGAAGGCAGTGAAGAGGGGATCTGGCCTGGAGAAGGGAACAAGCCACCTCTTCCCTAGTCTACCCTTGGAGCAGTGAGGAAGACCTCCATACTCAGGTTCTGTGACCAAGATGGGCTCCTTCCTCTCAGGGGAGGGCACATTGGATCCTTCTTCGAGCCTCACAGCTCCTTCGGCCCAGTTGCAGGGTCCTTGAGCACTGGCCTGTCCCATGCCACATCCCATGCTCTCTTATGGCCTTGATCATGAACCACACCCCTTGCTCATTCCTCATACCACACTCCCAACCTGCTGCTGACCATCCCAGTTTCTAACCTTGCTGCCTGACTCCCACTCCCAGCCTTGCCTTACCTCCCACATGAGGCTCTTGACACCATCTTTTTTTGTTATAATCTTGGCTTTCCTTCAGCCATAACTCCAGCCCTTCCTTCTGCTCAGACTGCCTTGGTGAAGTCTGACACGGGGCCTCCTCTCCCTAGCATGACATCTGCTAGAATTGCTTGTGATCTAGAAGCCGGGATCTGACAGCCACTAACACTATTGTTTTCGGGAGTTCCTTGTAAGAGGACTTTAAGAAGTCCTGGCCCAGTTAAAATGTGCCCCAGTCCACTCCCCCTGGCTGTGCTCTGTTGCTCTCCCTGGTGGGCAGAACATGCTAATACAGGAGCACCTGGCTTCTGACTTGGGAAGAGGAAAAGAGAGACAGGAAGATTCAAAGCTATGCTAAATTAAGATGGATTGCATTCTTGAAACTAGGTTAGGACCTGCTGTGTGCAGAGAGGTTCAGCAAACCACAGTTATGCTTTCAATTTGAACCAACATGATTTTCAGTTCAATGGAAACAATGATGTGCACAATGACAAACGTCCTACCAGAAGATGTTTCCCAGGCATCTTTTTCCCCATCAGTAAGTTCAGCTTTGCCCAGGGAGAATGGCTTAAGGAGTAATTGGTGGTGGGAAAAGAGCTCCCTGCCCACAGGAGCCTACTTCCAGTACCAGGGTGTGTGGAGTCCGGGGACAAATCTGGTGTCGATTTTAGGCTCTCTCCCCAGTCCTGGTATGACCTTGAACCAGTCACTTCTTCCCTCTGGGCATTAGTTTCCCCATCAGCCAGATGGGGTTTTTGGAATCTCAGGCAGCAAGATTAACTTGGAAGGAGAACGGGCTTTGGAGTTGAACTCGGAATCCCAGCTTAACCACTCAGCAGTGGATGGTTTTGAGCAACCTACTCAATCTCACTGAGCCTTGGTTTCTCCATCTGCAACATGCGAATGAATAGGTGCCGAACCCCCAAAGTTGTAACAAGCCTGCCAGGTAACTATGCATATGAAGGAATCAGCACAGTGTGTTCCAAATTGTGGATTATGACTGATCCTTAAGTAAAGGCTGGGGCTCCGCACCATCATTTAAAATAATAACAACAAAGATAACAGAGAGGCAGAGGATAGAGTTCATGACACATAGTAAGTTGTTTTGTGAATTTTTAATTTCATTCTGCTTTACACACAGCTTTGGTATGAGGTCATCCCATACAATGTTTTTCTTATTCAGGAGTTGAGTTAGAAAAAAATAAGTTTAAAAAATGGTACCAGGCATGTAGCAGGACCTTGTGCATGTCAGTTCCTCTCCTTTAAGAACCCCTCAGCTGAAGATTCCATGATTCATGACGTCAGAGTCTTGTCCAAAAACTGCTGACATTGTATTTTGGGGGCTCCCTTACTGAGAATGAGTATAGATTTCGCAGAGCCTCGTGATTCCGTCGGGCTCTGGGATCAGATCGACTTGCCCAACGTCACATGGCTTGTATAATGATAGAGCTGGCATCCCTGGTCTGTGGGTCCCAGCCATCTTCCCTGTGAAAACGGCCAGTGGAGTGGCTAATATGGTTGTGACACCCCCCCCCCCCCCCCCCGCCACCGCAAGATGGGAAGAGCGGCTCAGGAAGTTCCAGGGGGCTGAAAGAATCATCCCTGGGTTCACAGAACCCGCTGAATCTCCACTCGGTACAGAGGCAACCGAAGAGGAACCCCAGGAAGACGTGCGTGAGCACCACAGGCAACTAGCATGTCGAGTGAAATTTGGCTTCCCCCAACTCCTGGATCCTGAGTACAAATTCAGTCACACACCAGTCAAGCCAGGCAGATTGACCACAGTGTAGAAATGGCTTTCTTTCCTTTGACTTCAGGCTGGAGAGAAGCATGTGGAACAAAGCAGGGGAAGGGCTCCCGGAGTTCACGTGGGCCTGATACATTAAGCAGAGAGCTTAACAGCCGTCACTCACGGGCTGCGGAACCGGTCTCTGTGCAAACCTCACCATGCACCTCTTTAGGGAAGAGGTCTCAGAGAAGGCCAGACCCTCCCCCAAAGTGGCAGGCCCAACTTCTGATGGTGGGAGAGCAGCAACAGTGAAAAAAAAGGAGCATTAAACTAGCAGCCAGAAGCCTCAGGTCTGATACCCAGCTGTGTGGACTGTTAAGAAACAGCAAAAGGTTTGTTATGGCTAAGCCGGTGGGGATCCAGAGGAGATGAGGCCAGAGAGAAAAGCTGGCCTCCATCGTGGCGGAAGACAGTTCAAACCTTCTAGCTCAAGAGCTCAGCCTTTCTCCTGAAGGTCAGAAGGAACCACAGAAAAGGTTTAAACAGAGAGAGGTCAAAGGGGGCAAATTGCCTCTGACACTGTGAATGGAATGGTGTCCCTCCCAAAATTTGTATGATGAAGCTCCAGGCCCTACTATGAAGGTATTTGGAAGTGGGGCTTTGGGGAGGTAATGAGGTTTAGATGAGGTCATGAGGATGAGACCCTGGTGACGGGCCTCGTGCCTCCGTAGGAAGAGGGAGGCACTGTTCTCTCCATGCGTGCGCACTGAGCAAGATCCATGTGAGCACGAGCGGCAAGGTGGCCCTGGGCAAGCCAGGAGCAGAGCCCTCACCGCTGCCTCACCATGCCGGCACTCTCCGGAACTGTCAGAAACACTGCTGTTGTTTAAGCCACCCAGTCTGTGGTATTTTGTTATGGCAGCCCAAGCTGACGAAGACAGCCTCCAAAAGCTTCAGGAACTTGCCAGCCGGGAAGTCACAAAGCTGATCCCTAACATGGGGCTGTCGAAATCCAGAGCTCTTAACCCTGCCCATTGCCTCGTGGAGACAGGACGGCAAAACTATCTGGGTGAATGACTGCCAACGATTTTGTGAGTTAAAAAGGTGCCAATATGCAAGACCATCCCCTCCAAAAAAAACCAAACAGAAACAAAACCCTTAATGATTCACACTTGGGAACACAGGCTCTGGAGCCAGATGGCCTGGGTTTGGGCACCAGCCTTTCGACTTCCTAGCTGTGTCACCCTGTGTTACACAGGCAAGCTTCCGAAGCTCTCTGTGCCGCAGTATCCTCACCTGCACAATGGGAGTCGTTCTCCTGTCTGCCTCATAGAGTGGTTATGAGAACTAATGGAGCTCAGAGAGTTAAAGCGTGTGAATGGTGCCTGGCGCTCAGAAAGGGCTGCATGAGCTTACACTGTTGGTGTTCTTAATTGTGCAGCACTCCGGGATTTACAGAGTGTTTTCGCATTTTGTTGAACATTTGCAACAACCTTGGGGGTAGATAACTGTCTCGTCATTGTTTTGGAAGCGTTCTGAGATCACAGGGCTGGGAAGTGGTGGGATGGAATCCAGTCCCAGGCCCCTCTGACCCCACACCCACGTACCGCCATCCCTAACAGGGACAGGCGGCTGGTCAGCCCAGCTCTTTCTGCCAACCATAGCTTCCCAGCTACCAGGGCCTGATTTTCCTCAGGCCACTTGCTCCCAGGCTGCGCTACGAGAAGGATCTCAGGCCGGGCTATCTGTTCAGGAAGCAACTTCCCTTCAAATAAGGAGGCGAATCCTTTCTGTTCCAGACACTGAAGAGGACTTTTCTCTCCACTACCACTCAGCAGCCTGGCTCCTAAATGAGTTTTCTGTGCTCAGCTTTGTAGGATCTTAGCTACAAAGCAAATTGCTTTTCTGAATGTGCCTCCAAAAAGGAAATAATCGTATGGAACAAACCAGGTTTGAAGTGTGGTATAAACAAAGGGAGATTGTTTGCCATTCTAGCTGCTTGTAAGGATGCAAGAGGGAGGAGAGAGTGGCCATCCTGGGTGTGAAGTGGGCTGTGAAAATGCAGAGGAAGCTCTTCGATAGGAACCAAATGGGCTAAGTCAGAAGGTAGACAACACATTAGAAGTGAGGCGCCCTGGGCATCTCTCTGCTCCTGCAGCCTCACTTGGTGGCAAAAAAAGAGAAACTGCTCAAGTCCAGAGGATTTACCCTTCTTTCTACATGCATCCACAACTTTCGATCATTTATTACCTCAGCCCTAGAGTTAGCAGTGCTAAAAGATGCATTTTATTTGGAGAAAATAATGTGTCATTTTGTCCCCCCAGCTAGATTTAAAAAGCTCTTCAAAAATCTGCTGTGGCACTGGGCCATTATTACTCACATTTAGGGAGTGTGTAATAGCTCACAATGTCCTTTAATGCCCAACATTTCATAAATTATCACATTATCTCCCTGGTCCCGGCACCTGAGCCCACACCCTGACTTTGAACCCTGACAGTGGACCTTCGAACTTGGAGCCCACGTGTGGGGGATGGGGAGGCAGTGCCCCCAGCTCAATGAGTCACTAGAAGGACTCACAGGGCTCAGCTTATAGTGGGACGCAGGGCTAAGATTTATTACAGCAGAAGGATACAAAGCAAACCAACAAAGGGGAAAGGTGCCAAGGGCGAAGTCCGGAGGAAACCAGGCATAAGCTTCCAAGCGTCCTCTCCCAGGATGGGCCTGACTCCCCCAGCAATGAGTGGTAATGATGTGCAAAGCACAGTCTACCAAGAAGCTCAAGAGACACCCTGTGCCCAAAGATTTTATCAGAGGGCTGGCCACATCGGTGCCTTCTGCCTGGCTCCTGCCCAAATTCCAGCCTCTCAGAAGGAAAACGGCCATCATTTGTCCACGTAGTCTAGGCACGGTAAAGCCTCTCTTACCATTGAGGGAAGCTTTAATGTCAGGTAAGGACCTGTTTACCAGCCACGTTCCCAGACACCAGCCAAGGGCCAGCCTTACAAGCAGACCTTGTGAGTCAACCTAGCAGACCACCCGGTGTGGACTTCGCAGGACAGCTTTGTAGCCCTTCACTCTTTAGTTTTCGTGTCATAACTCTCATAGTGTGATTATACACTTTATGAGACCTTGCTTGATAAAGAAAGCTCGCTACTAGGGCAACGAAGGAGAAGAGAAAATGAATTGATGGATCTTCCTCAGGGAAAAGAGAAGTGTGTCTAAATGCCGTCACAGTGGGGCAGGGGGCAGTGATGAACTGGGGGCGGGGGAGGGACGTGGTGAAGCTGCGTGCAGGCCTGTAAGCATCCAGCAGCACATGCTGGATGGCCTGCTGGTGCACCACAGATGCCGTGGGGAAGCTGGTGTGGGCCCTGACCCAGGGGCTCACGGTGTCAGGAAGAGCGACACGTACCCAGACACTACCCCGCAGAGCGTTACCTGAGTGCCAGCAATGACCCCGGGGGGTCAGCAGAAGGAACCTGCGCCAGAATCAAATGATTCCCAAGACCCCGTAGAGTGCTGAGCGCCCGCCCAGCGAGCACTGGGAGAGGAGCCCAGGAAGGAGAACAGCTACCACAGTGGCCTCGCACCCCTACCAATCCTGGAACGCCGTTTTCAGGAGTTCCAATGGCCAAAAAAAAAAAAAAAAAAAAAGCTTGCGGTTGTGGGGGCAGAATGCCTGCTTGATTCAGAAAGAGGCCAGGGGAGAAAGCTTTACCTGGTGGTCAGGTGTAGAAAAGTCCCAGACCCCCTCGACTCTAAGTCAGCCTGTCTACTAGGGCAGAGAAACATCCAAATATCTTTAACGCCCTCCAGCCAAAGACCACCAGACACTCCCCAGGAGCTGAGTGGGGTTTCTGGACTCTGCAGTGAGGGCAAAGGCACAGCATGGGGAGCCACTGGGCGGCGCGGTGGAAGGTGCTAGAAGGGATATACAGGATGTGGCCCCGTGTTAGGTGATTGGGGGTGGGTTCAAGGAGGTGGCGCTTTGCTCCGGATCGGATACTGTCAGGTGGCAGGGCTAATTCTGTGCCTCTGTGTCTTAAATCTTACGTAGAAGCCAGAAAGAATGAAATCAGGTCGTAACTGCCAAAGCTGCAGTCGTCACCCGCGTTATCCGGGATAGGGGGACGCTCAGTCATTTTGTGGTTTGGACAGGGTTCTGTTTTTGTTGGAGACTCAGTTATGATCGCAGACAGGCCTTGCCTTTGTCTTAGTCCGTTGAGTCAGAGCCCCCATGTGAAGTGGGCGTGTGAGACTGTTCAACAGGACAGAGCCACCCCCCAGCTGGGAGTGCCAGGCCGCTTCCTGACCATCAGGGACTGTTTCGCTCTTTCCTCTTTCTCATCCCACATGAAAAGATAAGGGAACAGACCCACCATACCAGGATGGCAGCTTGCTTCCAGAGCCTTCAGTGACCTGTGCCCATGATAAATGTCAGGGTCCCAGGAAGAGAATAATGAAAATTATTCAATAATAAGCACTATTATATTAAGTAAGTACTGTTAAATACTCGTTTAAAGATACGTGCTCAAGAAATAATACAAGTTGTTTACGGAATATTTATTATTGGTCATGTACCACGGGGGCCTCTTTACATAATCTCATTTCATCCTCTTAATATCTCTGCAAGGTTGGTATTTTGTTTGGGGCAGATAAGGAAATAGAGGCCCGCACAGGTTAAGTGGCTTCCCTGAGGACACCTAGGTAAGAAGTGGTGGGAGCTGAATTCAAACCCGGATCTGCCGACTCCCAAGCCTGTGCTTTTCCTCTGAGCCGGGCCTCTTTAACAACGTGGCTACCTACGGCAGTGACAGAGATGACTTTGCAAGCCGTGGCTGAGACTGGTCTTAGTCTTAGTCCGAAGAGCATGACAGCTCTGGGACTAATCCGAAGCGTGTTCACAGACGGGCAGAGTGGTTGGGGGGCGCTCAAGGCCACAGATGACACAGGCCGCCCACGCCCAGGCCCCGGTGGAGCGCGGTGGTTCCTGGGAGCCGCTGTGGTGGCCCCAGCAACGTGAGCTCATCCTGGCATCCCCCAAGAGGGACGGTGGGCTGGATCTATGTTTTTTATTCTTGCACAGTTGGCTAATTAATATGAAAAAGAGCTGCCCATTATCGATTAACTTCGTATTCCACCACTATGATGTCTTAATGAAACTCAATATCTATAGCTCAGAAGCTGGGGTGGAAGTTTTAAGTAGGAGTGATGGTTCACCTTGCCATCCCCTTCAGAGGTGCAGCACCGTTTAACTGGGGGGAGGGAGACAAATTTGAAGACCTGTTGAAGTCGGTGCCTTGGCCGGAGGCATTATTTTTCTTTCAGGGGTCCATTTTGTATTTATCTAGCAATGTTTCCACAGATCTGTGTAGCTCTAGGCAAGACCATGGTTCATTCATCTGTTTCAGTATAATCAGGGCCTGGTCCATGAGCTTGTGTAAATAGGGACAGCTTAAAACGAGTTTGTACAGCATCCAGTGAATGATCACGCCCGCATTTCGGAGGACTAGACTGAGGCCCAGAAAGCAAACAGGAGAAGGTTCTAACAGTTATCGGATGCTCTGTTAGTTTCCTAGGGCTGCTGTAACAAAGCGGGTACCTTAGAACAACAGAAACGTATTGCCCCGCAGTCCTGGAGGCTAGAGGTCTGAATGCAAGGTATCGACAGAGCCACCTTCCTTCAGAAAGCGTGAGGGAATCTCTCCCGGTGTCTTCCTAGTCTCTGAGGGGTTGCTGGCGATCGCTGGCATTCCTTGGCTTGCGGCTGCGGGATGGCAGTCTCTGTCTTCTTTGATACATGGTGTTCTCTCTGTATGTCTCTGTCTTCACGTAGCTGTCTTCAGCTAAGAATACCAGTCATGGTGAATTAGAGGCCCAGCCTAAGCCATCCTAAGGCCTCATCTAAACTCATTCCATCTGTAACGACCCTATTTCCAAATAAGGTCACATCCTGAGGTGCTAGGAGTTAGAATTTCGTCTTAGTCGGCTCAGGCTGCCATCACAAAATACCCCAGACTGGATGGCTCACACGACAAACACTTACTTCACACATTTCTGGAGGCTGGGAAGTCCAAGACCAAGGCGCCGGCAGGTTCAGTGTCTTGTTAGAGCTGGTTTCCCAGTTCGTAGATGGCGCCTTCTTGCTGTGTCCTCCCATGGCAGGGGGTGAGGGAGCTCTCGGGGGTCCATTTTATAAGGGCATTCATTCCATTCATGAGGGCTGCTGACCTAATTACCTCCCAAAGGCCTCACCCCCTGAAACCATCACATTGGAGCTTAGAACTCCAACATACGAATTTTAGGGGGACACAAATATTCAGTTTATAGCAGGCTTCAACTTATCTTGTTTGGGTGGGGTGGCTAATTCAATCCATAACAGATGTTTATTAGGTGCTAGGCATTTTAGGCACTTTGACCCCACCGCCACTTGGCAGCCTGGCTCCTAAGTGAATTTGGAGCTTCTTAGTGCCCGAAGAATAATCAACAGGAGAAACCATTTTAGTCTGAATGATACGGCAGTTGCGACTCTCCACACAGGACTCGAGGGCTCCTGAGGCCTGGTTCCAGCTTCCCCTCCCTCTGCCTGGCACACAGCACCTCACAGCTGGAGGCAGCTGGGTCAGAGCCCCAAATTTTAGGCCTCATCTAAGTTGAGTGAGCCCCTTCATTGGAGATGCTACAGAGAAGATTCCCGCCTGAGAGCATGTGGCTGACTATGGGGCTTTGCCATTAACAGCAGGGAGTGCGTGTGCAAACGTGTGTGTGGCTGTGTTCAAGGACTCAGCTAAGCAGCTGCTTTGGTGGGGGTGGGGTAGAAATGCGTGTGTATGTGCAGTTGCAAGTGAAGATCTACTCGATGGTGGGTGAGTGCAAATGTGCGGTGACACGGATGGAATGACGTTAGCAGAGGAATCAACGTGCCACCAGGTAGGGGGGACACGTGAATGAGCGTGGACAGGTTTGCCTGCACGTGGGGTATGTCTGTGTGTGTCTGCGCATGAGCGAGGCGGGGGGGGATTACTGCCAGATCCCTGTTGTAGTTTAGGATCAGGCAACAGCCAAAGGTGAAGTCTTGCCTCCTATAAAGATGGGGAAGAAAGGCTTTGGGGGCCTTTTTTTATTTTGAAAAAGAGAGAGAGAGAGAGGCATCATCCAGTTAGTGGTTGTTAATTAGGAACAGGTCCCAGGGAAGCTGCCTATGCAGCAACACCAATACATCACTCATCAACTGTCCATGGCTGCCTGCCTCAGTCAGGCTTCTGTGTAGCTGGCGCTCGATTGCAGCCAGGCTAGGGCCTTCCCGCTGTAGAGGAGTCAGATGAGAAGGGGCTGCCTATCTCCCAGACCGCGGCCTATCCGTGTCCCCAGGATGCACTAGGCAGGAGAGAGGGTAGAGCCCCATTCATTGGTTCATGGACTCACGTCCAAGTTTCTGTGCATCCAGAAGCCCCCCCCCCATCCCCTGGGACCCTTCATCTCTCACCACTCTGCGTTGATTCAGGCTCCAATTCAAGTGGTCCCTGGTCACAACCTCTTTTGCAGCCTTGCACATGCGTGTTAGAGCTGTTGCTGTGTGTCTCTCTGTGCCCTACATAGAGGTGAGCGTGGGGTGGGTACTCAGGAAATAAATTCTTGCTTGACCCGCCCCTGCCAACTTTGTCACCAACTTAATATCCTCCAGCAATATTTTAAAGTATTGAATTTAACTAAAACTGCTGTAGACTTTCCCATAGGAGGTGGGAAAGGAAGTAACTGCTTAATGGGTTCAGTTTTTTGGGGAGGTGATAAAATGTTCCAGAATGGATAGTAGTAATGGTTGCACAACATTGGGAATATACAAAATGCCACTGAATTGTACACTTTAAAATGGTTACAATGGTAAATTTTGTGTTATGTATATTTTTCTATAATAAAAGAAAAAAGTATTTTAAAAAACCCCACCAACCCAGAGCACCTTATTCATCCATTCCTTCAACACACACTGATTGAGTACATCTGTAGGATGAGGCCTGGGGGATACGGAAGTGTTTGGGATTAGGGGATGCAGATGGACATGCCGCCAACGATGCTTCCTGTTTTAATACAACAATATAAAACACTGGGAGGTTGCCATATTGGCCCTTACTTTATATGTGAGCAAACAAAGAATCAAAGGCGAGGGGCTTGCCCAGAGTCACAGAGCTCCTAAGTGACGGAAGAGGGTGTAAACTGGAGTCTGTCTGTGGCAAAGCCCATCCTGCATCCAATGCCCTGTGTTTCCTCTGAATTTCAGGGCCGGTGCTCACAAGTTACCTTGGGAATAGTACAGCTAGCGACTGAATAGCCCACGTAGATGGCAAACCAGACATTGCCAAGGACAATTCCTCCACCAGCTCCTCTGGATGAGCGCCTTACCATCTCTCCTCCCTCACTCCCTGTCTTCTGCCCCCCCCCGCCCCCCCCCATCCTCAGCACTGCGGGCATGCTGATCTTTCTAATCTGATTAGCTACATGCTCCTTGGAGATGTTTGTGTCAGTGTCCTGACCTCCTTGCTAAGCAGTAATTTCAGGAAACTGTGACTTTCGAATGACATTCTTTAGGTTTTTGTTTACTTTTTAAAATACGTAGACATAATCCAAATCTCACAGCCTCCGCTTTTGTGCTTCACGGAAATATGTGGAAAAACTTAAGGGATAATTACTGAATATTTTTGCCACCTATAAAAAGATATTTGGTCAAATGAAGTCATTCTTTAATCTGGTTGAAGTGTGGGGTGCAGGGGGGAGCTGGGCATCAGAATTAGAAGCCTTTAGTTTAGGGAGCTTAGGGATCCCCATCTTTGGGGCCAAATCCAGATGTCACCCTGGAAGCATGAAGTTCAAAGACAGTAGGATTATGAATTGATGGAAAACTGGCAAAAATATGTCACTGGTGTCTTTCCTCCAGACACTGAGACATAAGCCAGGATCTCTTATAATTTTTGTTGGCATCCGTACAGAGATACTTCGGAGAGAGGAATCACAGGTTAAATCCTGCCTCTGGAGTCAAATAGAGATAAAGAAGAGCAGTCCACTGCTGTGGGGGCAAGGGGGATACGGGGGCGGTTATTGTAGGCTATTTTCTATTGACTCCGGATCTCATGTTCCTTTTCCTATGCTGCTTTGTTCGCTCATCCATTCCTGCATTCATTTGTCCATCAAACGTTTATGGAGAACCTGATATTTCCAGGTCCTGTTTTAGTGATTATAGACAGAAATGAGATTTCTGTAGTAATCAGTATAGGTTGTTTTATGTTGCAGTAACAAACAACCCTTGTATCTCAGTAGCTTAACAGAGTTTCTTTCTCATGTTGTGTATTCAGCATGCTTCGGGGGTGTGGGAGGAAGGGCTTCTTCACACCGTCTCTCAAAACCCAGGCTGATCGAGCCTCCACCATCTTGTAGCGCACCCTCTGGAGCCAATGGCCTTTGTGGCTGCTTCTCACAACCCATTGGCCTGACTTAGGCATAGGTCCTCACCTAACTGCAAGGGAGCAGGGGTGTGTGCTCCTCCCATGTGCCCAGAAACAGAAGACAACCAGATCGGTAAGCACCAGAGCATAAAAAGGGCTGGGATATGAACACAGTTGAATACCTGCTCTCGAGATGTTTCCATCCAGTAGAAGAGACGAGTGGATGGACCTAACAGCTGGAGGTAGTCAAGAGTATGCTGGAGACAGGGAAGGGAGTTGTGATGTGAGATCTGAGAAGCAGGAGCCATTCACTGGACTCTTGCAGGGTGGACGTAGGGGGTGCTGGCAGTCTAGCCACGACTTGCCATAGCATGTTCACACGTGCACGTACTATGTGTTTGCTGAAGCATATGGGGGGTGGCTTGGGTGGTTAAGAGGCAAGTCCAGATAAGCAGGGCCTTGGGCTGCACCTATAGGTGTTTGAACCTTATTCTGCAAAGGAGGGAAAGCCATCAAAGGAGCATCAAAGCTCTACCCTTTTTGTGTTTTGGAAGGATCACCCTGGGTTCCGCACGAAGGAGAGAGAGTGACACATGGTGCACACAAAGTCAGAGTAGTGGTCATGGGGACAGACTTGGGAGGTACGTAGGTGGAAGGGATGCTAAGATTTGGTGACCAGATAAATGTCAGCTGTGGGAGAAGAAATGGGTAGAGGCTGGTGACCCCATTTTTGCTTGGGGTAATTGTGGATGCAGTGAGGAGATGCTGGAGCACATTTGTGGGGAACGATAAGAAGCTGAGCGTTAGATATTGCCGAATTTGGAGTGCCCGTGGAACACTTGGATATTAGGGCCTGAAGCTTAGGAGAGTCTAAGTACTCTTAGAATTTAGTACTTAGGTACTCATCCTACCCCTCTGGAGTATCTAATAAATTAGAGGTGGGAGTAATCTATGCGGAGAATAGTTCTTTCCTCGACGGATCTCAAATTACCCATCTACTGGTGCCAGAATTGCTTTTTAAATTGTTTCAATCTCTGTGCTTTCAAAATAGAATCATTTCCTGCTGATTAGCTTCCCAAGACCCAGTTCTTTGGGCTGAGGGGAGTCCCTGTTCTCTGGCCTTCTGCAGCCCAGATTGTGGTCCCCACCAAGTTGCTGTCACTGTCCGGACCCTGAGTCCCCGGAGGGTTGGCCCTTGTTCATCTGGCCAGGCACCCAGGTGCTCGGTAAATGGGTCTTGAACAAATGAATAAATTAACTCTAAACTATTCAAAACTGTTAGGTCCCTTGTGAAAATATAAATAGTACTTCCATTTTCCACAAGCCTTTAATAAATTATAACTCACCAAATCAAAATAAACATTTGTTTTACCTTCCACCAACCAGGGCTCTGGAGGATTTGACACCTTTTCATCTTCAAAGTGCTTTTAAAACAAGAACTGGCTTCCCCCAAAGGCCCCTCTTTAGAAGTAGTAGATTGTAAACAGATACTGAAAAGTATTAATATTCAGAAGTGAAGATGCTCAGAGAACCTTCTCCAGGTTATTAAAAAAAAAAACGTAAATTGTTTCTTTAATTTTTTTTGAGTGCCTTCAGTCAGTGTGCCAAGACTTGTGTTAAGGGTTTTCAGTATCTATTATCTTTTTTTCTCAATGGTCCTGTGAGGGAAATACTCTCATTTTTACTTTTTTACTGTAGAGATAAGAATACTGAGGCCAAAGAGAGAAAATGATTTGCCCAAGGACACATAGCTGGTAAGAGGGAGAACCAGGAACCAATCTTAAATCCTTCTAACTCCAGAATCATCAGGCTTTCCTTTGCATCACTGTTTCTCCATTTTAGCTTGCATATTACCTGCATCAGGCACATGCAGGTGTAAATCCTAGGGCCCCATCCCAGCCTTAGTGGAATAAACTCTGGAGAGAGATGCTTGGGTATCTGCACTTTAAATAAACTTCCCTGGTGCCTCTTGTTCTTATGCACACTGAGATTTGATAACCTATACTTTATACCCGTTGTAGGTTTCTCAAACTTAGATTTTTTTCTAACGGGATGAGCTAAAAAAAAACAAAGGGGGAATAAGTAGGCTCTGAACACCACGCGCCTTCCACTGAGCTTGGCAGACCTGGCCCTCTGTAGGGCCTAAGTGCGGCAGCATCTTCTTCCCTCCCTGCTTCTCCAGGCTGCACGGGCTGAGATAGAAAGCTTCCTCTGTTCCCCTGCTTTTCATGGCAAGCTTGGGTTGATGTTTTCTCTCTGCTCCATGTGGATTTTGCAATTAACTCACTAGAAAAGTAAATCACAGGGTGCCTGGAATAATAAGTGCAGTGAACACCAGGCCTCAGCCAAGTAGCCTGGGACTGGATCCAGAGTGTGACTAAGGTTGCCGGGCTTGTGCAGGAAGGAGGCAGGAGGCCACAGGCTGGCAGCTCCTGGAGGCCGCACGAAAGCAATAGATGAAGAAGGAGGAGAGGAGACTTCCGGTTGAGATTGAGCTCCTTTTGTACGTGGTCAGCATAATGTCCAGTGTTGTACATTCTTTTCCTCACCAATTCCACGCCATTCCTTTTGGCCAATATTTGTGTTGCTGTTTTACAGGAAAAGACACTGAGGTTCAGAAAGTCACAGAGCTTCTTACAAGCTGTCACCCCAAGGACAGCTGGGGCTGATCTGGAGGACCCTGGCTTCTCATCTGGGAAATAGGACGGTGACCGTACCTAGGTGGCAGGGCTCTCAGGAGTCCTGAATCTTCGCTCTTATGTGGGAGCACCTCAGAGACTGCCCAGCACATAGTAGGCACTTGGAACGTTATTCCCCTTTTACCTCCACGTTACTCACCTGACACATTTCCTGTCACAGAATGAGTGACACTGTTTCGGAGCTAAAACATCCCTGAGTTACACAAGGAACAGGGACACATTCAAGCTCGCTCGGGGAATAGGGTGTATGCCTAATGATAAAGCTGGCATGGAAATCAAGAACAGGTGCCAAACCAGCGTGGTTTGGACTGGACTGGAAATACCTTGGAAATTCTGGATTCGAGGCTGGAGGGAATAGGTCTTCACCTGACTCTTGCCTCTAGGGCACTCTGCAAGCTTTGGCTTCTTGCTTCTTGGGGCATTTCCTGCTTCAGGCGTCAATCTCAGAGGTAGAATCTGATTGGCTGAGCCCATCTTTTCCCGTCAAGCCATTGGTCAAAAATAAGCGGGTGGAGGCGGGCAGGGCCAGTCAGTGGTATACAACTCGGTTGCCCAGGCCCGCCCCTCAGCAGAAGCCGGGGGCCACGGGCAGGCAAACCCAAGGTGGTTTGTTTGCCGTAAGTGGCACCATCTAGACTTCTCCAGAAGAATAAAGATTTTGTCTTCTCCATCTTTCTGTCCCCTCACTCTGGGCCTGCACTCAGTCCTCAGGAAAGGCTTTCGGGGTTAGGAGGAAGAACAGAAGGAGTAAAAAGGTTCTGTGTGCTCTACCTGGCTGTGGACTTTTTGCAGAAATGGCCTAACTGAGGGCACAGGTGCCTGCCTCTCTGTCCGGAGGAGTCCTGCCCAGCCGCTTGTAAGCAGAGTTCTCTGCTGTGAAGGCGCTCTGCCAGGGATGACATCCACATCCACATTTGTTCAGTTTACAAGTCAAAAGATGTTTTCTCTTCTTGCCTCCAGAGCCTAAAATCAAGCTGGCTTCTTTTTGCTTCTCACAGCTTCCTGAGCAATAACGATTCTGAAATCTGAGCCAGGCTGACAGTTCTGTTGATGTATGGGAAATGTAGGGCTGGGGTTTGTCCTCTCTTCGGTGGCATTCACTCTGCTGTCATCACAGCTCCAAACCCTTGGGTGACTGTAAGGCAAGTGGGCATGACTCAGCAGAGAAGAACAGACACCGGGAATCAGAAAAACATTCCGGCTCTTTGTAGGGTTTAGTAGTTGTTTCTTTGTCTAGCTTAAAAATAGAGCAAAAGGGAGAGCACTTAAAAAGCAGATATAACCTTTTAAGCTAGACTCAAGGAGGGATGGGGCACCCATTTCTTCTAGAACTGCACTGTCCATGATTACTTTCAGCAGTGATGGAAATGTTCTGTAGCCATTAGCCACGTGTGGTTATGCAGCACTTGAAACGTAGGTCGTACAACTGAGGAAATGATTTATTTTATTTTATTTCGTTAATTTAAAATCTAAATTTAAATAACCATATGTAGTTAGTGGCTGCCATATTGGATAGCACAGCTCTAGACTCAAGAGTCTTTTTTCAGCTCTAGGAGGGCAGGCAATATATCTTGTACCCATGCCCCCAATGCCTAGGCTAGTGGCTACCATGGGCTCAATAATATTAACTGAATGAATGCATGAGATGCTGGTAGTGATGCAATGCAGATAGGACAATGTAGAAGGTAAGAGCTCAGGCTTTAGAGTCAGTCTGCCCTGAATTCAAATTCTGCGTCTCACATTTACTCATCTCTGTGAGCGTGGGAATGTTACTAACATCTTTGAGCCATTCTCATCTGTGAAATGAGTGCAGTACCCACCTCTCCTATAAAGTTGTGTTATGAAGACTAAATGAGTTACGTATACCGAGTGATTAGGGTAGCGCCTGGCATTAAATAAGCCGTAGCTTCGTAGAAATGACAGAGAAAATGAAAAACAGCCCTGCTGACAACCAGACTGAGATATTCCCAACAAACATACAATGCTGTGAAAAGACATAGGCCACGCCTCTCTGTGACCGAGATCAGGGCATAAGCGTGGCCAGCATATGACCTCAATAGTGACTGACCATCCACCTCCTCTGACCGACATTGCCCTCCTCGGAGTAAGTGCTACTTCTTAACCTATTGCCAAGTCTAGCCCTGCTTTGACCTTCCCACCCCGAAATAAAGACGGTTGTTCATTTAATTGTCCCTGCTTCTTGAGAGTTTCCACTCCAGAACCTGCCCCTGCTTCCCTGATTCCTCTTTAGAATCATCTAACACATGTGCACACCCTGACCAAGGCCCCTCCCAAGCCTGAGATAACCCTGGGGTGCATCCTCCCTTTTTGCAGCAAGCTGAATACACCAGTTGGATGACTACACATGTCATCCTGGTAGTCTTTGGGCAGCCAGTGAACTTCATCAGAAGTTTTAAGTCTTGCTTTTCCATGGCAGTTCATTGAAACTGAGTAGTCCCCAAAAAACTTCTTCCCTTTCCTGGCTCTTTGTCTTCCTGTGAGGCTGGGCTGCCTGCAGTCTAACTAACTGGTAAGGCAAAACTCCTGCCCACGTCAGGAGTTGAACGTATGACGTCTGTGGTTAGTGGCCGGAGCTCTTGGCCATCTCTGCTTCCCCAGAATAGGATTCTGTTTCAACACAGCTAGAAAAGCAGAAGAGGGAAATGAGATGAAAGAGCAAAAAGAGTTTTCTTTGTTTCAGCTGGGAGACAGCTCAGCTGCCTGGTGTTTGGCTCAGCCTCCTCTCCTCCATTTGCAAAAAGCCTTTGACAGACATCATCTCAGACTCCAATCGATATTGAAACAAGAAAGGCCATCGAGGAAGGGCGGGAGAGGAGTGTCCAGGGAAAGCATCAGAGAGGAGGTAACATTTGCACTGGGACTTTTGTAGATAAAGGAGGTGAGAAAGAACAGCTCAGACAGTCAGAGATGCTGTCGGAATTCCAGAGCCCCCAAGGAGCAGTTTACAGGGATGGAGTGGTGCGTGATGAGTCGGAATTTGAGATATGATGAATTTGAAGCACCTGGGAGACAGCTAAGTAGAGATAATTACTAAACACCTGGAGCTGAGTAAAGGGTCCTGGAGATACTGATTTAGAAGTGATCATTCACTCCCTCATCCATGTAGCCATTCGCTCACTCATTTGAGGGAAACGTGTTTAGTACCTACTCTAGGGAGGCTCAGTGCTAGATGCTGGGCACACAGTGATCAGCAAAACAGAGGTCCCAGATGGTGGTGTTCCTTGACTTCCTTTGCCCAGCTTTGGAACTTGCATGATCTCTGATTGGGATGGTCTGGCCATATGTCCCCGTCATGTTTTCCTTGGCAATACCCCACAAAAGGAAGGCATCTTAGGATTGAGACTGACTGTCACACACTGGTTCTCAAGCACAAGCCCTTCTGCTTTGCTCCCCCTTGGGAGTCATGTTCTAGTATCGTTCTTCTGATTGGACTAGGAAAGCACTAAGTCTTTCTGATGACTCTCCTGCAGGTCAAATTCATGAAAAGTTTATTAGAAATAGATATTTCATTCCCTTGCCCCTTGTATTCTTTGCTTTGGGTATTCTAATGGATTTGGATGAAAACTGTGCAAATAAGTGTCCCCTGGCTTTCTTGGGCAGGTTTGGGAGGAATGATATTTGCATATATATTTGTATATATTATGTACACATCACGGAGAAAAATCTCTCACATCAGCAAAGAAAATTTGAGATGTGGTGGTCAATTAGGGAAGGGCTTTTCCTAGAGGGTTTTTCTGGTAGCCAACCGCTTTAAAAAATGAAGCAAAATGGACTATGGTGTGCGTAACTGTGGAAACTGTAAGGAATATGTTTTCTGGGTTCTGTTGTACTGTCATTAACCAAGCAGACATCCTAGCTCTTTGATTCCAAGAGTACAGTGGCTAGAGGGAAATTCTCATTAGACCTCCCAGACTGATGAGAAGCCTGACCATCTGATTGACTTTTAAGGTGCTTTTCCCCCACTCAACCTAGTGCTGGGGTCCCTATGAGTGCCAGGGGGGCTGTCATTTAAGAACCACCATGCTGGCTAGAATGGGACGTGTTGTGGAAAGCTCCCTTGTGTGTGCAGCAGCTGATGGCAGGAGAGTCTCCTAAAGGGCTATCCCTGATGACAGGGACAGCAGGGACAGGGACAGCATGCTTTCACTAACTCCCCCATCCCCATTCCCCAGGCTCTGTTCACCACCTCAACTCAGTTGCCAGAATGTACTTGACCACTTCAGCTAATTTGGGTATCTGAATGTCGCTGTGCCTCTTTGGGGTTTGCTCCACCACTGAGGTTACAACCTCCTCCCTTCTGCTCCCCTTGGATGTTTTTTGGTCAAGCATTCATGTCATGACTTTCGGGAGTTTGGCACTATGGCTATTATGTCTTCTGCTCCTCTGGATGTTTCTTCCCTGCAGAAAAGAGCTGAACACTGAAGTGTCTTTTATTGTGGGAACTAGATCCCCAGGAACTCCACACCACCAGTTACCCCACATCTTGAGGGAGACTCATGCATTGGGCTTAATTCTGGCCAGTCAAGTAAAGCTGGTGATGCAGGGGTGTGGGATACGTGGGAGAAGGAGGCCATCTTGGAGTTCATGCAAGCCAAGGCAAAGAATGCAGAATGCGGGCAGATATGTGCCCTGGAGCCTTGCTCCTCAAAGTGGACTGAGAACATGAGCTGGTTAGAAATACAGAACCTCAGCCCCACCTCAGACATACAGAATCAGAACCTGCTTTTTAAACAAGTTATCCAAGTGGTTCATACACACCATAGCTGAGAAGCACTGCCCTAGACTTTTGAGAAAGTTGATTTCAGAAACTTCAGAGAAAATACTAGGTTTAGTTTTTAAGACCACCTTGAAAAGATGATTTAAGAGGGTTGAAAAATAAAGCAGTAGGTATAAGACCATCTTTTATGTTTTTAAACATCAACTACTATAATATAGAAATAAATAGGAAAATGTCTGTAAACACAACATTTAACAGTGGTTTCCTCAGGAGATAAGTGGAATGGGAGGGAAGGAGGGAAGGGAGACTTGCATTTGTGTTCACCTTGCTTCTGTATTGCTTGAATTCAAGTCTGTAAATACATGTTAGTATTATTTTGGAGATAAAAAAATATGCAAATTAACTAATACAAAAGAAGAAGAAGAAGAAGGATGTGTGATTTGGTAAGTGTAAGTTTGACAACACAGCAAAGAATAACCCCAGGAAGCTGCAGAGGCATTTCTCAGAGGAGTTTAAATTGAAAAGGAACACATTAACAGTATAATTCTGATGGTGGAATTATGGGTGATTTTTTTGTTTTTCTTTTTTTTCTTGTCTGAATGTTTAAAATCTTCTGCGTTGAATGTGTATCACTATGTAATAAGAAAAATTGACCAAAAATGTTTTAAGGAAGAAATCCCAAAACAGGATCGAAGACATGCTAACATGGGCACAGTAGAGTGACACAGATTGTGGGAGGCAAAGGGCTATACCTGATGGAGAACTGAGATTTTTTTTTTTAAGATTTTATTTATTTATTTGAGAGAGAGAGAGAGCATGAGCAGGGGGAGGGGCAGAGGGAGAGGGAGAAACAGACTCTCCGCTGAGCAGGGAGCCTGATGCGGGGCTCGATCCCAGGACTCTGGGATCATGACCTGAGCCAAAGGCGGACACTTAACCAACTGAGCCACCCAGGTGCCCAAGAATTTCATTTTTTTTAATGTAAAATCTAAAAGCAACAAAGGAATGTTCTGGATGTCCTGGTGTTGTCTCTAGAGCCTCTGCTGTGTGCCAGTCATACGCGAGTGCATAGTCTGCAAGATGAGCACCTTGCACAGCTAAGGAGAAGAGCTCAGTGAGGGCAAGCACGTGGTCTAAGGTCAGGGAAGGAGTGAAGTGGCATTCAGACCTCATCTTGTCATTCTGTACTCTGGACACTTTGGTTCAGACAGTGAAGGCAGGGCTGTCGTGGGAAGATTGAAACATAGGTGTAGGCCAACTAAAGGGTCTCGGGTCCTTATCTGTTCTAGAGCAGCGGTTTTCCAGGTCGGAGGGGAGATGTTCTAAAAACAAAGGGGCTGTCTTCATCCTATCGGTGCTATAACGAAACACCACAGACTGGGTGGCCTGTAAATCACAGACACTTCCTGCTCACAGTTCTGGAGGCTAGAAGTCTCAGATCAAGGCACCAGCATGGTCAAGTTCTGGTGAGAGCCCTCTTCCTGATTAACAGCGTGTGCTTTCTCCTTATGTCCTCACATGGGGGCAAGGGTGAGGGAGATCTGTAGGGTCTCTTTGATAAGAATACTGAACCCATTCATGAGAGTTCCACCCTCATGACCCAAGTACCTCACAAAAGCCCTACCTTCTAATATCATCCTGTTGGGCATTAGGGTTTCAACATGAATTTGGGAGGGATACAAACATTCAGACCGTAGCAGGGCGTTAGCTCTAGCCCTCGGCAGTTCCTGAGACCTCCTCCAGGAGCCTTTGGGATTCCGCTGAGCACGGTATGACCACCAGTTTTAGAGCAGAGTTCTGAAAGTTTGTTCTGTGAAGAACTAGTCTCCCAGATTCCCTGAAACACTAAAGGGTCTCAAACATATATGAGCACCTCTGTCTCCTAGGTCTGCTCTCAGAAATGTATTATATGTGCCAGCGCAACACATGCTGGGACAAGTCCCATGATCATGGGTTAACCTTGTCATCTAGGCCTTTTCCAGGCCTGGTCGACCACAGACGACTTTCTTATGGGATGCCCCACTAACATCTCAAAGACATAGTATTCTGAAAAACAGTTTTTGAGATGGTTTCTTAGGCCCCATAAAGACCTAACTTTAAAAAAAATTTTTTTAATTAAATTTCCACAATATTTTCTATATAGTGGTCTAGGATTTCTTGAGAACATCTTGTTCTTTGAAGAAACTTCTAGACAGCTAAAAATGTCTCTAATCATACCCACAAGGAGCGCGGGATCTCCAGGATGTGCTTCTGAGGGCTGGAGGTTAACAAGGCTTACGCCTTCGTGAGGCACAAGAATAGCCCTGGGGTTACGCTAATGACGCTGCAAATCACACGGGCCTCTCAGCCCTGACGGGCAGTGGGGAAGGAAAGACGCCCAACTCAAAATCTGACATTAGTAAGTAGCTCCACCATTGTACTCTGTTCGGGGAGGTGGTTTTTATTTTTAACTTTTTCGATGTACGTAATTAAAGCTTCTTTGAAATCAAGTGCTCACAAGTAGGCATAACATGCCCAAATTTCCACAACTGTATCAGCTGATGCCTCTGGGTTGCTTTGCAGTTTACAAAACTGTTTTTAAGTCGTGTCCTCAAAACAGGCCTGATAGAGCTGGGTGTTATGATTCCCATTTTACAGATAAGAGAGCTAAAAATCTGCCGGTAAGTGGCAGCACGTCACCCTACCCTGTTCCTCTCACTCTCTTTTCTCTGTTGTTTCCATCACACAAAGCCACCTCCTATTGTCAATGATTATGGCAAAACCCTAGGTTTGCTGGGGTAGACCTGATTTAAGGGAATAGAACCTAAAGTCAATTGATTAAGTGCTTAGCAGACTGTAGTTTATTTGTATCTTTGTGGGACTTTTCAAATAAATAGCTTCATGAATCTTAAGTCCACAAGTCAAATCAGTTTGTTTACTGATTTAGTTGTTTATTTATTTATGTAGACCTAGGAAAGAAGCTTCTAGGGCTCTGATAACACTACAGCTACTTTCATTAAATGTGTGCGTTAGCTAGGAAAACATGAGCAGAAGCTCTCATGTGACAAATCCTGCCAGTCCAGGTAGACATCATCGGGGTTTTATTTTATTTTTTAAGGTTTTATTTATTTATGTATTTGAGAGAGAGCATGAGCAGGGGGGAGGGGCAAAGGGAGAGAGAGAAGCAGGCTCCTTGCTGAGCAGGGAGCCCAATGGTTCTATCCCGGGACCTTAAAATCACAACCTGAGCTGAAGGCAAACCAACTGAGCCACCCAGGCGCCCCTCATCAGGGTCTTATTGAAGCATAGGAAATATACTGCTTATGTAGCATGGGACAGCATGGTGGACTAAGAAAGCCTGTGCTTTGGTGTCGTATCATCCCTGCTCTCTGAGTACTCATTTCCTTATCAAGGAACTGGGGATGATGATACTTCGCTCACAGGCTTGTCAGGAGGACAAGTGACCACAGTGCTTTGTGCGTAGCAAGAGATCAGGACATTGTAGCATCTTTTCTTTGTGACCATGGTCCTTTCGCATAGCAAGAGATCAGGACATTGTAGCATCTTTTCTTTGGTAGAATCTGAACATCAAAACAGCACTTAGTTCTCCATCCCCCACATATACACACCCCATTCCACCCCCGGTATGCACCTCCTCCCCTGGGGTACCACTTCTCCTTATTTTACTTCAGCAAATCAACAAGTATTTGTTGAGTACCTGTCGTATGCCTACATCTGAGCCAGGCACAGGTCCCCCAGGTGAGGGGAGGAGACAGACAACAGACAGTACACATTAACATATCAGGGTTCTGGGATGCTAAGGGTCAGTGGGTCAGCAAATGGTGCAGATTGCGTTCCTCCTTGTGGAGGGGGGTTAGAAATGCTTTAGAGGGTGGGGGAGACAGGAACAGAGTCTTCGAGGAGGAGTAGGTGGATGGAGGGTAGGGGGCAGAGGGAATTTTACTGTTCTGTGACTTGTTAAATTGTCCCACTTCTCCGGCTAAGCCTGTGCACTTTCATTTCATTGGCTAAATGGAATGAGCTAGTCACTGGCATGTTCTTCTTGGGCAAATGAATAGCAGCTTTTTGTCATCAAAATAAGTCTCAAGGGCCTGGGGTTGGGGGAAGAAATATTAATTTTGGTGTTAATCTTTTTATTTCCTAATACCACCTTTCCTTGGGACAATAGGGGGGAAATATCCTAATTATTTATAAAGTCGTCTTGCTTTGGGTCTTTGGGGTCCCCCATGAATGCTTAAAGACACCTTTAAGCAATTACCTTTCTATCAAAGTAAATTACTCATCAAAGCCGCAGGCTCCCACAAGAACCTTCTCTTAGACTCCTGCTCCCTAAGCAACAGTCAGCCTCAGGTGAGCTGCACCCGATTACCTGAACATTTGAAAGGCTTTCAAGACACATGTGTCACATACGGCTCAGTGTTGCAGGAGGCACTTTTCGGAAACTTAAGTCATTAGAGGCTTTCTCAGAGAAAGGGCACGAGGCGGGCTGGCATCAGGAGATCTGCGTTCAAGGCCTGGTTCTGCCATTCATTTGCCATGTGACCCCGGGCAAGTCATTTAGCGTTTCCCACTTGGGGCTTCTTTGTAAAAGGAAGCAGTGAGACTGTTTGCTCCTATGACCCCTTCCTGTTCTAAGGACCAAGTTTATCTATTCCAGAAGGATGAGAGCAGTCCCAGCATGGAGTTCCCCCGGGGCTGCAGCAATGGTGGCTGGCTTGATCCTTGGGTCTCTAGCTGTGCCCTACAATGCCTCATGTTCCCATTGGTCTCCTCTGAGTCCCAAACCACTGTCATATGTTTTAGGGGGAAAAAGTTAAGATGACAGGTGTCTGTTTTTGCATAGCAAGTCTCAACAAATCTTGAGTGATGGTAGTGATCCTAATTATGGTGACTAAAGAATCTCACAATGAGGGTTTGGATTCAGGATCAGTCTGGGGCCAGTGGTGTTCCCATAGGCTGTAGGATGGGTTCTCAGCCATCACATTTGGGCCAGATAATTCTTCATTGTGGGGTCTACCCTCTGCATTGTAGGATGTCTACCAGAATCCCTGGTTCTACCCACTAGACCTGCCAGGGGCTGCCCTCCTCAGTCATGACAGCCAAAAATGTTTCCAGAATTGCCACATGTCTTCTGGGGGTTAAAACTGCCCCGGTTGAAAACCACTGCTTTAGAGTGAAAATAGAAGCCACATTCACTCACATTTGCCCAGAGACACCAAGTCTTCAGATAGGGCACAGGCCACCCAGCGTGACCCTTTCAGCCTCTGGGCCCACCTCATACATCACTCTGTCCTTTCCCAGATGCAGTCCTAAATCCCTCACCTTGACTTTCTCATCCCTAAATCTTGTTCTGGTTCACTCACTCAGCAGATGTCTGCCGAGTGCCCATTGCATGCCCGAGTTTATGCTAGATTCTGGGAAAGCTGTGATGAGCTCCCGCCTCAACCACTGATTCCCCACTCCTCCTCTACTCCAGAGACCAACTACCTGCTGCAGGCTTCCTGCTACCTGTCAGAGGGCTCCTTTCCCTTCTCATTTTCCACCCTGACCTTGAAGCCCCAGGAACAGGTGCAGGCCTTACCCTGGGCCCCTCTAGCTGGGTGCAGCCCTCGGCCCTTAGCCCTCAATACTTTCTTCCCTTGGTAGATCTGCTGGGCACCTGTCCTGGAATCTGGGTCCCCTCCCATCCCCTCTAAAACACTGTCTATCCATATGTGTGTATATAGTCAGTCAACAGGGATTTACTTAGCAACTCTTCTGTGCCAGGACTTGTGTTCTCTGTACTCTTATGTCTCTTTATTTTTAATTTCATTCACTAAGTCCTTAGGAACATCTCCTATGTGTCAAGCACTGTGATGGGTGCTGAGGCTACAGGACTGAGCAAAACCAGACGTGGTCCCCAGCATTTGGCTGTCATGGAAACCCAAGAGCCTCTGGTCCCCAGGAGGAGCAGGCTTTTATCACATAAGCAATCACCCCCCTAAATGTCCTTTATGCACCTCTGTGTCTCCTTCTATGTCTTTGTCTCCTACCCTCTCCCTGCCTCTCTCCATCTTTCAGTCCCATTCACATCCAGCAGTGTCCTTAACTGGCACCAGCCAAGAAGCTTCCTGGGGGTGCTGGATCTCATTCAGATACCTGCTACCCCGGCTTCCTTCTGGTGGGAGAATTACTGTCGTTGAAGGGGGTCTGGGAGGCTCTTTGACAGGATCCAGCCAAGCCAGGCTATAAGTAAGAAGAATCACTCCTTCCTAGGGATGGTAGAAGGATATGAGGCCCATAAATCATCCACGGAGAGCCAGACCCAAGCAGCACATGACTCCACTGTGCTCAGTATGGAGAGGGATCGAGGGCCAGTACCTCGAGAAGGCCAGGCTGCGGGCCCAGTGTGGGATCCTCCCACCCCACCCCACCCCACCCCCGCCCCCGGCTGAAAGGAGAAGTGCTGCGAGTCTTGCTTGACGGCATGTCCAGCTGAGAAGTTTCTTTAGCTTTTGTAACAGGCACACCTTCCCCATTTTCAAGTCAAAGCGGCTCCAAGCCCTACATGTCAGCCAAGGTGAGGGAGGGTTTCTGAGGCTTCCTGATTTAGAGTGACTCGGGAAGTCCCCCCGGGTTCCACACATTTGCCACGCAAGCCTACGCCGGTCCCTTTGCTTCTTTGAGGCTTTTGGAAAGTGGGAGTAAAGCTAGAAGCCACATCACTTAGTAGGTGTGAGGAGTCTATGAAATCATGCCTGCAAATGGCTTAGCACGGTGCTTGGCACATAAATGCTCAGCCAACACCAGCGCTGGCCCCCATGTGACTCTCCCGGTTTCTTCCTCTGGTTACGTGTCTGATTGCTGAAGGCAGAAGAGGCAGGGGTCTCGCTTGAACCCGGGGTGCTTTCTGATTGCCTCCCATGGAAGGAGTTGAGGCTCTGTCTGTTTCCTTTCCCTAACTTCTTCCAAGGCGCCAGAACTCTTTTTCCCTCGCTGGAGTGACGCAGCCGTTTAGCAGCTGTTAACTTTACTGTGTTCAGGAGATCCAGTCCATTGTCAGGTGATATGATTTCTCCCCATAAAGGACCTGAGGATTTCTCAAAATGAAAGCTGTTACCACCGTGAATGGTGTTATTAATAGGGCTTCCTGGAAACGAGCCCACCTGGATAGAGAAAGCTACTCCTCGAAGATTCCAAATCGTGCCTGTCCCATTTCACGCCCTCCCGCCTTCCCTTTGCCCTCCGACTTTGAAAGTACTTTCTGACTTGAGATTCCAACTGCAAATACCCTTCTGGGAATGGGAGTGAGAAATGTTGAGGCCTGGTTTTGAGGTGTTCTAAATCATTCTGTTCTCTTGGGCCTTCCACTCCCACAGGGGCTCTTGGGTTTCCAAGACAGCCAAATATCGAAGATGAAATAGGTTGCTGAATTTGAATGAGAACAATTTAATGATCCAGAAAGTAGAGAACACAGGCAGAGGAGAAACTACACCTGACATTCACTGCCCTCAGAGAGCAAGAAATTGATTGAGGGCGGGTAGGTGGGGTAGGTAGCAGTCCCAGGCAAAATAAGTTTGCCTACTCCCTAAGAGCATCTGCCATCGGCTCCAAGAAAGCAGATGAATCTAGTAGGCAGAGAGGGCCAGGGGAAAGATCACAGCTCTGGACATTACCTTGTGTCTAATCTCTCTACTAGACTTCCAACTCCTTTGAGGGAAGAGGCTGGGTCTTAATATATTTGCATCCCTAGCAGGTAGTGAAAATCCAAGAGGCACTTGGGCTTCTCAAATTGGGGTGTGGGTATCCTTGGGCCTGGGTGGAGCTTATCAGGGAAGGTAATGATGACCTGTATTTTCTGAAGATATGAGGGATAGATATTCTTGCATTAAAATAAACAACAAATATATCATGAAAGAAGATGCAAAATTAGAGTGAATTCTTAAGATAAAATGGGAGAGCGCACCTGGGTGGCTCAGTCGGTTAAGTGTCTGCCTTCAGCTCAGGTCATGATCCCAGGGCCTGGGTTCGAGTCGCACGTAGGGTTCCCTGCTCAGTGGGGAGTCTGCTTCTCCCTCTGTCTGCTGCTCCCCCAGCTTGTGTGCGCACTCTCTCTCTCTCTCTCTAGCAAATAAATAAATAAAATCTTTAAAAAAAAAAAAAGATAAAATAGGAGAATTTAATGACATATCAAACAAGCACTTGACCAGGCCAATTCCTCAAGCCTCTTTAGAGCATTGGTTCTCCAATTTCAGGGTGCACACATATCACCTGGGGTGCTTGTTAACCTTGAAGAATCCTGGGGCCCCTACCGAGAGATTGTGATTGAGAGTGGTTCTAAGGTGGGACTCAGCAGTCCATTAGCTCTCCAGGCACTATGAATGCAACTACACTAACCCAAATCCTGCTTTGGGGAGGGGGAGACTCACCCTTCTGCTATTCCAGCTTCTTGTGGATGCTATGGTGGGTCACCCAGATGCCCCTCAAGACAAGGCACTCATTTCCCCAGATGCCAGGGAGTGCCAGCAGCTCTTCTTTCTGATAATCCTCAGAGGATTATCCTCCTCTGAGGGAGCTGCCTTCCCCAGGTTAGGGCTCCTCAGGTTAACCCTGGAGGCCACCTGTGTCCAGTGACTCCTCCTTCTGGGGAAGGGGTTGGGAGTGAGAATTACAGAAAAGCTCAGACTCCGTGGTCTCATTTGAGACAACTCAGAAAGGCCAGCTCAGCTCTGGAGTGGTTCATGAGACTGGTAGAGACCACAGTGCAGTCTTCTGCCCAGGCCTGCGTTCCTCACTCCCTGATAGGGGGTGTTCCTCAGACCAAGCAACCTCCTGCCAGCAGATCGCCATCACAGGCTCTGTCTCCCACGGACCCCGGCCTGAGACAAGCCATCTGAGACAAGTTTGAGAAACCGTGGATAGTGGAAAGCACATAGTCTCGAGAATTAGATAACCTGATATATAATAGTAATAATAATAATATGGCAACAGCAGTAGCTATCATTTATTGGGTTCTCACTATGTTCTGAGTGCTTTATATTTATTTTCTCTCTCAGTCTTTACCACAACCCTGTTGTGATCCCCCTCTCACAGGTGAGGAACCCGAGACATGGAAACGTCAGGCAGCTTGCTCAGGGTTGCGGAGACACTCAGTGGCAGAGCTGGGGTTCAAACCCAGACGTTCTGGCTCTAATAGACTTTAGCCCCTCTGACCACTTCAGTGCTCAAATCAGTCTCTTCTATGTGCTGGCTATGTGATCTTCATGCAAGTGATCCCAGCGGGGCATCAGTTTCCCCATCTATGAAATGGGGTTTGTAGTGCCTACACTGCAGAACTCTAATGGGGCTGAATTGAGGCTCAGTCTGTGTCAAGTACCCAACACACACCTGGGGCCCGGCAGGTACCAGGTGAACAGATAGGTCTAGCGGAGCCTTGACAGGCACTCCGGAAATACTTGTCAGCGGGTGAGTAAGGGAAGTGGGCTCTCCTGCAGGAAGCCTTGAGATGGTTGAGGTTTAAAGAAGGTCTGAAAGGAAATGGCCGAGGAAATGAGAGAAACGGGTTTAAGAGGAAATGAGTATGTGGAATAAGACTGAGGAAAGGGAGAGTTGAGCTGCCCCATTGCACAGATCCGTTAAGTTTGGAGAGGGCAGGAACATCAACCCAAGAAGCTAAAGATGCAGTTGAGAATTCCGGTCTCTAGTCCTTATAGGAGCAGCGACATGGAAGATTCAGGGTGTTCTGGTGGGATCCAGGCTCTGTGGCCACCTGACCCATGAAATCCTCAACCAAAAACTAGTAGACTTTGACCTGAAGAGTGTCTTACCCTGGCTCTGTCACAAAAGAGTTATGTGACCCAGGGAAAGCCAACATTCCCTGATCTTGGCCTCAATTGGAAGTGGAAATGGACATCAGGACTCATGATCTCCAAGACCCTACTAGCTCCATACCTCGGTGACTGCATGAATCTCTGGGCCTTACCCTAATGTGGGGAGAATTGTTAGCCCTCTGTGGTTTGCAGAAGGAAACCACAAGCCTACTATTAGAAGCATTTTCTGCCCTAAGTTCCCCTGGATTGCCCCAGGTTCCCTTTTAGAGCTTTTATGTCTGGATAATTCCAAGTCCAAGCCTCTGATTTAGCCCACATTCATGCCTTCTCTGCCTCCTCACTTACCACTTACCCTCTTGTATTACACACAAAAGTGTTCGTCTTTGAGCATCTTTTGGAACAAGGGCTTCATTCCTGTCTTAATTCTTCGTCCTATCCCTGTGTCAAATTTAAAACAAAAAGTAGTAGAGGGAAGAAACCTCAAGATGACACAGCCAACCAGAACAGCCCGAATTCCGATTTACAGATCTCACTGCCACCCCCAGACCCATCCCCCCCCCCCACTCCTACACAGAGTGGCCAGCTCTGCACAGGGCTGTTTGAATGGAAGGCTCCCAAGAAATTCCATCAGCATTGCTCTTTTATCCAAGTCCAGGAGGTTCTGTCCCTTCTCCTGCATGATCGTCTAGAGTGACCCATTTTGTCCAGCAAGTCCACAGCTACTCTGTACAGTTTGGGGATCAGACTGCCCAGCTTCTAGTTAACCTAACAACAAATTGTGGAATTCTCTTCTCTGTAAAGCTGGAATAATAACCCTCACCTTCTGGGTTTGTGCTGAGGATAAGATGAGATGATTCATAGAAAGTACCCAACAATGCCTGACCCAAAATAAGAAGTAAAGTACCATTTCTGGAATACCATCATTCAGGTACAAGGAAGCCTCAACTGTGTTCCATCTTGGAGAGCTGGGAGACATCCTAACTGCTTAGCTCCTTTCTCTGCCAGATTTCGCTGGTGGAGCACAGCCCTATGCCCGTGTCCATGTGCTCTTTATAAACCTTCCTTCCACTCACTTCCTCAGGGGGCGATCATTAGTTCCCTGAGGCCTGACTCCTGTCAGAAAGGTCTCTGCCTGGAATCCTACCTGCAGACCTTTGCTCTTGTTCTTCCCTGAGCTAACGGGGTCTGGTGGCGGGGCAGCAGCCTCGTTAGGTTGGTTTTACTGTAGTCACTTTACATTTTACCTGTGTCTGACCTCATACCCGGAGTAATGCAAGACTGGGAGAGTACCCTTAATGAATGTTAAACAAAATAAAAATCAAGAGAGTGGATTTCAGATGCTCTCATCACACACACAGGCACACACACGAAAGGTAACCAGGTGAAGAAATATGTTAACTAGCTTGACTATAGTAATAATTCCACTATATGTATATGTATATCAAAGTCATCAGATTATAGACCTTAAACACACACAGTTTTCATTTTAAAAAATAAATAAAATAAATATCTATAGTTCCTCGCAGCACTAGGACATTTGCCCTTCAGTTCCTCCTGGGCGGGTGCTGCCCTTGAATCCTATTCCCAGACACTGTGATCACTGACACGCATTACCTTATTGCTGACACATAGGGAATAAGGCACAGGGAATGGAAGACATGCAGCACCTAGGAAGATTTAAGAGAAGAGATCTGAATGGGTCCATTGTATTTCTGCCTCGGGGAAGACAAGTAGACACACATGTACTCCCACAAATATACACTCATAAGCAGCATGCACCTGACCCAGAGTCAGCCAGGAAGCCCACCTGCGGACTCTCGTTCCTTGTCATTAAGAGATAGGGTTTGTTTTTGTTGTCCCTGTAAGATTCTGTCTTAGCCCCCATTCAGCAGGCAGGGCTGTCAGTCTGACAGTGACTCGTTAGGGCATCCGGATCCACACTTCAGGAATGCTGATCCATGCAGCTTGTCCTAAATAGAAAATGCTCAGGCTTTGAAGTCAGATCAGTTTGGCTTTAAGAAAGTTACTGCCCAGGTGACCTTAGGCAGTTTACCTTCTGGAGCTTTAGTCTTCTCATCTGAAGAATGGGTATTATAATAATAGTATCTATCACAAAGGGTTTTTGCCAAACATTAAAGGAACTATTACCAACAAAGGGCTTGACACAAACTCAATAAATGGTAGCTACTTATAATATCTCTGTAACCTTGGACAAATCTCCCAAATTGAGATGATAATTCTTGCCCTGCCGAAGTGTTTACAAAACTTCATAGAGCTAAAGAGATGTTCTTTATTATTATTATTCATGAAAAAGCAGAGACTGTTTTTAGGGACTGTGGGGCCATACATGCTTTTTGAAAGCATCTAGATCCTCCCCATTGTATTGACTGAATCACTCATTCATTCATTCCAATGTTGTGCCAGAGCATCCTGAATTTGAGGGTGGGGAGCGGGAAATACACATGGATATGACACAGAGCCTGGCCCAGGAGCTCTCAGGCTAATGTGAGGGACAGAGAGGCACTTAAATAACCAAGCCATAGGGCAGGGAGTGAGAATTCATTTTACTGGTGAAAGTATAGGATTCTACCCCTGACTTCCCTCATTCCGGTACCTTCCTGGGGTTCCCAGAGAATCCGTGACAGTTCTCTAAATGCTGCCTCTCCCAGGCATTTCCAGCAGGTTCCTCTGTCTTCAAGAGTTCTTAACATCCTCATCTCTCTCCTCAGGGAGGAATTGTTTCCTCTTTCAAAGGCCAGTGACAAGAGCCTTAGCCTGGGAATCAAGACCTGCTTCCTGGTTGAGCGGCCCTTGACCAAGCTGTTTGGCTTCTCTCAGCCCTGGGTTCCATCTGTAGAAAATGGGAGGCAAAGTACTGGTCAAGGTGACCTCTGTGGTAATATACAAAGGCAACATACACCCGTCACCGAAACTTCATTTAGGTGGAAATAGTTATCAGTCCCTTTCCATGCCCAGAGCTGTGCTAGAGTTGATGAGGGATGCAGAAGAGAATCATCTGGGTGCAGTCCCTGCCCTCAAGCTGCTCACTTTCTTTTTTCTTTTTTCTTTTTTTTTTTTTTTAAGATTTATTTATTTATTTGAGAGAGAAACAGTGCAGTGGGGAGGGGCAGAGGGAGAGGGAGAGAGAATCTCAAGCAGACTCCCGGCTGAGTGCGGAGCCCAACAAGGAGCTCGATCTCACCACCCTGAGATCATGACCTGAGCTGAAACCAAGAGTCAGCTGCTTAACTGACAGAGCCACCCAGGTGCCCCATGCTCACTTTCTTATTGAGGACAAAATTGACACAGATGGCCGAGGCAGGGAATGAGAGAATACAAGGAAATAGATCTGGTTTCGGATGTAAACTAGTTTTCTGCATATCAGATGTGACTTTTCCACTGAGTTATATTTACTCCAGAGATGTGTTTTCTTGGATGTAAATAACTTTATAGTATCCTAAGTCTTTCCGTGTAAGCTACGTAGACCACCCTGCGCCCCTCTGTCCTGCAGTTGTTCTTGTGAGCAGGTGAGGTAAGGAATAGGCAAGCTGTCTGTCAAGCAGAGTCTGAGAGGGCCTGGGGAGGCTAGAAGGCACCCAAGAAAGCCCAAAGACCAACCACTTCTTTGTGTAGACGGAGATCCTACAGCACGAGGACAGAGGTGTTGCAGGTAGGTTCACGGTCCGAGTCAGTGACCAACTGAATGGGACCCAGGACCTAGAACCCTGATGCCCCGGCCACCGGACCTCATACAGGCCTATCTATGTTCTTCATTCCTGTTGTCATTCCCACCATAGAAGGTAGGGAGGGTATCTCTCTTTGTGGCAGCTCCTAGGTCAACTAACAAACCTCATAGGCAGATACAATCAAATCTTCATTCCCCCCGCTTCCTGACTGAACAACCTGGAGAAGTCATGTAACTTCTCTGAACTGGAGAATTGTTATAATAACGTTCAGGGCTTCTTTCATGTTGCCATTGGGCAAATCAAGTCTTCGGCGGTGGCGTTCAGTAAATGCCAGAAAACGAGGCCCACTGTTGCCCAGGGAGCCACCCCAGTGAATAACAATACTGTAAGCGCTGCCCAAATCTCTAGCCAGGAGTGCCCCCGCCCCCCCGATGTTGGCCTTGCACAGTGCGCTTTCCAGAGCTCTTCCTGGTAACCACCCGCCCTGGTCTAGTGCGGCCTAGAGCACAGGCTTCAGTGAAAAGCCAGACAACCCCTCTCCTTATGTAATTACTGAGCGGCTTTTTACTGCCACATTAATTAACAATGAAGCAGATCATTGACAGTAGCTTATAGGAGCTGAAAAATCATTAATAGTTCTTTTCACACCAGTTTTGGGAACATTCATTGTGATAAATCTTTATTTGAATGCAATTCACCCTCATTTTCATTTATCCCTAATGCGAGGAAAGAGGCATTTTCTTGACAAATTGGGAATTAGAAGGGTCTAGCAGCTACCTTAGGTATACCTGGGACTAAGTAAATATTTTGAATAGATGAATGAATTTTTTTGAATAGTTCAACAAATGGAAAAGTAATTGAATGAAGCAAATGGCTTGTGGCTACAGCCGCAGGTCTGGACTTATAATTCAAGCCCTGATAGTTGCCACCCTCCTCATCACTGCCATCATTATCATCACCATCCCGATAGATCCAGCCTCATTATCACTGTCCTCTCCTTCCCTCAGTCCCATTGCCATCTTCTTCATTGTCCTTATCCTGTTCAGCTTTCCTTGCAAAGCTCTCTAGACTTTGATCAACATTAATCTGTGTCCTTATTGGGAATATCAGTTTCAGAAAAACAACATGCTATCATTTTTGTGTGTCTTTTAGGAACCTTTTATTTAGAAATAATTGCATTTCCAGACAGGACCCTTTCTTCTGCAGTCTGCAGAGCAATCGCTGCATCTGCTGCCACCTTGGAAGGTCTCCAGGGCCGTGTGGATGGAGGAATGCTTCAGAGTGAGGACAGTTCTCCCCCTGGTCCTGGCACTGATGATCATGTTTGCCTTTAATCACAAATCGGCACAGAGGTCCTTTGCTGGGGTTCTTTGCTGCCTCACTGAGCCCAGGGGCACCTCCTTTGAAGGTTGTGAATGAACAGCTGTAGAGAAGGGCACCCTGGGGTCACAAAATGAGGAACAGATTCGCATCCCCACCTTGGGTTCACGTTCACTGTTGAGCCTCTCTGAGCCTCGGTTTCTTTGTCTGCAAAATGGTATTTTTAGAACATGTTTCTGGGTGGCCATGAAAGTCACCTGATGTAAATTAATGTGTGTAAAGAGGGCAACACAGTGCCTGCCACCAAACAGGTGGTTGGGAGATGTCAGATGATTTGGGGGAGGCCAACAAAGTTATGGGACCTCCCTAACATGTCATGTTAGGACTCTAACCCACCCCCCACCCTCTCTCCATCCCCGTGGGTTATCTCAGGTTCTCTATAGGTCTGCTCTCATGTAAGAACAATTGAGCCAAACCAGCAAGGTGGCCCCCCCCACCCTCTTGTCACACACGTACATCTTTTACTTGCTCAATCCAAAGACAAAAGGATTTTCTCCCGAAGATGGTTTGTACTTTGAAAGTCAAAGTGACACATGGAAGTCATGACACTCTAGAATGTTAATACCACTATAGAGAGCCTCAGATGTCCTCTGGTCCCACCCTCCAGATACATGATGACTGTCCAAATCCCACACTTCCCCTTGGGATGTTTGGGGGGGGGGGGGCGTCCCGTGTCATCACGTGATCATCATTACTTAACCGTGGCTACTTGGGGGGTACCCCATTCATACCCTCTGATCACTGCAGTGGAGCTAGCCCAACTTCCAACTATATCCCCCCACCCCTCCCCAGGGTGTCTCTGGCCTCTGAACCCAGCTTTGCCCGTGCATGGAGCAGGTCAGAAGTGAGAAGCAGTCTGGGAGCAGCCCTCTACCAATGATCAGTGGGCATTGCTAGATGAATACCCCAGTTGCATCACTTCACAGGTGGGATACTTCAGAGAAGTCACCTGTTTGGGCTGCCTTCCCTTTCCTGTCTCAAATCCCCTCTCCTTCACCTGTATTTCTTTTATTCTCAGATACTCTTTGCACTTGGATCTTTCTCTTCAGGGTTTGCTCCTGGGGGAACTTAACCACTAGGACACTAGTCCTAGATATGAGAGGAAACACTGGAGACCTAGCCCATTCACTCAGCCATGGACAGTCCCTGAGTGAATAACCAAGCGGCCCTGCCTTCAGATACTTATATTCTTGGGAAAAGACTGGGAAACACTCAAGTTTAGTGTGATGGGGACTGTGTAGAAGAAAGGGCTACTTTCTGGGTCACTGTGAGGAGTCAATCATGTACATAAAATTTCAAGTGATTCGCTAAAATTCAGCAAACATTTGTTGAGTGTCTGTTGTGTACTAGGCTCTGGGCTGGCCCAGTGAGGAATGCAAAGGTAAATATGACACATCATCTGTCCTTGAGACATATGCCTTATATTGGAGGGGACGGAAGCAGGAAAGGTCATTTCAACACTGTGTGATCTAGAATTGGTGGAGGTGTGCAGATGCAGAGAGTAGAGGATCCTGGGAGCTCAGAGGCTAAGACATGCACTCAGCAGCAGTGTTTGTTTTCCGGATGGAATGATCTCTATGGGCTTAGGTCTAGCTCGGTTCTTGACATAGAGTAGGTGCTCAATTGATGCTGGTCGAAGTGAACTGAGCGCATCAGTGTGGGAGGAAGAGGCCTCTGACCACATGACTCCTTTGCCCAACCGAGAAACACCTTTCTCCTTACATCATTGATCCGGAGTCCCAAGTGGTTCGAACATCGTCGGTCATAGTAGACATCAGGTCAAAAATAGAAGTTTTTTGTCTTCGTTAATGCCAGGAAAAATTCACATTTATATTCCAAGGCTCTAAAGCAGTGAGAGGTGGGGTAAGGAGGAATCAGAGCTACAAGTTATTGTTCATGCTTGGCTGATATTTAATCAGTTTGTTGGGTCGTAACTAAGAATACAGCTCCAATGACACATGAATTCCAACGATCATGCCGATGCCAGTGAATCTTCCTCATTATTTATCTTACAGTAGAGATAACCTTTTCATTATTGAAATATAATTGCCAAATGGGATAGTTAAATATTAAAACAGAATTAGCAACATGAACTCAACATTTGGAAGGAAATTTCTAATAGCACTTTTTATGCCTGCAAAATTAGTGCTCACTGTCCATCTTGCTCTAGCGTTAATTGATGACTGAGGTTCCATGAGAGGCCGGGCCCAGCTGCCCAACTCACTAGCAAGGGGCTTTGTGAACCTCCTGGATCCATAGCCTGGGGTTGTCTGTGCCCAGAAGATAAGAAGCGTGTTTTACCCTAAGTGAGGGCCATTGTGAATCTGTTTAACAAAGAAGGGATGAGTTCTGAGGGAGGGTGAGGGGATATAGGGATGTGAAAAAATGAGTGGGTCCAGCAGTCCCTACAAAGCTGAAAGGCTGGCAGAGTAGCAGAATACAGAGGTAAGGAAAGGCAGGAGCATACCAGGTGCTCAGGTGGCTGGAGGCCACCGCATGGTCTTTACCTTTCGCCTTTGTTCCCCACCCCCTAGCCTCTGCAGGCTCACCTTTCAAGAGGCCACTAAAATCTCTTGAGCCTCCAGGCTGATTGGAGGGGGGCATTCTCTTGGTGTTCCTCACCTTCCAGCACTTTTGCCTCATCCCACATTTTAATGGTGTGCTATCTATGTTTTCACCTCCCTCAATCCCACTCTCCTAGGCCTGGGGACTTGAGCACAGTAACAGTATGTTATTTGTCTTCGACTTCTGGGCTCCTAGCACAGAACCTGTCACAAAGAAATGAGAGTGGGCAGGAATGTGCTTTATGAACAAAGTAGAAGGAGAACTTCCTCTTCGAGGCTTTCAGGAAGAGGTGACATTCGAGCAGGAACTTGAAAATACGGAGAAGGCAATTCTACCTTTTCCAGCAGAGTTAGCTATTAAGGCTAGCCAAGGAGAGGGTGCCTGGGTGGCTCAGAAGCCTGCTTCTCCCTCTCCCGCTCCCCCTGCTTGGTTCCCTCTCTCTGTGTGTCTCTCTCTGTCAAATAAATAAATAAAATCTTTAAAGGCTAGCCAAGGAGAAATGGCACCCTCAGTGGTTTTAGAGGTGCAGGGGCTTTGGAGGGGATGGGCTGTTCTATCTGTGATCTCCACTGGTAGTCCTTTTTGTCCCCCTTCCCCAAAAAAGTGAGAGAATGGAGTTTCGGGATGATGCTCAGGTCAGTGTGGACTCACTCCTGTGCTGACCTCCATCTGTGCTTCCTGCCTTTCTGTCCAGGCTCTGGTCTCAGCCCCGGGTCCTAGCAAAGCGTCGAGCCCTTGGAGGCGTTTGCTGTCTTCAGCACACACACGCATTGTCCTCGGAGGCAGCAGCTTTCATGGAGGCATGGAAGTGTGCAGAGAAAGTAGGCACTCCAGAAAATGCCTCTGGATATTTTTTGTAGGGTCTTTGCTTTCCCATGAGGTACCTCCAAACTCCAGGAGAAATCCAAGTGATGAGAGGTGGGGGTAGGAGTCTGCATTCCAGGCTGTAAGATCCTGGGCAAGCACCGTCCCCCGTCTGGGCCCTAGCTCTCCTTTCTGTGAAATGAGGTTGACTAGCTCACTTCCAAAATCCTGCCAGCCCTGTCATTCTAAGACATCAATTTGAAAGTCTGGCTAAAAAAAGCCAGCGAAGAAACGAAGAACATGTGAATCAGCTTGGTTGGAGTGAATCACGACCATGCCTCCCTCCCGGCCCTGTTCAAATCACATTTCACATATTAAACTCATTCTGAAAATCAGGGGAGGGGGAGGTCTCCAGGAAGCAAGTAAACACATTCCGAGCAATCTTTCTCTGGCCACTCTTTCCTCTCCTGACAGAGATAAGCACATTGTTTCAATCAGGCCTGCGTTCTGTTTCCTTATCTTAAAACTCTCTTCTGCCGCATTATAAATAATCAGCTTACTGGTGAGCTAGGCCAGGCATGCATGTGCATGGTGTGTCTGGGGGTAGCAGTTGGGGTCTAGGCAGCTGCCCTGATCCTTAAGCACCCCAGGTGAATGAGGTGTGCCCTGGCCCATCACATGAAGTAGGCTGCTGCTAGCAGTAAAGCCTGAGGTTAGGTGGCCATAAAATTTGTTGTCCAGACTGGGACACTTCTCCGAGTGAATGGGATCCCTGTTAATAATTTCACTGGGACCACAGGCACGAACCAGAACCATCCCAGGCCAGCTGGGACATGTGATCATCCTAGCTGTAGGGCTCTGGTGTAAGAAACACCTGGCATTAGGGGGTTCCTTTATTTCAAGGTCACCTAGTCCATCCTTTGCCTCTGCTTGAAGCTGTCCCATGGTGTTCAGCCAAGCGGTTTCCTAGCCCCGGCTCATGGTCCCCTGAGGATGAGGAGGACTACTGTTCCCCCCATAGGGAGCACCTGCTCATAATTTGTGGAACCCGGTGCAAAATGAAAATGAAGGGCTCCATGTTTAAAGATTATTAAGAATTTTAAGACAGCAGCACAGAGCACTGAGTCACGTGTAGGACCTTCTGAGCCCGGGGCCCTATATGACACCCCAAGTTCCTGAAGCCGGCCCTGCTCCCCCGACAGCCTGTGTTGTGTCTGAAGAGATCTGGCTCAGGATATACTTTTCCTCCTGCCTGCCTGCTTACTTGCTTGCTTGCTTCAGTCATATTTCTAATTTAATTTCATGAATATGAAATATGTTCACACAGTTCGAAAGTCAAACAAGATAAAATGGTACATGATAAAAAGTTTTACTTCCGCCCCTTTGCCTCCTTCTTACCCAATTCCCAGCACCCCTTATCCCCTTCCCATAGGTAACTACTTTGTAGTTTCTGTGTATCCTTCCAGGATTTCTTTATGAGATGCAAATATATATTCTTACCTTTCTCCCATTTTTAAAATCCGAAGTTTGCATATTAAATAGACCTTCCATGCCTCATATTAGAACATTCTTCCTGGTGTCCAGTCGTGGTTTGCCTTACTATAGCTGCCCCCACTGATCCTCCCTTTGGAGCCCCACAAAGCAAGGCCAATTCTTCATCTCTGGTAAAGCCCTTCAGAGATACGAAAACATAGACCAATTCCCCACCTACTCCATGTCCTTCAGCTTCAGCTTCTTTTAACCAGACTGCGCCTTCAGCCTGTCCTCACAGAGTATGGGGTCTGGGCCACTCTTGCTTGTCCGACTTTCTGAGTATATGGGACCCAGAGTAGGCCAACTGATCTACCAGGGGCAGTCTGCCAAGCTCAAAGTAGAGAGAAATTGATCTCCCCCATCATCCTGATCTGTGGATGCAGCTTAATGGTAACAATAGCTCCCATGGTATTTGCCATGTGCCAGGAGCCATGTACACACATATAAATATTACTTTTATCCTCATGACAACTCTATGAGGTAGGTCTTAAAATTACCCCTTTACAGATGAAGCATCCAAAGCTCAGGGAGGTAACTCAGCAAGTAAATGTGAAAGGAAGGTGCCAAACTCAGGTCAGTCCAACTGCAGACCCTGTTCTTAACTAGTCCAAAGTCCCATCTCCCCTTTCAGTCACCTTAGGAGTCTCTTGGTGACTCCAGTAAGGGGCTGTCAGCTGAATGCTTCCCCCAGAGACTTACTCACCTGTGTAATATTAACTATGGGATTTCATTCAGCTAGCTTTTCCGGGGCATGGTGAGTATTGTCTATTTTATTATCTCTCCAGTCATTTAACAGTTCCTACCTTGACTCTCAAAGTAATCTCATCCATTTCTATGCTTTAACTACCAACCAAATTTATATCTTCAGCTCAGACCTCTCCCCTAAACTCCAAACTTCTATCTCCAGTTATCTGTTAACATCTCTAATCGGATGTGTAGTGAGCCTCTCAAACTTAACATAACTCATGATTATGACACCAAGCCTTATATCTCCCCAGAGTCTTCCCCATCTCAGCAAATGAAACCATCTGCCTGTTTGCCTAAGTTAGAAACCTATGTCACCTTTGATTTCTCCCATTCTTTCAGCTTCCATGTCCAGTCGCTAACAAGTCCTATTGGTTCTACCTCCAAAAAAAACATCTCCTAAATCCATCTTATGCTGTAGCTCTACTCATCACCTTCATTCAAGTGCCCATGGTCTTTCACCTGAACTACTGACATATCCTGTTGATTCTTCTCCCAATTTCTACCCTGTCTCCTACACAAAAGATCTTTGAAAGATAGAAACTGGAGCATTGTTATGTCCCTGCTTAAAACCCTTTTATGGCTGCCCTTCATTCCTAAAATAAAATCTAGAGCATTTACCCTAGCTTAGGAGACTCTCCAGTGTCTGCAATTTGATCTGGCTTGTTTCCTACCAGTCTACCTATCCCACCCTAGCTACACTTGCAGTTCCTTGGATACTGTTCCCCTCTTTGGAATATTCTTCCATCTACTTTTGGTGTTCTTTGCCCCTCTCATTCATGAGGTCTCAACCTAATTGTCATCTCAGAGACAACTTTTCTGGCAACCTGATCTGAATTAAAGTCTTGGTATCCTCTCTTAAGTTGTCTTGTTTATTTATGTGCACCACAGCACTTGCGGCCCTTCATTTTGGGCTGTCTATTGTGTTTCCATGTATTATACATCTCTGCACCACACGATAAGCCCCATGAGGGCAGGAACTATATCTCTTTCATTCTTTCATTCAGTGTGGAATCTCCACCAGGAAGCAGGCTGCTAGACACACAGCCGATTCTCAAATGCTGTGGGATTTTTTCCCCCTCTTTTGTTTGGTTCTTTCCCATGATAGACCTTACTAGAAAACTGCAGTATACTTTTTATTGTCTGTTGTTTTAATTGAATAGGTTTTGTACTGCGGGAGAGTTGAACCATAAAGATGTCTCTTAGAATACACACATACACACCAATGGCTTTTTTCTTATGGAATCAGTAGTAGCTTTCCCCGAAACATTGATGATCCACAAATGAAATGGGACGAGGTGGCCACTACATGTCAGAGTAGGAGTCAAGCCCAGCAGAGCATTGTTTGGTTACGGTGGTTCCTGGCACCGCTCAGTGCAACAAACTGTTTGCAGTTGTCGCAGCTTAGCCCGTGAACTCAGGAACCAGACTGGGTTCAAATCCCAGCTCTGCCTCAATGTTTCCTCTCTGCAACTAGGTGACAAAGATCCTACCTACTTTCTATGGTAGTTAGTTGCGAGAATTCCATGTGGCAATATATGTAGAATATGTAGTGTCTGGCAGGTGCTAAGTACTTAGTGATCATTAGCATCATTACCACATGCTGAGCTTCTCACATATATTTTCTCCCAACAGCCTAATGAGGTATTTTCATTTTGGTTTAGTTCAGTAAATGTTTCCTGTGTCCCTCTGCCCGGGCCTGGGGATGCAAGGATGAATCTGTCCTGATGGGGCTCCCAACTTCTTGGGGCATACAGAACTACTGAGAGTGAATCAGTGACATAAGTCAGGGGGCAGAATACGCCTGAGCATGCCAGTAGATGTGCTAGTGTCTCAGGAGGTCCATATGACAGAGTGTGTGTGAGTATGTCTGTATGTCCGTGTGACAGAGTATCTGCGATTATGTCCGTATGCCCAATGACAAAGTATCGGCAAGTATGTCCATATGTCAGAGTATGTGTATGTCAGTTTGTCCGTACATCGGTGTATATATGAGTAGCTCCATATATCAGTATGTGCGAGTATGTCAGTATGTCCATATGTCAGAATATGTGTGAGTATGTCAGTTTGTCTGCATTACAGAGTATAGCTGAGTATTTCAGAGTAGGTGTGAGTATGTCCATATATACAGATGTCAGGGCATGTGCAAGTATGTCATTATGTCCGTATGTCAGAGTATGTGTATGCAGTATGTCTGTATGTCAGTGTATGTGTGAATATGTCAGTATGTCGATATGTCACAGTATGAGTCAAGCCCGGTGAGCAGCCATTAACCCCAGGGACAGCGTTTACAGATCCACTACCCTTAGCCTCCTGGTTGGAAAAGTTTTGGCACTTGGCCGAGGCTGCATTCAGGCTCTCTTGCTCACCTTTGCCCATCTTCTGGTCTCCCAGAGCCTACTTTCTCTGTGGTTATAACTCAGTTTGCAAATGACAGGCACAAGGCAGTCCTCCCCACACAGAGTCTTGCTCACGCATCACCCAGGACCCTGAAACAGCTGCCTGTCACTGTCTAAGAAGAGCCCCGTGCAGTTAGGCCATTTGGGGCCTAATGAAGTGAAAAGGCACTTCGCTGCCCTGGACCTGGGAGTGCAACAGTTACTGGCTGCTAAAGGCCGACATCAAGGAGAACCATTCTAATTGATTAGAATGTGCATATGCTGTATTGGTTTAGTTTGAGGGCATTTTGGAACAGCGCTGTCATAGTGGGCCTTAATTAATAACAAATTAATAGATAAATGGATTCCAAAGTTCAGGGGACAGGCCGCCTCCCTGATAGAGGCCTTCTCTTACACTGCTGGTGAGCTATGGGGAGGAGAGAACAGGTTGCTGGGCCGTGGCTCCTAAAGCTCTCTTAGCTCAGGCATCCTGTAGGTAACACTTAAGTTAGATGCTGAGCAAAGGGGCAGCTTTTCAATACAGTGGAAATGGCCTGAGCATGGGTCCTAGACTTGCCCCCTCTTTGCTATCAGTTATTTCAACAAGCGTGTATGGACCATCAGCTATGTGCTGGGGAGTGTGGTAGGCCCTGGTATACAAACAGTGAAGCCCTGCCTTGGTGGACAGATAGATAAGATTGTCAGAGTATGTTAGGCAGTAAAAAAGACTATAAGGCAACATAAGATAGGAAGGGGGGAGTCTGGAACCTTAGGTAGGAAGGTCAGTGGGGAGGGAGGTCTCACTTTTAAACAGAGTGGTTAGGGGCACCTGGGTGGCTCAGTCGGTTAAGCATCCAACTCTTGATTTTGGCTCAGGTCATGTGATCTCAGGGTCATGAGATTGAGCCCCGTGTGGGGCTCCGCACTGGGCATGGAGCCTGCTTAAGATTCTCTCTCACCTTAGCCCTCTGCCCCTCCCCTCCATCCACCCCCTGCTCATGAGTGCTCTCCCTCTAAAAAAAAAAAAAAAAACCAGAGTGGTTAGAAAAGTAACAGTGGGGGTGACATTTGAACAAAGAATTGAAGGCGGTGAGGGGCTGAGTCATCTGGAAGAAGAATTTCCCCATTGGGGGGCACACCAATGCAGGGCCTCTGTGGCAGGAGCTTGCTTGGGGAGCCTGAGTGACAGCCTCAGTGGCCTCAGTGAGCATGAGAAGGTGGACAGCCAGGAGGCCGGAGGGACAATTGTCACAGCAGCCGGATCACGCAGGGCCCTAGGGCCACTGTCAGGGTTGGGCTGTGGCTGGGCTTGAGGTGAGGAGCCTTTGGAGTACTCCGTCACCTGTAATTGACCAGGCTGCGCTGAGACGGCAGGTGCCTGGCATGCGTGTAGCCCCCACGGCAGACAGGCTGACGAGTCACAGCCCTCCTTCCCGGTGAGCCGGACTTGGAGTCTTGCCCACCCAGCCCCCCAGGAATTCCTCCAGCCCCTCCAAGTCGGCACTCCCAGGCAAGCGCTGGGTTCCAGTCACTCCTCCCCCATGTCTGTGCCCGGCCCGCACTGACAGGGCCTGTAGAAAGGTGCTGGGCCTGGTGGCTGGCCCCTACAGCAGTGGAGGAGGGCTGGGTGGGGAAGGAGTCGTCCAAAAATAACGACAGGACACGTCTGATAATCACTGCCCGCATGGCGGGGGAGGGGGATGGGGAGCTTCCCCCCCGCCCCGAGGGGGTGACATTTCAGCCACTGTCAAGGCAAGGTAGGATATTATCAGCGTGGAAGAGTATGGTGGCCTGAGGGCACATCATTAGGAACGCAGGGAGGCCAGAAGGGGGTGGGGACAGTCTGTAGAAGGGTATAAGGGAAGGGATAGGAAAGGCTTCATCAGAGCTCTGTGTCCCCTGATTGTTTGCCATGCCCTGAATGTCCCCTTGGAAAAAGGTGCCAGAATATAAACCACATCAACTACATGCGGATAATGCCAGTTATAGTAGGCACGAGACCCCACCATTTCAGAGGCTTACCTAAATGTATGTTATCCATGCAGCAATCTGCTGCAGTGTTCCTGACTGGCAGGCAACATTCCCTAATGCTGCACATGATTCCGAGACCCAGACTCTTTCTGTCTTGGGGCTCCTCCATCCCCTAGGATTTCAGAGTCATCTGCAGAATAGGAAAAAAGTGGGCAAGAAGGCAGACCTGCTTCCTAGCCACCTGGACTGAGAAGGTGTGCAGTTCCATAGGTAAGACCCAGTGCCCTGACCCCACCCAGATATAAGGGGACGTGGGCAATGTAGTCCTTGGCTGGGCAGCCATGATTCTAGACTCAGGATGGGGGAGCACATGTGTGAGGGACAGTGAGCATCTCTGCTGTATGAATATACCCAAAACACAGTAGGCACTGTCTTGTGCCTCCTGTATCTCATTCAGCACAGCAAAGGACATTGACAGTAAGAGTTACAGTTCTTCACATTTTCAGAAAGCTTTATCATTTCTCAAGATCCTGAAGATGGTTCCGATTGATAAGCATTTATTAAGCACCTACTTTATGTCAGACAGGAGAAAATCTCACCTCAGTTTCTTCCTCTGGAAATAAGGGAAAACTCTCTCCAAGGCAGGGTTGTCATGAGGATTAAATGGGACATTGCCTGGCCCATAGGAGGTGCGAAGTAAGCACCAGCACCCATCTCCTCTTCCTTCAGGCTCTCCGGGAGAGATCCTGAGGGTAGGTGGGAGCACCAGCATCCGTCCCTCTTCTTTAGGGCCCTGGCTTGGGAAATCTTGTCCCGCAGGAAAGAGAGTCTACCTGCAGAGACAGGGCCATCAGGGAAAAGCTGAACACATAGGGGTTAAAGATAGAGGTGACCCTCCTGGTGAATTCTCTGGGTCTCTCTGAGTCAGAGATCTGAAAATTGTGCTGTAGATTCAACCTCATGTTCTCTGGGATGGAGGAGCCTGTCCCAGTTTGCCAGCTTGTTGTGGGTCTTTGCTCCTCCCTGCTCCTCTGAGAGCTGGTAGCTCTGATGACCAGTCACCACAAGGGCTGTGGCAGGCCACCTGGCTGCTGCCTGCCAACCTTTTTACAAAGATACATGGGAAATCAGCTGGGGCTCCCTCTCAAGAAGTGGGTTTCCTCTAAAGGAAGGAAATGGAGGGAGGAACTTTGACCAGAGTTTGGTTTCATGAATCAGAATGACAGTCAGAGTCATCGGACTTTTGAAAAGGCAATACAAAAAAGATGGTCAGGGTACCCTTCCTGGGGAAATTGTCTGTTCTACTTCATGCTAAGTGTGCTATTGATTTCAGTTGTGATATTTCTCTAAATTATATTCATTTCTGGCCATAAGTTTCTCTGTCAGGGCAGTCAGGAAGCATCGGCACCGGGCACTAGACTGACTCCCTGAAGCTGGACAGGGGCTGCCAAGCAAGAAGGATGCAGGCCTCAGCCAAGGTCCTGGCCAGGATCTGGCCACAGATTCCACACTTGGGAATGTAGGCACATAGGCCAAGGACCTCAGGGAGGTCATTCTTGGAAGAAGGTCTCATAGAAGCAAGGCAGACTGGCCTAGGAGGGCCTTAGTCAGGTGACCAGAACTAGCATCCAGAAAAAGGACGGTATTAGGTTCTCCAGAGAAATAGAATCAACAAGATAGATGGATGGATGGATGGATGGATGGATAGATAGATAGATAGATAGATAGATAGATAGATAGATAGATGATAGATAGATGATAGAGAGAGAGAGAGGAGGGAGAGAGGCAGAGAGAGAGAGAGAAAGGAAAGAAAAGAGTGAGAAGAAGGAAGAAAGGAAGAAAGGAAGGAAGGAAGGAAGGAAAAGGAAATGGGAAAGGGAAAGGAAGGAAGGAGAGAAGGAAAGAGGATGGAGGGAGGGAAGGAGGAAAGAAAGGAAGGAAGAAGGGAAGGAGGGAGGGAGGGAAGATAGATAGATAAGATAGATAAGATACATACATACATACATACATTTAGTATAAGGATTTGGCTCATGTCATTATAGAAGCTAAGAAGTGCACAAACCGCTGTCTGCAAGAGACCCAGAGAAGCCAGTGGGGTCGTTCCAGTCTTAGTCCAAAAGCCTGAGAACCAGGGGCACCAGTGGTATCATTCTCAGTTCAAGGGCAGAAGACTAATGTCCTAGCTCAGGCAGTTAGGCAAAGGGAGCAAATTCTCCCTTCCTCCACCCTTTTGTTCTATTCATGCCCTCAATGGATTGCCTAATGCCCACCCATCTATTATGGGGAAGTCAATTTGCTTTACTCAGTCTATGAATTCAAATGCTAATCTCATCCAGAAAGACCCTCACAGACACACCCAGAAATGATGTTTAAATATCTGGGCATTCCGTAAACCAATCAAGCTGACACAAAATTAACCATCACCATACCAAGGCCAGAACAGATTTGAAGGCTGTTTGGGAGCCCCATGTAAGAGCTTTATTAGCAGAAAGAAGGCACTAGGAAAGACATAGTTGGCCCTGTAACTCTGATTCAAGAAATACCCCAGGGGCTGATCTAATAGGAGCTAGAATCAGATCAGTGGTCAGCCAGAAGGGAGCAGGTGGGGGCAAGGGCAGCATCCTCTAAGGAGCAGGGCAGGTCAGAGACTGAGTTCGGCCTATCTGTGGTGAACTCTCTCAGTCAGAGGCCAGAAGATGAGATACTTGCTGACATCTGTCTGTTCCACACTCAGAAATTTTTAAAAAGAGAATATTCTTTTTTTCAAAAAGATTTATTTATTTATTTATTTGAGAGTGAGAGAGAGTGAGGGAGGTGGGGGAGGGGGCAGAGGGAGAGGGAGAGAGAGAGAGAGAATCTCAAGCAGACTCTCACTGAGTGAGGAGCCTGCCAAGAATTCAATCCCATGACCCTGAGATCATGACCTGAGCTGAAATCAAGAGTCAGACGCTCAACCAACTGAGTCACCTAGGCACCCCTAAAAAGAGAATGTTCTGATTGAGCTTAATGAGGGTGGGGTACATCCTTAATAAGGATGAGTTTAATAAAGAAGGGAACATACTACTGTGTATCAAACATTCTATGTGCTTTATTTCTCACAGACAGCTGTGTGGTCCATTGTAGAGATCAGAAAACCCGAAGGCCCAGAGAGGTGAAGTAAATTGCCCAAGTTCCCACAGCTAATCAGGGGCAGAGCCTGACTCCAAAGCTTGTATTCTTTCTTCCAAACCACTGTGGGCAAGGTGCTGAAGTGGAGCTTCGTGTTGAGATCTTTGATTGGCTTTCCTGTGCTTTGCTGTCACCTGGTAGACTGGAGGAAACTTGCCCATGACAATGTAAGCCAGGTGAAGACTTCTACCTCGATCTCCCCAAGCCACCTCTGAGCCCCAGTGGCCCAACGTGCTTCTTCTAAATTTCGCTGATTACATGTATACACCCTGTCCCTGATAGTGAGTTCCTTTTTAACTCCGTGTCCTAGTCCTTGGCACATAAAAGGTATCATGTAAAGGCAGGCAGGTGGGTGATGAGGGCAAGAAAGAATGGTATGTAAAGAAATCGAAGTGCTCAGGAAGAACCCTACATTGAGAAGTAGACTCAGATTCCAGACCAGCCCTATGTAACTTGCCCCAAGATCTTGGTCAACTCTCTGGGCCACAGTTTTCTCATCTGTAAAATAAGAATGTTCAACTAAATGATTGCTATGCTCCCCTCGACAATACTGTGAGATCTTAAGATCAGGATTCTTGGGTTCAAGGGACTGATCCTAATGCTCTGTGGAACTGAAGAACCTGAAACTCAGGTGTTGAAGCCAAACCCCTAACAAAGGGCATTTACTATCATCTGCATTGGGCACTAGTCACAGGTGCACTGGTTTTATTTCCAAGTAGACTGCAAACTCCTTGAGGACCTCTGTATTACTCATTTCCACCTCCCCAAGATTTGGACACACAGGTCAGGCTTATGGGAAAACTCTAGTACTTAGTTGGGGGGCCTACAACTGGATTTGGGCCCAGTCTGGGTACCTACATACCTAACCAAAGCTTAAACACCAAATTCCCAACCACCAAAGCTGGGGCCTGGGACGCCCTTGGGTTGATCATTATATAGCTGAACATGAGTAACTGGAAACCCATGTGTGTCCAGCTTTGGGTTTTGTTTGAAAAGTTGGCCAGAAATATCAAATTGGTAAAAAACAAACAAACAAAAAAAAGTAGCAAATATGGCAGACAATCCTTTCTATAGGAAATAGGAAAAACATTAAGACACTAATAGAACAAGAGAAATGCAAATAATTGATACACAAAGAGCAAAGCATTCAACCTTACTATTAATCCAAAAATGCAAATTAGGGCCTAATGAGATTACATTTTGTATTTTGCAAATTAGTAGATATGTTAAAAACTAAACATCTCAGTGTTGGCAAGAGTGTGGTAATATACACATTCTCATTTAAGGTCGATGGAAGTGTAAAGTGATAGCACCCTCAGGGAAAGCAAGTTGGCCGTATGTATCAGGACACATTAAAACGTGACATCCTTGATCCATTAATTCTACTTCCAGAAATATATTCCAAGGAAATCATTGGAAACATGAGCAAAACTTTATGTTCCCAGATGTTCATGGTGCCATTATTTATAATAAAAAAAAAAATCAGAAACCACCTCCATACCCAACAATATGGAAAGTAGTACTACTTTATGGTATATCTACCTAATGGAATATTATAAAGTTACTTAAAATGAGGTCTACAAAGCAATTTTCATGACTTCAAACATTTATCATAAAATGTTAAAAGTTTTAAAACTGTGTCCTAGCTTTGTCCAAAGTCTGTCAAAAATATATGTGTATACATAACAAAATGTTAACAAGAGCATTGAGTGGATGATATCATTACAGCTCATTTTCTTTATTTTGAACTTTTTATTATTTATTTTTTAAATGTATGTTTTTAAAGAAGGGAAGGGAAGAAAAGTTTGCTAGCAGCCAGAATGGGTAGGACCCATTTGTCTTTGCAATCACCAGGGACCGCCTGCTAAGGAAGCCCGTTAAACCAAGGGTGGCAGAGCCCCTGTGCTGAAATCGCTCCATCTCTGGAGCATATTTTTTCTTTACTGAGGAAATTGCTTTCCATAAAACCAGCTCTCTGACACCTCCGAGTACCAGGGAACCATGCAAGCCCGCTTTCCTGGGGACATTCTCTAATGGGGAACTCCATCACATTCCAGCTTGGCGCTTCCAACAAATCCCAGCCAGCCATAAAAATTTTTAGCACCCTGTGTGCAAGACTGATTGTGGCGGCCTCATAAAAATCCCATTCACCGAGCAAGAGCTGCAGGTCTGGAGCTCTCGAGTCCCCTGCTGTTTTAAACCCAGTGGCGTGGCGCATAGCTAAGTGAAGCCTGGTAGAGCTCCACACAACAAGTCAGGACTGGATCTCGGGCAGAACTAGTAAAAAACAGGAAAAAATGGGCCCTGTGCAGACCGGGCAGTATACAGGCACGGCAAAAAGCCCCCTTCTTGCTGCTCTTTCAGGCAGGGTAAGTGGACTTAGCCAAGCACGGGAGAGGGTTTAGGTGATCCCTTAAGAAGAGAAAGGGGGTTGGGAGGCATGTGGGTGGAGGAGTGAGCTCTGGGGCATCCTGCCCTCACACCCACTTCCACGCACCAGGGATGGGGACACCCCTTTCCTGTCTGTGCCTAGGTGGTAGTGAGGAGGGATGCGCCGGCTACTCAACAGCCCTCCGCCCTCGGGGTTAGGATTTCAGCACCCCGCCAGCAGCGACCAGATGACCGATGTGTGGGTGGGGGCCCGCTGCGGGCACACAGCTTGCATTTCTTCAGTTACGGAGCCCTGATACCCAGTACAGCTGCTGCTTTCCACACTCGCTGGGACCCAGGCCTGGGTTCTAGATCCTGCTTTGCCCCCGTGAAGCTTTGTCACACTGGGCAGGTCACTTCCATGGTCTCTCTCTTGGCTCTGTTTTTCTCCTTAGTAGCATGAGAACGATATATTCCTGTCCTTCCCCGCCCCCCCCCCCCGCCACTCCACACACACACCATCCTTTCTACCCATTGTATTAAAAATATTATCAGAAATTATTTCAATGCCCTAATCGGGTAAAATCATTCAAATATCACTTAAGAACTCATCATTAAATTTCTAAGAGAAGAATTCATTGTTCCATATGCCTCTTTGTATTAAGTTCTCTGTAATCCTGTTCTCTGTTAACAAAAGATAATGAAGTTTCTCTGTGCCTGCGCCATATATCTAATTCGGTGAAGTCAGATCCCAGGCCTTACACATTCTGTGTGGCTTTGGGGAACTTACTTAACCTCTCTGAGCCTCAGTTCTCTCATCTGTAAAATGAAAATCATGACTACCTACCTCACAGACTTTTGGTAAAGATTCCGGGGGATAAGATATTAAAACACCTGGTATAATACATGACCCAGGTTAGGTTCAGTAAACAACCCTGCCCTGCACTTCTCTGAGCATGAATTAAACTACTGAATATTGCTCAGAGCACCACTCTTGGATCTGTGCATGTTGTAGCTATCCTGTGTTTAGGGTAATGTAGATGAATACTTCGTTTCTATGGTTTCTGACCCTGAACATCAGCCCACCTAAAGGTCTCCTAATAGGTAGCGTACCACTCATTTTCTTGGGGTTGCAACTTCTAACTGAATGGAGAGAGAGAGGTACTTATAAAGGAGGGGAAAAGAGGATCAGCAGGAACAGCGTTCTGACTTCCTCCCAAAGTATTCCTTTCCCAGGAGACAGACAGCTGCCCCATCATCTGGTTACTTCAGGCCATGCTTTGCTAACAACAAATCCCAGCCAGCCATAAAAATTAGCAGGCCATGCTTTGCTAACAACAAAACCCAGCCATCCAAAAAAGAGGGATGAAGAGGCCTCATATTTCTTTTTTTTTTTTTTTTTTTAAGATTTTATGTATTTGTCAGAGAGAGAGAGAGGGAGAGAGAGCACAAGCAGGGAGAATAGCAGGCAGAGGGAGAAGCAGGCTCCCCGCTGAGCAGGGAGCCCGATACGGGACGCGATCCCAGACCCCGGGATCATGACCTGAGCCGAAGGCAGACGCTTAACTGACTGAGCCACCCAGGCGCTCCCTTGTGTTTCCTTTTGTTCTTGATTTCCAATGTGGTAAAAAGCCATCTTGTATGATTTCAATTATTTTACATGTATTAATGTTTGCCTTAGGGCTTAGCATGTGGCCAATCTTGAGAATGTTCCACATTTGCTTGAAAAGAACGTGTGTTCTGCAGTCCTTGGGTAGTTTGTTCTGTAAATGTCTGGTAGGTCTAGGGAGTTTATAGTGTTGTTCAAGTCCTCCATATGCTTGCTGATTTCCTGTCTAGTTTTCCTATAGTTATTGAGAGTGTGCTATTGAAATCTCTAATTATTATTGTTGAATTATCTATTTTTTTCAGTTCTGTCAGTTTTTGATTCATGAATTTTGAGGCTTTGTTGTGAGGCATATATTCATGTATAATTTTCATATTTTTCTGACATATTGGCTCTTTTATTATTATAAAATATCCCTCTTTGTTTCTAGAGATAATTCTTGTCCTGGTTCTATTTTATTTAATATAGTAGCCACTCCAGCTCTCTTTTGGTTTCTGTTTTTATGGTATATCTTTCTCGGGTTTTTTGGCAGGTTTTTTGGGGTTTTTTACTTTCAACCTGTTCGTGTCTTACAATCTAAGGTATGCCTCCTGTAGATGGCATATCACTGGATCTTGCTTTTTTATCTAGTTTGACAATATCCACCTTTTGTGTGGGTTATTTAGAGCATTCACATTTATTAGCATTATTAATATTATTCTATTTATATTTGCCACTTTGCTATTTGGTTTTTTTATGTCCCTTGTCTTTTTTATTTCTCTGTTCCTACTCTTTTTGTATGACTGTGTGTGTTCAATACTTTTAATTTTTTTGTTGTTTTAACCATATTTTAAAGGCTGTTTTAGTGGTTGCTCTAGGGATTGTGATATGAATCTTCAATTATCATAATCCACTTTGGATTAATACCAACTTAACTCCAGTAAAACTGAGGAACTTTATTCCAAGATGACTATCTCTTCCTCCCTTCTTTATGCTATTATTGAGATATATATATATACACATAGGTAGGTAGATAGATAGATAGATAGATAGAATATATAATAAACCTAAATTCAGTATTATAATTATTGCTTTACATAATCTTATGTTTTCAAAAGATGTTAAGAGAAGATATGAGAAAATATGTATTTACTCATTTTTTTAATATATTTCATCATATTTCATCATATTTCATCATAAGGTAGATCTCCTAGCAATGAATTCTCTTCATTTTTGTTTATCTGGGAATGTCTTTATTTTGCCTTTACTTTTTAAGGATAGTTTTGCTGGATGTGAAATTTTTGGTTGACACTTATTTTCCTTTCAGTTCTTCTGGCCCCTGTTGTTTAAGATGAGAAGTCATGGGGCACCTGGCTGGCTCGGTCAGAAGAGCATGCAACGCTTGATCTCAGGGTCGTGAGTTTGAGTCCAGTGTTGGGTGTAGAGATCACTAAAAAATAAATAAATAAACTTTAAAAAAAAGACAAGAAGTCAGACATTAATTATATTGATGCTTTCCTGTACATAATGAGCCATTTATTCTTTTGTTTTTAAGATTTTGTCTTTGGCTTTAACAGTTTGAGTATGATGTGTCTGTGTATGAATCTCTTTGCATTTATCTTATCAGGGGTTCTTCATTGAGTTTCTTAGATGCATAGATTAGTGTTTTTTATCCACTTTGGGGTAGTTTTATCATTTCTCCAACATGTTTTCTGCCCCTTGTCTCTCTGCTTCTTCTGGGGCCCTCATTATATGTTTGTTGGTATGCTTACTGTTATCCACAGATCTCTGAGATTCCATTTCTTTCTCTTCAAATTTTAATCTCCCTGTTCTGCAGACTGCATAATTTCTACTGCTCTATCTTCAAGTTTACTGAGTTTTTCTTTAGCTATCATGAGTCTGTTCTTAAATTCCTTAGTGAATTTTTGTTCCAGTTATTGTATTTCAACTCTAGAATTTCCTTTTGGCTCCTTTTTAGAGTTTCTGTCTCCTTGTTGAGATTTGATATTGGTTGCTTAATTGTTGCCATGCTTTCCTTTAATTCCCTAGACATCATTCCCTTTAGTTCTTTGAACATTTTTTTAGTGACTGCTTTGCAATGTTTATCTGCTAATGAAAACATTTAGGGGCACTCTCAGTTTCTGTCTACTGCTTTTGTTGCTGATTATGGGTCATGCTTTTCTGTTTCTTTGTATATCCCATAAGTCTGTTGCTGTTGTTATTGTTGAAAACTGGACATTTTAGTTACTATATTGTAACAACTTTGGGCTCTGACCTTCCCTCGTGATGATTGTTGTTACCGCTCTTATCCTTTGTTTTTGTTTTTTTTTCCTGTGTTTAGAACTTGCCTGGGTTAAATCTGTGAAATCTTTCTTCCCCACAGTGCAACCACTAGTGTCTCTGTTTAGTTATTTTTCGTTATTGCTTTTTAAGCTTCTGTCTGCATAGCTTACTGGCCAATCAGTGAAGTAATTGGACATAGATTCTACTCAGACACATCAAGCCAGGTGTTCTACAAATGAAGCTCTGGGGGGAGGGGGGGAGCACATTTGAAATCCAGATCATTTTTAAGTCTGTTCTGGCTTTGCTTTCCACTGGGTCCTTCTACAAGTCCTCTGTGCCTGTACACACCTTCAGAGATGGCCAGGAGTGGGTAGATAGCTTGGCCCCTCTCTGATCTCCACTAGGCATTCATGTCTCAGTCAAGAATATGCTTTTACCCCAATGATGACCTCATGCTAGTAGAGCGAATGGCCCTCTACTCGCCTGCTGCCAAGGATCATCACTTCCAGTGACAGTGTCACTGGCCATGGCTACCACCTGCTGCCCGCAATCAGCTGACCCCTTCTGCTCCGCAGCCAAGCAGCCAATCCTCATGGTAGAGCCTCTGTGCTGTAGAGGACCAGAAGAGCCCAAGGCAGTATAAACACCATGGAGTCCCAGTGTTCTTACCTAAAGTTAAGCAGTGTTTCAAGCATAAACACTTCTGAGATTGTTCTGAGATTGTCACTTATTGCCTTTGGTCAATTTTTAGAGGGTTGAAATGGTTGTTTTTGTCAGTTCTGTTCAATTTTATAGTTTCTTTTGAGAGAAAGGAATTTGCCATCCTCCTCATTCAGCCATAGCCAGAAATATCTCCTATAGTTTCTTTTACATCCATGGTCTCTCTCGATCCTAACAACCTCTAAGTGAGGTAAGCCAAGCAAGTGTTCTTAGTCCCATATCAAAGATAAAGAAAATGAAGCTCAGAGAGGTCAAATGACTTGCTCAGTGTCATTCAGCTTAAAACTGGCTGAACTAGATCCAGTTTGGTGTTCTAGATTCCAGTGCCTTTTCTACTATACCATGGAGCCTGGTAAGCTGTCTTATTTGGCTCTGGATGCTATAACAAGATATCATAGACTGGGTGGCTTTAAACATTAGACATTTATTTCTCGCAGTTCTGGAGGCTTGAAGTCCAAGGGCAAGGTTCCAGCAGATTTGGTTCTTGGTAAAGGCCTTCGTCCTGGGATGTAAACAGCCACCTTCTCACTGTGTGTTCACATGGCCTTTCTTTAGTGCATTTGCATGGAGAGAGAGGGAGAGAGAGAGAGAGAACGAGCTGTCTTTGTCTTCTTAGAAGGGCACTTAAGGGCCCGAACTTCATGACCTAATCTCAACCTAATTACCACCCAAAGTCCCCACATCACATCGAAGGTTAGAGCTTCAATATAGGAATTGGAGGGGGGTGTGGGAACATGAACATTCAGCCCATAGAAGAAGCTAGCCCGGAGCTTTGTCTTACTGCCTTGAGGTCTAGAGACTTTCATTGGGTCCTCATGTTCATCAAAAGCCAAGCTTCAGGGGGAAAGAAACAAAGGATAAACTCCAGTTACAGATGCCAAAGCTCGGGGCCTTTCCTCTTCTCACCATTAAGATGAAAGCTGGGAGTGGAGCTTCCTTCCTCCTACAGCCCTACAGCTGCCCTATGGAGGGATCTGCACTTGTCCACGGGCAGCCCCTGAGTTAAAACTATTGCACGATCTTGTGTTAGATTCACAACAGTCATTTGCTTTTTCTAGCTTCCTCTGTTAAACTGTCCAGGAGAGAAAGATAACATTTGCTTTAAGATCCAGCGATTCATAACCCCCCAAATCAGAGTAGCATCTTTTGTGCTGAAGCCAGGACTTACATATGCAAACTCTGGAACCTGACAGGATTTGCCTGAGTCTCTGGAGAGTAGTCTGAGCTCTTCATTCTTGGGGAGACTGCTGCTGACTCTGAACTAACCCAGAGCAATCAGCAGGGGACAGTGCCTCATGGCAAGAAAGTGCTAGGCTGCTCTGTTGTTAATGTGCTGTATGACCCTGGATATTAGGGCCAATTCCCTAATGATACATATTGTCACATATTGACCACTTATCATGCAGCAAACATAATGTGAGGAGCTTTACATATAAAACCTGGATGTCCCCAGCCCTCATTAACCTATGGTCTCATTGATGGCAGTTATCCAGATTTCTGGGATTTCTCCCTCAACAATGTGTATGACACCTCCAGCTCACTCACAGTCTTGCTCGGGGTTTTCTGGAAGATGCCGGGGCGTCACCTGTGCTCAGGAAGTCTGCTCTAGTCCCTTTACATCACACTGCTTGTTAATATTCTCTCTGCCTACAAGCCGCTGGGAAGGTGGCACTGTGCCTCAGCCTGCAGCTGGATTCCACAAGATCACCATTCTTCTGTCCGAGGATCTAGCCCCAAGTGCCTCCAAAGCTGCAAACCCTCAAACTGTCACACTGTCTACCCTGTACCATCAATATTCTGTTCCGTAGAGAAAGGGGGAGAAGGACTCTTGCCCCCACTCTGCGATAAACCTTGGTCCCTGGATCCCAAAGCAGCACTGCTTGAGGTCCAGAAGATGCTGGCTCCTTTAGCTTCCCAGGAAGTCCCAGACCTGATTCTGGGCCCCAGCAGGAGAGCTAACCTCCCTATTTCTCCTGGATGTCCTCTGCTGTGTAACAAACTGCCTCAAACTCAGTGGTTTAAAATCACAACCCTGTATTATTTTCCACAATTGTGCGGGTTGACCAGGCAGTTCTGTGAATCCTGCTTAGGGTCTCTCATGAGACTGCACTCATTTGGGAGCTAGGACTAGAATATCCAAGATGCCTTTACTCATCTGCCTGGAGCCTTGATGGGGTCAAATGGAAGGCTGGCAGCTCTGTCTCTCCAAATGATCTTGCCACTTGACTAGCTTGGACTACTTTTCATGACAACTGGATCTCAGGAGTCAGTATTCAGTAGGACAGACAGAAGTCACTGGTTCTCATAAGCTCTGGGCCCAGAACTACCACAGCATTGTATCCACTATGATGGTTAATTCAACTGGTTAAAGTAATCACAGGTCTGGCAAAGATTCAAGGGGAGAAAAAATAAAATAAAGCCCACCTTCTAATGGGGTTAGTGACAAAGAATTTGCAGCTATCTTTAATGCACTGTCATCCCCCCACTTCTTGGGGCTGTTCCCAAGGGAACTTTCCCCCCATGGGCCCTCTCCTTCCATGTAAATCAGGGGAGCAGTGGAATGTCTGAGTTGATGATACTACAGAAGCAAGCTCAGTTTAGGTTCCGTAGAAACCGCTTCCCTGATTTCACGTATGCCTTACGTCAAAGTCCATCAAGGTAGGGTTTTGTTATCCTCCAGTTTGACGATAAAGAAACTAAAACTCAGGCAGCTTAAGTGACTTGCCCAAGGTCACAGCTAGTAATGGCCAAGCCGGGATTCAAACTCAGGTAAGCCAAACGTTCTTTTTGCGACCCCCATTCTGCTTCCCTCTCTCTAGGTCTCAGTTGCCGCCAATGTAGTTCTAAAATTAGGCAAAGAACAGGACGATTTTCAAGAACCATTATAGCTCTAAAATTTTCTATTTCTTCCCCACCCACCGCCTCCCTGAAGAAACTTATCTTTACCTACTGTATTTGTTGCTTTTCTGTGTCTCCGTTGATGAAATTTTTATGCCATGGGATTTGTTTGTAAGTGTCTTGTACTATTTTTTTTTAATCCAAATGGTTTTTATGAAAAGGTCCTTCAGATTCCTGGTGGAAGAGAGTTAACTTCTAACAGCCCTTCCCAGTCCCATAAATCCCTCTTGAATATTCAGTGTTTCCAGCCAGCTGGGAGATGTCAAGGATAGAAATGTTCAGGGTATCACTCCCTTACTTAAAAGCTTTCCATGACTCCCTGACTGCCATCAAGATAAAATCTAAACTCTTAACATGGCACACACAGCCCCTCAAGGGCCGAGCTGCCTCTCGAGTCTCATCTCATACGGCCACACCGGGATATTTTCAGTTTCCAGTAGGTGCCTGCATCTCTGTGCTTTCGTTGTCTAGAGGGCCCCCTCCACCAGTTCTACTCCAAGTTAATTCTTACTCATTCTTGGAGACACAGTGCATACATCATAAAGGAAGCTAGGCCTAAAAGTCTGCCTCTCCTCTCCCATAGCGCCCTAGGCATAACATTGTCATCTCACTCGCTACTTTATGTTGGAAGTAACTCTTTATTTATCTCTCTCCCCCCAAATACTGTGAACTCCCTGAAGACAGAAATTGTGTTTTTTTCTTCTTTGTAACATCAACTTCCTGTACCAGCACACTGTCTTGCACAGAGCAGGCATCCAGAGAGTGGTTGTTATGAACACAGATCAGAACAAGCTGTAAGCTCCATTAGGGCAAGTCTCCATTTGTCTTATTCATCACAAAATCCCCAGTGCATAACACACAGCAGGGGCTCAATAAATATTTGCTACTCGTGCTGTTTCTTCTGCCTGAAATGAGCCTCCTCATTCATTGCCTTACGTCCAAATCCTACCTATTCTTCAAGAAACAATTCCAATTCCCCATTTTCCACACTTTCACTTTTGACCATGATGGAGTAACTGGAACCAGACCAGGCACCTACCATAAACAATTGTAAAAATGGACAAAATATATGAAATTACTGTTTTCAGATATTGGACAGAGGCAGCACAAAGATGGTCTCTGAGAGAAACAAAACAAGCAGTACGAGCTGGCGGTTGCCTGAGCTCTTAGCTCAGAGGAACCATATCAAACTGCAGAGGAGGAAAGCTCAGACAGAGCACAGCATTCTTACTGAGTTGAGGGCAGCTGACACATCGGAAATTTGTGAGACAGGGTCCTAATGAGAAAGGGTCCAGAGATCTACATAGAGATCCTCTTGAGGCTCCAGCCAAATGCTAAGCTTCACATGTGCAGGGAAAGACCCCATGAGGTGGGACAAAGAACATCTACTGGGGAAAAAACAGCTACCAGGAAATAAAACAAGTAGCTGCACACTACAACTCACACAAGGCTGAGATGTTTAAGTTCCAACCATGCAGAGTACAGAGACCTTGTTGAACATCCTGGGCTTTCGGGCTTTTGGTAGAGTCCCCTAAAAGGCCATGCTCTAGGATTTGGGTTAATCGGGCCATAGAATAAAGGCTACTTTAGGCCTACTTCAGTGAAGCCAAAACAAGCCTTGAAAGGATCAAGCTACTCTGCAAGTAAATTAATTGCCTATCTAAACAAAACTCAACAGTGTTTAAAGGAAGGCAACAAAAATCCAGACTCCAAACATCCTAGCATCCGTGATGTGCAGTGTATAATAAAAAATACCCACATGTACAAAGAAGGTGGATGTGGGACCCATAACTGAGAGAAAAATAAGTCAATAGAAGCAGAAATTACTGAGATGATGGAATTAACTGACAAGGACTTTAAAATGGCTACTATGTGCTCAAGGAGTTAAAGAAAAAATGAACATAAGAAGTGAGCAAATAGAGAATTTCAGAGAAATGGAACCAGGTGGATATCCTTGAATTGAAATTGTAATCTCTGCAACGAAAATGTCACAGAAAACTCATGGATTTAATAGCAGATTAGACACTACAGAAGAAAAGATCCATGAACCTGCAGAGAGGGCAATAAAAATTAGCCAAACTGAAGCAGAGGGAGATTGGGGTGGGGGGGAAGCTGAAAAACTAAACAGAACCTCAGTGACCTGTGGAACAATATCAAGTGATTTAACATGTAATTAGAGTCCATTTAACAGGTAATTGTAAGTTTTTAGCATCAAAGAAGGAACGGTAAGAGAGAGATGAGGACAGTAAGTATATTTAATGAAATGATGACAGAATTTTTTCAAATTGGATATAAACTATAAACCCAGAGATCTGGGACACCTGGGTGGCTCAGTGGGTTAAGCCTCTGCCTTCAGCTCAGGTCATGATCCCAGGGTCCTAGGATCGAGTCCCACATCAGACTCCTTGCTCAGCAGGGAGCCTGCTTCTCTCTCTTCCCCTCCTCCTGCTCATGATCTGTCTCTCTCTCTGACAAATAAATAAGTCTTAAAAAAAAAAAAAACCCAAAGAAGAATCAACATAAATAAAACTATGATAAATTTGCTGATAATCAAAGAGAAAATGGTTAAAGCAACTGGAAAAAATACAAGTTCCCCTTTTCTAGGAACTGAGTTCTCCATGATGCTCCTTCTTCCTCCAGCCTCTCCTAGCACCTTATCTTCATCTCCCCTTTGGCTCTGCTTTCACCATATCTTTGTGTCTGTGCCTTATTTCTCCTGTGAGATCTTAAGTTTTCTGATGGTTGGGAATCCATCTTGCTCTGAGGCTATCACAGCGTATTGCAATACCTCGCCAATAGTAGTTGCTCAAGGAATGATTGTAGAATGAATGAATGAAGTGCATGAATAAATAAAGGTAAGAATAGCATAGGTTGGTTACCAAATCCTGCACCTCTAAGCCAACAATGGCTAAGTGGCAGTAGGATCCAGGTCATCCCACAAGAGAAGTATACCGCCCCTTTCAGAATAACAATATTTAAAACTACAGTTTATTAAATACTCACTGAATGCATGCTGCTGCAGTAAGTCCTTTTTACACCTAATTACAGTCTTATAATAGGAAAACCAAGGACAAGTAGTTAAGTAAATCGCCTTAAGTCACGTAAATAGTGATGGTGTTGCTAGGATTTCCTCTCAAGATTAATTTCAAAAACTGTGCCTTTCACCACTTTGCTCTACCCCCTACCCACAACCCATTTCTTAATCATGTATTTTCATACCTCCATGCTTTTGCTCATATTATTTCTCCTGTCCATAATGTTCTTTCTCTAATCCACCTGATAAAGTCCAGTTTCTTGCCCAAGTCCCTGGCTCTCAGCAGACACTGACTTTGGCAGGAAAATGAGTTCACACACCACGAGTCCAAAAGGCGGAGCCTGTACTGAGTGTCCATGCTGTTTTAAGCCATGGGAATCCTGGCGTGAATGAGATGTGTTTTCTGTCCTAAAAAAAAAACCCACACAGTACAATTAGAGAAAGAGTCCTATGAAAAGGGAGATCAGTACAGGAGAGAAGGGAACTCTGGGGATGTTAAGGGCCCTAAACCAGCCTGGAGTGGTGAGAGAAGGCTTCTTGGAAGAGGTGATACCTGAGATGAGTCTCAAGGATATGAGGACTGGCCAACGTATAAAATACTGTAGCAAGAAAAAATTCATTATGTCTGCATTTGAGGACACAATGGCAAAGAAGCCAGTGTCATTGGGGTGGTGGGAAGAAATTGTCTTGGAAGCTACTCATTCTCTGTAATCTCTCTCTCCAGCAGACTCTTGCAGGTCTGAATTCCTGTTTGTTTTTCCTAAGAGAAGTTTGCATTAACTCTGAGTCCTGCTTACCTCAAGGCACAGGAAGCTAAATTGCTTTTGAATAGATTTCTTTAAAAGTGAGAAGTTAATGACTCACAATTTTCCAAATTTAGGGAAAATCCATAGTTGTCCCCACTTTATAGCTTGGTATTATTGGATAATCAAACACAACTATTTTCTCAAAATAGAACAGGGTTTCCCCTGCCCCCCTCATTTGCCCTTCCTAGCTGCCTACATAGGCAGTGGTAGAGGGAGGGGTAGCCAGTGTTTTGCCTGGGTCCAGGCCCACATTGCTCTTTTTATTCTAGACTGCATAATTGGCCCTTGCAGACAGAGGTTAATTTCCCACCGTGAATTCCCTACCAAAGTAGCATGGGTCCTGGGGGGAAACCAGAGGAGAAATTGCTTCCAGGTGCCACTTGGTCGCCTCCAATGGCTGTGAGGGAGGCCATGTGGGGAATTGCAAGGAGCAAGGGCTTTGGAAGTATACATACCAGGGTTTGAGCTGAGCCATTCACCAGCCAGGTGCCCTAGGGCTGGTGGTCTGATCTCAAGCTTTCAGTTTACTCATCTGTAAAATAGGGATATACCACCCTATGAACCATGGTAAGAGATATAACAGGCCTGGCACACACCTTGTTGTTATATGAACAGACCTTCAGCAAATAACCTTGCCTCTTGGTTGCTAGGTTCAATTCTGTCACCATCTGCTTCTTTCTTCCTCTGGGAATTCCTCCTGGGTAACCTGCCTTCTAGATATTTCGTCTCTCTTAATAGGAAGTAATAATGAATACTTTTTCTTTTAACCTCAAAGGATATGTGAAGTTTAAATGAGAGAAAACAGAGAGACATTTAAAAGCTCTACATTAGGGGCACCTGGGTGGCTCAGTCATTAAGCTCTGCCTTCGGCTCAGGTCCTGATCCCAGAGTCCTGGGATCGAGCCCCTCATCGGGCTCCCTGCTCCGCGGGAAGCCTGCTTCTCCCTCTCCCACTCCCCCTGCTTGTGTTCCCTCTCTCGCTGTGTCTCTCTCTGTCAAATAAATAAATAAAATCTTTAAAAAAATAAATAAATAAAAACTCTACATTAAATATTCCACCAATGTTTCTTAGCAGGGCTCTACAGGCATTTTGGATAAGACATTGTTAATGTTCCAGGGTATTAGGTACCACTACCAGCCTCCTTGGTCATCATGACAACCAAGAACCACTTCCAACAACTCCAGTGGCACGTGACACCCAACACACACACACACACACACACACACATCCCATGCCCCATCTGAGAAACCACTACCATGTGATGACCTGATCTCCCCTGCTCAGAGCGTATTTGTGTCCTATGTCTAAAAAACATTTCTATAGAACCAGTATTCAGATGTAGAGCATTGTTTTTAATGTGTATCTACCTTTAATACCTTTTTTCTAATTACATAAGTAATACATGGTAGTTGAAAAAGTCAATAGAGATGTGTGACAATAAAAAAAATAGAAATCCTCAGCATTAACATTTTAAACATTTATACTATTTTATTATAAAAGTAATAAAACCACATGGTTAAAAATTCAAACAATGCTAAAGGGAATAAAATGAAAAGTAGGAGTCTTTACCATCAACCCAATCCCCTCATTAACAGTTTTATATGTATCTAGAAATTTCTGTCCAGAATTATGTGTGTGTATACTTTTTTCAGACACAAGTGGAATAATACACTCTATTTGCTGTTCTACAAGGTGGTGTTGCTTTGTTTTTTCAACAAATGATATATCTTGTAGATCACTCCCTAGCAACACATTTAAATCTTGCTCATTCTTTTTAATAGCTTCAGAATATTCCATGGAATATAGGGCCCTGGTTGTTCCCACCTCTTCCACGATTACAAACAGCGCTGCAGTGGAGACTGTTGTCAGTACCAGCTGCAAAGTGCTGTTATAGTTGTCAGTGGTAATAAGAGGATAGAGACTCAGCACAGGTGGGAGGACGCACCCAGGTGATGCCTGGCTGAGCAGGAGAGACTGGTAAGCCCATGATGGGATGGCCACACTCAGCTCAGCCACTCTGTCACTCAGTGGCCTTGAGCAGGCGTCTTTGGGCCATAGTTTCCTGAGCTATAAAATTAGGGAGAGTGAAACAAAATTACTTTTATACCTCTAACGTATCTGTGAGTCTAAACCTGTGAAAATAAGTTCTAAAATGATGCTGTGATCCAATAATGGAGGCGGGAGTGCGAAATCCTCATTTTTATACTTTCCACTAGGCCCTGGCTATGTTCATTAAACAGTGAAGCTTAGAAGAGAGGGAGCCTTTGGGAAGGGTCCAACCTGGGACAAAAGGACTGGAAAATCCCTATGAGGTTAGCGCAGAGGAACTGGGGCTTTTTAATCTGCAGATAGAAAGACCAAGCTGTGATTTAATTACTCTCTGTGAATATATAGAAGGGCTTCTTTAAAGAGAGTTCTTTTTTTTTTTAAGATTTTATTTATTTATTTGAGATAGACAGAGATAGGGAGAGAGAGCATGAGCAGAGGGGAGACGGAGAAGCAGGCTCCCCACTGAGCGTGAGCCCGATGTGGGGCTTGATCCCAGGACTCTGGGATCATGACCTGAGTGGAAGGCAGAGGCTTAACGACTGAGCCACGCAGGCGCCCCTAAAGAGAATTCTTAACCCTTGTTCTTCATGTTCTTGGAAGATGAAGCAAAAGAGAAGGAGCTGAAATGAAAGCAGTAGAAATTTGTGTAGAATGGAAAGAGCCTTACTTGATGATTAGGAGTAAACAAAAAGTAGAAAGCAGAAGTTGCTACCAAAGAATATTGTGTGGGTCTCAAACTCTGAACACATTTGAACGTAGTTAAAACATCTGCCTAGAGACAGAAAGACCGGGCCAAAATATTTCCAGTTGCTCGCTCTCCACCGTCCTGTGATTCTTCCAGTCTTTAAATGCTAGTTTCCTGGTTAATGTCAACAGAATCAGACACATCTTGACACTAATGATTAACATTCTAATGAAAAGAGTTGGTGTCAAACACAACTGAACTATTGATATGCTCTGGGGTCCAATAGGGCTAATTTATTAGTAAACAAGTTGGAAATTTTTATCCTTCCTTGTGAGATTTGACATTATTCGGGCCTATAGCACTAAGGTAAAGAGGATACAGCTGAAGTATGCAGTGACTGAGAGCTGGGCCTTAGCTGTGTGGCTACAGCACAAAAATAAAAAGCCAAAGGGAATCATAAAGACCAGAAAACAACTAAAAACCAGGCTATCTGTTGAGAAACAGCCACTTGAATCTCGGCCCTCAGGCAGGACAGAGATTATTAACTTTGTGGTTCCTTCAAGATTTTAACTCATATGTAAGGGCTGCTCATCACTTAATCCAAATGACCCTTCCCTTATGTGTTAGTTTTCAAGTGTAACAAAATACCCCAAAATTTAGCCACTTCAAACACAAACAACATGTATTATTTCACACAGTTTTTGTGTCAGGAAATCCTGAACATCTTTGCTGGGTCGTCTGACTTGGTGTCTCAGCCAGGGTGACAGTCATCTGAAGACTTGACCGGAGGATCTGCTTCCAAGCTGACAAACTGATGCCAGGTGTCGGCAAGAGACCTCGGTTTCCAACCACAAGGACGTCTCTATCGCAGCTTGCGTGTCCTCACAAAATTGCCGCTGATTTTCCCTGAGAACAAGGGATCTAAGCAAACACAAGGAGAAAGCCACAATGTCTTTTAGTGCCTAGCCTTGGAAGTCACATTCTGTATTTCCACATATGCCATTGGTATCCCAGCTCAGCTTTACTGCATGGGAGAGAACATCAGAAAGTGAAGATCAACAGCGGCCATCTTGGAGGCTGGCTCCCACAACTTACATGGGCGTTTCTTGTGTTGTCAGGGTAATAGCACAGCTGATAGAGACCCCCAGACCTGGCCAAGTCCTGGCCTTATGTGGGTGAGTGTCCTGAGGCAAAGAATATAACCTGTCTTACCATCAGCCTCCTCGTCTATCAACTATAGTACCTGTTCACAAAGCTGCTGTGAGATTGTATGAGACTGGCTACACGAAGTGCCTCACACAGTGCCTGCGGGTACAGAAATTGGCCTGTGACAGTAACTACCAGCTTTATTATTTTGAGTACTTTCACTCGATCATATTTCCAGATTTGCATTTTTATTTGCACCCCTTAATAATTTTTTGAGGACTAACTTGCATACCTTAAAGTGTTTAAGTATGCACTTCAATATACAGCTAGGTGATATTTTACGACGTCGCCATCTCTGTAGCCGTAACCCTAATCAAGATAGAGAACATTTTCATCAACGTTTCCCTCGCACATCTACCCACCCTGAGACTATGACTACGGTGGCTTCTATAGATATTGCTTAGTTTTGCCTGCTTTTGAATTTTATAGAAATAATCACACCGTGTATACTTGTATCTGGCTTCTTTTACATAACGTAAATGAATCTCTGAAAATCTGTGAGATTCATCATGTTGTTGCATTTACCAGTAGGTCTTTTTAGTTGCTGTGGAGCTTCCCATTATATTAATATACTACAGTTTATTTATCAGTTCACCTGTTGATGGGCATTTTGCATTGTTTTGGACTCTTATGAATAAAGCTGCTATGAGCAGCACTGTTATTATATCATCCTCATCACAGAGTAGGCTAAGAATACAAAAGTATCCAGCTGGAATACTCTGATGATAGAGATGTGATAGAGAGGAAACAATAAATTAGCTCTTGCTGTTGCTCTTGTTATTCCTGAAATTTATTAAGCCTTTTCTGTGGGCCAAGCATTAGACTGTGTTTTATATTCTTTTTCCTATTTAACCCTCTCAGAACCCATATGAGGAAACATAATTTTATCTCCATTTGACAATTGAGGATACCGAGCTCAGAGAGGCTAAGTGGTTTGCTTAGGATCAAATTGACAGTAACCCAAAGACTGGAGACAAATTCTGCCCACTGACTCCGGAGCCCAAAGCCACTATGCCAGGAGCCAGGGGACCTGTATTCAGGTTCCCTGATCCACTTACAATGTGACAGGTTCCCATGTAAGCTCCCCAAATGACAGCCCCCTCACTTGAAAGCAGGATGGTCCTCCCTATGACCACAGAGGGATACAACTTTTAGGAGAATAAGATATAAAAGCACTTAGCTCAGTGTCTGGAATGTAAGTGTTTGATTAATGTCAGTGTTCTTCCTTCTGAAAAATTATAACATTTGACTGTTAGAGATATCTTTGGAGTTTGAAAGAACCTTCAGAAATCTCAATTCATTCCTTCAACAAACAGCCAAATTAAAATTTCCTGGGAAACCCCAAATTTTATCCCCTTTTTTCTGCCCCAACATCCCTGCATCTCTATTCCGAGAGGACAAAGAGCACAGAAGAGGGGATTGCTCTTAGTATATCCAAAATGAAAATCAAATTTTCCGAAGGGATTGTATCCTTCTCCAGTTACACTCTGGAGGGAGGCTAGGGACCTGGAAGGAAAGAAAAGGCCCCATCAGAAACAGAGGGTCTCCTGAGAGCATGTGGGAGGAGCACAGGGTGGTGCCCCTGTTTTGTCTGTGTGCGCCTCTGTGCTGGCCCCTGGACCCGGAGCGAGCCTGGGGGGATCTGATGACAGGAAAACAATTCAGGAAGTTTGCTGATCTTCACTGAACCCCGAAGCCATAAAGAAAAAGACTGAGAAATGCAAGGTAAGCATTTCTGCATGACAAGAAGAAACAACACAACATAAGCGATGTCAAAGGAAACTGGAGAAATATTTGCGTTATATAAAATGTATTAATTTTTAACATACAGAATGTCTGATAATCAATAAAGTGGAAACATGAACAACCAAATGAAAAAAAAAATGTGCAAATACCCATGTGGCAATTCACAGATACCTAAATATAAATATCTGATAAACATTACAAAATGCTCCAGCTCTAATAAAGGAATGAATATTAAAATAACTTTAAGATATTTTACATCTACCGAATAAGCAAGGATCAAAAAGGTTCTGTGTTCCAATCCCTGTGCTAGGCCGCCCTGGTACTGTCATTGATATTAATGCCACAAAACCACCTCCTCGGCTGCCTGATTGTCGGACCTTGGGCTCATTCTGTCACCTCTCCAGGCCCTGGTTCCTCTTGTGTAAACCTGCAGGTAGGACTAGGAGAGCTTTGCTCCTCGTAAGCTTCACGGAGAAGTGATCTGGAGCTCAGGCTGTGTGACGTTGGCCAAGCTGACTGACCCCTGCAAGGCCGAGTGTCCTCATCGCTGATGGGGGTGACCAAGGTCCCTACCTCATAAGATCGCTGTGAGGATTCAAATGGATGCAGTGGACGCATGTCTCTACGCAGCTCGGTACAACATCTGGCAAAGAGAGAGTCCCCAACAGTGGTAACTGTTATTATCACTGTTGCTATGAACCAGTCATCCTTTTCTCCTGCGTGAAAGTCCTCGGAAAGCAAAAGATGCAGCTATTAGGGCAGAAAGCCTGAGGGCAGTTCCTTTCAGAAAACCAAAGACTGAGAAAATGTAGTCACTTAACCTTCTGTGAACTTCTCTCCTCTCGTCTACTAAATGGGGGTAATAAGGAGAACTTCTGAGGGTTGATACGAGGATTAAGTGGAAGAGCGTAAATCGGTCTTGCTAGTTTTCATTATTGGAGCTCTAAGAGAGCTGAGGGGGCAACCCGTGTGACTGTAGTAATTTTCAGCTGAAGAGACCCAGAGAAGTTCAGCGGCTTAATTCAGGTGACACAACCTAGTTGCTACCAGATGCTGGGTCCCGGAGCCCCGGGAGGAAGAGCAGGCCCTGGATTCTCGGATTCTCCCAGAGGCCTGTACATGGTCTGAAACCCTCCTCTGTCCAGCTCAGCTGTTTACCAGTTCCTCGCCCTCTCCCCCAGACATACCCGACTGGTCATACTCTGCACCTGCAGTTCTCTCTGCCCAGGACTCTGAAACCAGCCCAGCCCCGTGCACACACATGCACACACCACACACAATGCCCCTTCCATCCGGCCAACTCCTGGTTTACCTTTAGGCTTCTACTTAAACATCACTTCCTATAAGAAGGTGCCTTTGTACTTCAAGGTCTCAATTAAGGATCTGTTCTTTGTGTTCCCTACTCCCATAGCACCGTGGGGTAATTGCCTCTTCTGGGGATTCTCAAAGGCAAGCAGGACCCAGTCAGATTCCCGTCCATGACTCTACTGGGGTGCTGGCTGCAGTCCCCTGTGGGGTCACTGAGAACTGAGTGGCAGGATCGAGTTGGCAGCACACTCCGGGGGGAGGGGGGCTTCGCCTTCTTCCCCAGGAGGGTGGCACTCCCCTCCTCTGAATATGCCAGTGTCCTGTGACCAGCTCGCCCTCCCAGCCCCACAGACCGCTGGACTCTGGAGGTCAGAACATCCCCAATGCTTTCCTATCCTGCAGGCACCTGTCTCTTCCCTCATTTCCCCACCAACATGAAATCCGAGGCAAATGCAGTCTGTGTGTGCCAGCACTAAAGTCAAGGTATGCTGCTTCCCAGGTTCTTCCCAAGAAATGCCTGAGAAGCTTTATACCCAAGCTTCGCCCAGTGCCTGCCCTTCCGTAAAGCAAGAAATCCCATGTGTCAGCAGAGTTCAGACTCTGCCATCCAAGGCGTTTGGCTGGTTCTGAATTCCTGGGCTTGAGACCCTGAGTGGTTTTACCTCCAAAATACAGACTCTTTTCTCCCCGGACCAAAAGAGAAACCAAAATAGCCAACACTTTTCTTTCTTTTCCAACCCAATGCCCTCAGTGAGGGTGACCAGCCTTCTGGGCAGCCTTGGAGATAGCGCCTTTTCATTAACTAGTGTTGATTTCTGGTGCCATTTCTGAGGTCCAGTTTCCCACCACAATACCACTGATCTCAGCATGGCTGCAAAAACATGAGTACAGTCTACCCACTTGGGTTCAATCCTGCTCCTCCTCTTGAGAACTGAGTGAGCTCAGTCTTTTCTGGAGCTCATTTTCTTGGTCAGTAAAATGGAAACAGTAGTATCTACATCATAGAGGTGTCACGGGACTAGAAGAGATGATGTGCACAAAGGCTCCTTTTATATAAATGACCACCAGCTGAAGAAAGCCCATGCTGGCAAGACAGGGTGGTGGCTAGATACAGTATGGGCTCCGGAGTCAGACCTGGCGTTGTGATTTGTAGATCCTGAGTACGTCACTTGGCTTCTCTGTGCCTCCACTTATTCATATGCAAAAGAGGGCTTCTATATTGTAAGCTCCACAAGGACAGTGTTATGGGTTGACTTGTGTCCCCTCCAAAGGGATATGTTCAGGTCCTAACCCCTGGTACCTCAGAATGTGATCATACGTGGAAATAGGGTTGTTACAGATGTAATTCGTCAGGCGAGGTCATCCCGTAGTAGGGAGGGCTGCTAAGCCAATCTGACTGGTGTCCTTACAAGAAGACAGCCCTGTGAAGGCAGAGACGCACATGGGGAGAAGGCCATGTGACAGCAAAGGCAGAGATTAGAGTGGGCAAGTACAAGCCAAGGAACAGCCAGGATTGCCAGCAAACTGCCAGAAGCCAGGAAGAGGCAGGGAATGATTCCCCTACAGGTTTCAGAGGGAGGACGATCCTCCTGACACTTTGTTTTTGGATTTCTGGCCTCTACAAGTGCGAGACAGTAAATTCCTGCGGTTTTAAGATAGTCTGTGGTGCTCAGTTATGGCAGCCCTAGGAAACCAATACAGACAGGAGCTCTCCCTGCCTCTGCTTCCAGTGTGTCCCCAGCACCTAGCAGGGAGCCTGCCGTGCGGGGGCCCCTCAGTGATCTGTTGAGTGAGTGAATGATGCTTGCTGTGAGCGTTACGCTGGAGAGTGCGTGCGAGGTAATTAGCACAGTGCGTGGCACACGGGGTGTTTGGTAAATGTTCATTCCTTCCCCTTCTCTCATCTCAAAGGCTCCTTTCTGCACAGAGTGTATTTTAGGATAAAAACAAGCACGGTTTTCTTCTAATGTTTGCCTAAAACCTCCTAAAGGGCCCCCAGCTTTGAGAATCTACATCTGGGGAAATTCTCAGTCTGAGGGAGACCTGGTCACTGGGGGCCAAGATTTGGGCAGACGTTTCTCCACCTGTCCATTCTCCCCCTGCACCTCATTGATTTTTTTCATGGTTTTTTTGAGATTGCTTTCCTTGATTTTTCAAAAATTTCCTGGAGTGATGGTAGAGGAATTTCCAGAAAGCTTGGCCCTTACTATGTTTGTGCTTTCAAAAAAAAATTCATAAAGCTTTGTAGAAATCCAATGGGAGCAGAGGCTTTGGTACAGTGAGCAAGGTCAGGGAAAGCTGTCTAGAACCAGGGCATTTTGAGAGGAAAACCAGGTGAGGAACATGCCTCTCAGTATATGGTCACTATATGCTTATACCATAGGATTTTCTGTTATTTTTTAAAAATTTCTGTTGAAATATAATCAATACCCAGAGAACTGCACAAATGATAAATGGCCCTGGCTTTATTTTATATGGGTATCTTTTTTTCCTGGGTAATTTTTGTCCAGTTCATTGATGATACTTATCTCAACTCCCCCATTAAGTCTCTATGGAAGATTGAATTCTAGTGGTGGGCTCAGGTGGCCTGGGTTGGAAGCCCAGTTCCATATTTGCTGGCCCTGTGGCTTTGAGCACACTGTGTAACTTCTTTAAATGTTATTGCCCAGCACCCACCCCCCGGCCCCCCGCATGGCTGATGAGAGATCAAGGAAGTAAACCCTTGGATTTACAAATGCACATTCTTGTGTTGTTCATTATTATTTATTTGGATGATTTTAGTGGGATAGTGTGGGCTTAAGGTCCATCCAAACAAGGCCCAGAACCCAGGCTTGTTCCGCGCCCCCCCTCCCCCACATACACACACACCAGCTAGGCAATCTTGAGCAGGCTCTCTTGAGCCTCAGATTCTGCATCTGTCAGCTTGGAGAGACCTAACACCTCTGCAGGGGTTGTGAGGATTGAGGTGATGTATATAAGGACACACAGTAGGTACCCAATTAATATCAGTTCCCTCCCCTACCTCCAGCAACTAGGCCCTTCTTCCTCCACAGCTCCCTACCTCTTACCTCTTTCCTCTGTACTTAATTCCTCCATCATCCGCCAGTATTTGAGTAGAAGTGAAGCTTGACAGGCAGGTTGTGCTCTTGCCTTTGTCTTGGAGCCTGGACTTTTGCAGCTGTGTAAATTGAATCGGGGAAGGAAATATATATAGGGAAATTACATATATACACGTATGTATGTATGAATTACAAATACATATATTAAAACCCAGGAAGTAATAAATGACTTTGAAAACAGCTGTTTGGAAGCACTTTCTTAATCAAATCTCAGTGTAAAAGTGCAAATCTTGAGCCTTTCTGTTGAACAGAGCACTCTGTGACCACAGATTGTTCAAGGCCTGCCATAAATTTTAGGGGTTCCTTGCTCAGGTTCACCGGCAGATTTGACAGGCTTAGATAATCCACCTTGCCTTATGCCTTCCCCTCCCCCACATCCCACAGAAAGTTGACCTGGACGGACCATCTTAAACCCCTTTGGACTAACTACTGGGAAAGGTTCAGAGAAGCTGTGAGAACCCTGGGGCTGTGGTTGACAATTGGAGTTCTGTGGGTTTCCCATTCCCCCCCACCCTCATCCCCCAACAACTCCCTCAACGCTCATCCGCCTCCTCTGGCACCCCTACCTCTCTCCCATGAAATAATGTGTTTCCTTCACCCATGCAACCAGGCTCCCTTCCAGGGGAAGGGCTGCTCTTGGCTCTGTATCCCCAGTACCCAATGAGGGCCTCACATGGCGAGGCTGCCTGGTGTACGTCTGCAGTTAGTAATCAAAGGGAGGTGGGGGTTGGCTACCACTGTTGATCATCTGCCCATCGTAGGTCCCAGAGATGCATGGTTGCTCTTATTTACTCTTCACAGGACCCCTGGAAATTAGGCTCAGATCCTGAAGATCCCAACACTCTAAAAGGTGAAGCAACCTGCCCCAAATCACAATAACCAGTTCTAAATCCAGATCTTATATGATGCCCCTCCCCAAAGTCGGGGTCCCACTTAGCCCCTTACTAGTTGTATGTCCCTGCACAAGTCACATCACCCCTCCTAGCCTCAGTTTTTCTGCCTGTAAAATGGGGATGATGCTCAGAACCTCACTTGAATGTAGAGAGGATAAAATACAATCAGGGATGTGAAAATCCTGTGTAAAGTATAAAGTAAATACTATTCACATGTAGGTATTGTTTTTATTAGTAGCTGAGTCAGTTAAAATAGATTCCAGTAGGTTCTAGGTACCTAGAACCTGTATGAACCTATAGAACCTATGCGAATACCTATATGAAGTCACTTCGTGGGCTGTGGACATATGGATACAGATAAGACCAGCCCCTGCCCTCAGGGAACTCACTAAGAAAAACACATAGGCATGGTGGCCTTCAGTTTGTGGTATTTGCACGTCTGTCTTCTGGACCCTCGCAGCCTCTCAGGGCTCATTTCCTAGCACTCTCCTCCTTACACCCCTCCATGTATATGGGGAGCCCTCACTTTTCCAAACTTCTCATTACACCACTTCACTTTTATGGAAAGATCTACATTACTACCTGTTTTCGTTCACTGAAAGAAATCCAAAGAGGACTTTCACTTTTACCAAAAAAGGCTAAAAGCCAAATAGGGTTCAGTTTGCTTTGCAGTGAGAGCCCTTATCCAGGCAGCGTGTACCCTGAGCAGCAAGGGTGGCCGCCAGACTCCTCCCCGGGGCCTCAGCAGCTCAGCATCAGGCCGCCAGAGCTTTGAACCGTGTCTGTGGGCATCTGGGCTTCCTCTCGGTTTATTCTGGGCCGCCATTAGCAAGACGTGTCCTAAGGAATCAGAAAAGCCTAAGAGGTTATTTCGGGGTCTGGGAATGCTCAAAAACTTTTCCATAGAAATGGATGGTAATTGCTTCTTTATGCCCTTAAGCTCTTTCACATGGGGGTGGGGGATGAGACATGGTGACCTGCCCTGGCTTCCTTGCTGCCCCTCAGTTGCTAGGTCCTCTGTCTGGAAAGCTCTTCCCCCAGACGTTTGTGTGGCTCACTCCTTCACTTGTCTCATGTCTCTGCTTAAATATCACCTCCTCAGAGAGGCCTTCCCTGAATATCCTACTTAAAATAGCACACCCATCCCATCACTCCAAACCTCTCATTGCACTTGACTTTCCTTCACAGCATCTACCACCACTCAATCTTGTTCTGTATGATTATTTGCTTACTTGTTGATTTTCCTCCTCTACTGAAAGACTTCTGAGGGCAAGACTTTGTCTTCCATGCCTCCATGCTTAGACCAGTGCCTGGCACGAGGTAGGCACGAAATAAACATTTGATGAAAGAGTCAAGGCCTATCACTAAGTAAGAAGAAGACAAATGGCTCAGTTTTAAAATGAGGATCTGAATAGACATTTCTCAAAGAAGATATACAAATGGTCAGTAAGTACATGAGAAGATGATCAATATCATAGCCATCGGGAAATGCAAATCAAACGAGATGCCCCTTCATACCCACTAGAATGGCTATAATCCAAAAGTCAGATAATAAAAAGTGTTGGAAAGAGGGGTAGGAATTGGAACTCTCAATCACTGCGGGTGGGAATGTAAAATGGTGTAGCCACTGAAAAACAGTCCAGCAGCTCTTCAAAAGGTTGAACAGAGTTACTTTGATCCAGCATTTCCACTCCTAGGTATCCACCCAAGAGAAATGAAAATGCACGTGCACACAAAAACTTGTACACAAATGTTTGTAGCAGCTCCTTCAGAATTAGCCAGAAAGTAGAAACGACCCAAGATTCCATCAACTGATGAGTGGATAAACAAAATGTGGCCTGTCCATACAACGCAGGGTCATTCGGCAGTAAAATGAAATGAAGTTCTGATCCATATTACAACATGGATGAACCTCAAAAACATTATATTAAATGAAAGAAGCCAGCCATGTCATGGGATTCCATTTATATGAAACGTCCAGAAGAGGTAAATCCATAGAGACCGAAAGTAGATTTGTGTGATTGCCCAGGGCTCCAGGGTGTTGGACGGAAATGAGGTGTGACTGCTAATAAGTACGGGGTTTTTTTAGGGGGGTGATGAAAATATTCTAAAATTGACTGTGGTAAAAAAATAAAAAATAAAAATAAATAAATAAAATTGAACTGTGGTGATGGTTGTACTACTTTGTGAATATCCTAAAAATCATTGAATGGTACACTTTAAATGGGTGACTTGTATGGGTATGTGAATTATATCTCAATAAAGCTGTTATTACCCCAAAACCCAACGAATGTCCTCATTTAATACATCTGTATCAAACAAGGAGCCAAACTGGCTGACCACCCCTGAGTGCAGACCAAAGAGACCAAGGCACTCCCTTCTGAGTGTTGAGGTGGAGTGGCCCCAGGATACTGGGTCTCCCCAGGCAAACAGGTGAAAGCAAAGCTCCTTTCCTGGTGAATGCTTTAAAAACAAAAAATGGCCCTGAGAAACCTATGAAGAGGAGGGATGGAGATCAAATGAGCTGAGCCTGAGAAATTTACTGCGTCCTGTTTTCCAGAGGCCATTTTCCCAGCATAAGTCACAGAGACAGATGGCCCCAGACCTGCTTCTGAAAATAACCACTGTTGAGGAGAAGAGTGGAGAGTTGACTTAGTGGGAGCTGCCTAGCCAGGGGAGTAAGACCCACTAGATTTAACAGGCTGGAAAAGAAAGCAAGCCTGGGCCCAGCAGACTGCAGCTCTGCCGCGCTCATCCCAAAGGACCCAAAGCAGAAGCCGTTGTCTTTGCTACCTTCCTGTGTGTGTGTTTTCTCCTCTTTAAAACAACTTTTTTTAAAATCTCATTATCACATTTGCTCCTTGAAAAACTTGGAAAGTATAGAAAAATATCAAGAAAAAATAAAATGCATTCATAATTCTACTGCCTTAAGGTGACAGGCATCAACATTTTTGTGCAACTTGCACACATACACACACATAAACACATGGCAGAACTACTTTTATACAGTTTTGCCTCATGGTTTTTTATATCCTATTTCACGTGTCCCTAAACATTCTTTACAAACATGGCTGATAAGGTCTGCATATTGACATTGTACTGCTGTGCCTTAATTTACACAATTAGGCACTTTTAACATTAAAGATATTTTTCCTTTTTAACATTTTTTTAAAATTTTACTTTCTACTATTACAAATGATGTTGTGATGAATATTCTTATAAGTAATTCTTTTAAAAAGTCATGATTATGTTCTTGGGTAAATTGCTAGAAGTATAATTGCTCAGTTAAAAGGTTTTCACATTTTAAAAATCAGTCTATATCAAATTTGCTACCAATATCAGGGCGTAAAATATTGTTTGTACTTAAAACCAACATCTATCTTAGCACCTGCTAGATGCCTGGTATTTTCACATTTGTTTTATTTTCTCCTAAAGTCTTAAAAATAATTTTTAAAGTGTAAGAAGAACGAATGATATGTGCTCATTGTACAAAAATTTGAAGATATAAAATCATATTTAAAGATGAAAAGCTGCTGATATCATTGATAACCCTTGTTAAAGGTTTTTTTCAGCCAGTCTTTTTTCCAATGCATTCATACAAATTTATTCATTCTCTAAACGTTTTATGAGCATTTACAGTGCTGAAGAAATTGACTTGCTGTTGTAACTGAAATCATTTTGATCCTGCGCTCTGTTTATAGTCTCCTCGACTCCTCAGAATAACCCCCAAGGTGTGCACTCCTGTTACTCCTACAGAAGAACCTTAGAGTGTTCTAGTCTAAGTCCCCAATAGGGAAGGTGAAGCCGGAGCCGTCAGAGGACTTGGCCACGGTCCTGCGGCGCATTGTTGACCTGTACCCAGATCTCTCGGCCGTTAGTCCATGCAGCAGATGACAGCCTCTGATGTGGAACTGAATCTATACTGCCCTGAAACAGGGTAGCCACCTAATTAACTGTCCAAGTCAGTATGTTTTTAGAGTAAAGGTGGGGCACTATTGTTAATTCATTCAGGATAGCAGATGCAAATTGGGGCTGTCATGAACAAACAGAATGGATGGTCACTCGAGCTCTCTAGCTTCATTCAGATTTCTAGCACTTTGAAATCCTTTGCAGCAGTGGGTTTCAATCCATTTCAGATAACTATGGGAACCAGTTATGCAAAGCTTTTCTGAGCTGAGACTCTGATCTAGGCCAGGACACAGAGGTGAGCAGCTTGCCAGCCCGCAGTTAAGTTCCTGGTCCTCCAGCAGCCCCAAACCTTCTATCCGAAGGAGATCCCGGTTTTCCATCCTTTGCTCAGAGCTGAGAAGGACTTAACTTACTCAGTGAAGCAACTGGCTGCCCTGTTAAGAAGACATAGGTGTGAGGTTAGCATACGAGAAGAGAAGGAATGCATTTAGTTTTTAAGTGGAGGGACTAGAGTATTTCTAGAGAGGAGCCTTCATGGGAGGGACGAATTCATCAGCTCGGGGTTCCACAGGAGGAGGTACCTGTGTAGGTCTAAGGGTTTGTTTTGGTTTTCTCTAGGTGTCGTTTATTAATTGCTGTATGCTGGGCACTTTGCTAAATGTTTTACATACAGGCTTCTAAAATGCAGGGCTGCCAGGTAAAAGGTTATTAGGAGGCCCTTCCAGTAATCCAGGGAACTGCCTGGGGAGAAAATGCCCTCTGTGCAGCACACAGCTAGTGCTCTGGCTTTTCAGATGGGACTCACACTTCCCCGCTGTGTCAGTAGGCTGTGATTTTCCCCATCATACCCTACATGCAGTTTAGCATAGATTAATAAGATTCTGTTTGGGTGTTTAGATGGATTTCTCAAGACTGCTGAGAAAAGTGTAAAAAAAGTGCCTTTTGTTCATGGTCTCACATTTCATGTGAGTAACAGATGTGTCCATCAGCTGGCCCTTCACGCCTCAGTCTCATGGCATACTCCAAAGACACTTACAATCCAGAACGCTAGAAGGCTCTTCCTTGAGAACTGTCTTATCCTAGTTATAGGTTACATTTCAAATGCTAAAGCGGGCTACCATCGATTCACACAGAGATGTAACTGGAAATTGTTCTCTCTGCAGATCTCAGAATTCCCTTGTTGTGTGTTCTTTTCATAAATCACGGCTGCCTCCTTAACACTTTCCTCTTTTTATGACATTGACAAGTAATCTGCATTGATAAAGGTGTCATTGGCAGGCTTGCAGATCTGTCATCATTTATTCTCCAAAACCACCCTGTTCTTACTATAAAAGACCACAGCTGGCGGGATGGCAGAGAAAATCCGTGTTGGCTGAGCCCTTTCCATGAGACTGCTGGGCTCCTTACAAGCATCATAGCATCAATCCTCTCAGCAACCCTTTGCAGTGGGTATTAGCACTCCAGTTTTCAAAGGAGACAACAGAGACTAAGAGAAGTATCCACTCTAAGCTAGAACTAGGCTCACAGAGACCTTCTCTCAGGAAACATGGATGGCTCTCCTCTACCCTTCACTGGCCCCTTCGTTGTTGGAGTGAAGTCTAGGAAGGTTCAGGCCAATCATTCCATCTCGTTTCACCGTGGATACTGTGGAAAATTCTACAATACCAGGTCCCCTTCAGCTGATGACCAGGATACATGGGAGGGCAACTCTAAACCCTAATCCCATAGTCCGTTGGCATCAGGCTTCCTTATTTGCCTCCATAAACATGCATCTGCCCCCCCAACCCCTCCAGGGAAGGCGATCACGTGGACTTCCAACATCCTGGCTGAGCTGAGCCATTTAGAAAGGAGATCTAAGTGGCTGAGCAGATGCCTTAAGTTCAAAGAACAGATCCTTCTAAAGCACAGCCATGGTCTTGTCACCTTCCTGCTTTAAAAACTTCCATGACTCCCAGTTAAGGCATGACCTCCTTTTCTTTGTATTCAAGGCCTAAACCTACTGTTCAGAGACTTCTTTCTCACTGTTGTCTTTACAGAGACCCTTAGTGCCTTGAAGATACACTCCTTCCTTCCATCGCCCCTTCATGTAACAAGTTGTTACGGGTGCTTTCTATACGTCAGACCCTGTGCCAGGCCCTGGGGGGCACGGTAAGGGGCCAGTCGGGCAGGCTAGTGGGCAATCACAGAAAGTAAACACCACAGGACAGGAAGTATTGTCACAGGGAAGGTACACAGAGCTGTGCGGGCACGCAGCGGGGGTGCCAAACCAAGGCTTGAGGCATCAGGACAGTCTTCCCGGGGAGGTGATGTGAGGTTGGGCCCTGAGGATGAGTGGGAGCTAGGGAGACATGTGGGGTGGTAGTGATGGGGAAGAGAGAAGAGGAAAAGGTGTGCTCAGGGAGAAAAACAGCATGGGCAAAACCTCGGGCAAACTTTATAGTTGTGTTCCTGGGGGTGCCATTCAAATAGATGCACTGTCAATAGTCCCCTAAAGTGGTGCAACTTGACAAACTTGGGCAAAAGGTAGAGCCGTGCGTTCGTCCCCGCGAGTCTCAGCAGACTCAGTGAGAAGTTAATGGTAGCACACGAGACTTAAGAGGCCAAGGGGGATGGGCAACTTGCTGGAAGCCGGGCAAAGGATGAGGGCCTGAGGCTGGAGTAGTCTTCTCTCTGCTGAGGGTGCTCACGCCCTCATCCCTCCATCTCTTTCCACTGGGAGGCTCTGTGGCTCCAGAAAGCCTTTCTCCTTTCCTCCAGGTGAGATGTTATCTCACAGTCATGCACTGGGCTGTCTTCTACTCTGACAGGTCCCACCTGCCACGCTTAGGACTCCACGTGACTCCTCCCACTGGCTCCTCCTCGACCGTGTCTCTCACAGTCTGTATGCCCCTCACCAGCCCAGTCAGTGGGTATCTAGCACATGTTTGTGGAATGAAGCAGTGTTTGAAGCATGCACGGCTCTTATAAAAGAGAAAAGATAAAATTAGGTTAGTGCCCCTCACTTTCTATATACATATTTGTGCATAGCACATCTAATGTTTATTAGGTGTTTATTGGCTGCCACGCTGTTCTCAACATATTACTTGTTTTAACTCCTTTAATCCTCAAAGCAACCCTGTGAAATAGATGTTCTTTTTTATTTTATCTTTTAGTTTCCATTATACAGATGAAGAAATTGAGGCATAAAGGGTGAAGTAACTTGCCCACGGTCACGACTATTGAGCTAGCTAGTAGTGTAACTGGAATTCAAATGTAGGATCTGGCTCCCGAGCCCATACTGTTAATACCACCTTGCCTTGCTTCTGTAGGTGCCAAATTTGTACAGCAATGCATTTTATTACATGTGTTCCAAGCGCTAATAGATTATATGCATTATAAAATATATACAAAACAGATATTAGCAAGTGAGATTTAAAAGTAAATATTTCTCATATTTTCTTGTGCCCAGGGGATGGTTCTGTGCACCCTACTTTGGGGCCACATAAATTAAAAGCAGCCGATGAATAAGAGGAAGGGAATTAATATGTTTCCAACAATATCTGTACCTCACAGAAACATCATGAGTTCTTGTGTACCTACTAAGGGCCTGGCGCTTTGTTAGGTGCTTGGAATGTCAGGCTGTGAATATTCAGAACTACCCCAGGACCTGAGGTGAGTGAGGCTTGGAGAGTGGATGAAAGCAGAAGAAACAGGCAGAAGGCCAGGCCACTGTGCTATTCCCAGCCTCAGGTCTCTGAAGTTTGTGATAGAACAATTTACTTAGTTCTGGAACTATTTATTTCATAAAGCTTGACAGATTTACTCAGGAAGAGGCTGTAACTAGCACCCTAGAACAACATATCGTGTTTCTTAACTTTTGTCTGAAATTCTAACAACTCAGCATGGTATGGTACTGGTTATCTCCAGCTCATCAGAAGCTCTGATTGGAGATTATAAGATGTCTTTGACTAATAAAAGAGGAGGAAATGAATGTATATTTGCTTAATAAATGCAGCCTGGTCGACAAAATCTTTCCAAAACTGGGACTGCAAGGGAAGCAGAGTCATGAATGAGGTTCTTCCGGGGAGGGGGGAAGAGGTGGTTTCATTCAATTTAATGAACATTTGGTGAGCACTGACCCTACTTGCTCATGCATATTGTGTGCTCAGATATGGTATCTTTGGTCCTCGCAACAACTCTGTCAAAGGGGAGGGGTGCCTGGCATACTAACAACGAACTGGAAGTCATTTTCCCAAGATCATACAGCTAAAAGGGGACTAGGTCATGATGCAAACCCCAATCCTGTTGAACTCTAAAACCCACTCCAAGAATGTACTGTGCCCCAAGAATATGCCATATACTTTTATGTGGGAGGCATAAGTACAGATAACTGCAAAGACAGTACGGCAAATGTGATAGCAGCAGCACTAGATCAAGGCTAGAGAAAGGATTGATCACCTGAGAGTGCTGTGTAAGTAGTGTCAGGGACGGTTCTCACAAGGTGAATCGGGAAGGCTCGGTTTAGATGATTTTGAAGAGAATCCTAGCCCGGATTTTTTGGTAAAGAAACCAGAACACAGAGTCATGCAGAGGTGGTACCATGGTCATTGATCCCTGCTGTCTCAACTGCTCTTAGTAAATTTCTCCTATGAACCAGATGGCATATACAGCATCTCTATAAAATGTCATCACACGTGGTGAGGCTCAGGGGTTGACATCAGAATCATGAAACCTACAGGATCCTGCAGGATTTGGTGGCTGTGAACTGAGACAGCATCTCTCTGTAGATAGATCACAAAAAGCTTTCTCCTCCCCCCCCCCCCCCAAATCAGCAGCTCTCTGTTCCATCTCTCCCTTAAAGCTCTGCCGAATTTTATGATGACATGTCCGGGCTGCATTATGTTTCCTAAGGTTCAGTCTCTTTGAAAAGCTGGATAGATCTGATTATGTTTTCAGCCTTCTATCAGTCAAGGTGGAAGAAAAGAAGCAGCCCTTGCTGTCAAGTGGATGCTTTGTCTTGTACTGTATACTTTTATATGTCTGTGCTTATGTTCCCTCTCTTGTGGACGATGTACTGCACATGTCTAAAGGCCAGCCGCAGATCGAACTGCAAATTGTCTGATCTCAAAGGTCTTGTCCCAGGCCATCACCTTCTCCTTCTGAAGAGTTGGGAGTGTGCTCACAACACTGGACTTTTTTAGAATCAGAACCCTGACGTGGTAGAAACTTGGTGTCAAAACCTACTGACTTAGTGTATCTTGGAACTCACAGAATATTAATGTTCTAAAGTTACAGAATTATTTTATCTGAGATTATTAGAACTGGAGGATCCTAATGTTTTAGACACCTGCAACTCACTTATTTAGCAAATAGTTCATTAGTGCCTACTGCAGGCTGGGCACTGTGCTAGCCCCTGGGGGTACAGACGTGGAAAAGAGGCTAGTGCTCATGGTCTCAGGGAGTTGGCAGAGAATGGCAGCATTTAAAAATCTTAAAATGTTAGACTCTGAGAAAAGTAAAACATTAGTGTATTAAAATCCAGGGAAGGGGATCGTTCTGGATCGTTCTCTCCAGCTCTCTCTTTTATGAGTCCCGGAGCCTTTTCCAGGCATGTCCGATTAAAAATCTCACTAATAAGAACATCATTTCACTTCAGCGACATCACAGAATGGCCAGCTTGCAGGCGCTCAGCAATCACCCAGTGCGGGCAGTTCATTTTACCAGGGAGGCCACTGAGGCTCAGAGCGGGGCAGCTGTTTGATAGATAGCATGGCCCCCCAGAACCAGACCCCAGGTTTTCAGGCCTCTCTCAGAGAACAGGCAAAGCAGGAAGGGCTTCCCGTGTGTTTCCGAGGGGTGCCCTCTTTGCAAGTCATGCAGACTTTTGCTCCGAGGCCCTGCTTTTCAGAGTTTGCACCAACTACCTTTGCGGAGGCAATCAGCCCCGCCCCCCGACCACGTGTGCAGTAGATCGCCCAGTGTTGGGAGCCCCCTCCCCCATTGATGCGTGTTTTATTTTGCTCCTTCCCCCTCCCCGTGTGCCTCAAAACCAATTTTCATTATTTTTTTCTGTCTGTGTTTGTCTTTGTGGTTCGCAGGTGCTCCCTTGCATTGTTCATCCGCTTCATCAACCCCTATTGAGCAGTCCCCCTCCCCGCCCCCCTCCCCTCCGGCCAATGAGAGCCAGAGGCGGTTGCTAGGCAGCGGTGTGGCCCAGCCAACCCCGGACTCAGACTCTGAGGAAGAGTTTGTCCCTAATTCATTCTTAGTTAAAAGTGGCTCCGCCAGCCTGGGGGTCGCAGCGAACGGTAAGTCCCTCTCTCTTCCTAACTTCTGTGGGTGTTGTGTGTGTGTGTGTGTGTGTGTTTTCCTTTCGTTGGCGATGCTGATTGTGTGTGTGTGTGTGCGTGTGTTTGTGTGTGTTTTTCCTTTCATTGGCGATGCTGATTAATCTGCCTGCTTGGGCCGCTTGCAGGGTAGGAGGGGCCTGGTGCATGGGGGGCTCGGGGTTGTCGGGGGCCTGGCGCAGCTCCGCGGCTCAGGCAGCCCCGCTCCTGCCCTGCTGCGCCGCTGGAGTGTGCGGGGGGGTCAGGGGGTTGCTGTCCGCACTCCGGTGACAGAGGTCGGGGTAGACAGAGCTGCCGGGACAGAGAAGCACAGACAGACGCGAGACAGAAGCGTCAGGTGGAGACCGGGGTTAGGCAAAGACACAGAAACACAGATCCAAACCGAAATAGAAAAGAAAGGTTAAAACACAAAGAGCACCGCTTGGCTACCTCCTCTGTGCCAGGGCTGTGGCCGCCACTACCCCTTGCCGCTTGCTTGGGGCCTCCTCACGACACAGCCGAAGAAACCGGTGCTATAGTGCCCCCATTAACCGGGAGAAAGCTGGGAGAAAGTGTACTACCTGGAGGCCAGTGCTGGCTTCCAAAGTTCTTGACTTTCACACTGCCAGGAGACAGAGGGCCCTGAAGTCCCCAGCAGCTGCAGGGCCGAATGGCTGGCTGCAGAGAGCCAGGGGGCTTAGGCCTGGATCTGCCCGTAATAAACACTGTTCTTCTAAGCTGTGCCCTGACTCTCTTAAGAAGAAGAGATATGGGAGGGTATGGGGGAAGAGCCCTAGGCTGACCTAGAGCTAGCAGACCCGGGTTTTAGTTCTTGGTCAGGTGCTGTGTGACCTGGCTCAAGGTCCTTGCCCTCTCTGTGTTCAACAGAGGCCAATCCACTTCTTTGCAGGGATGCCCAGAAGCCTCCAAGAGAGGGGATGATATACAGCCTCTACTGTCTTTGAAAATCAGACAGGACGTCTTTGGGCTTGATGGTTCTCTTCTACCAGGATCTTAGGCCCTACATTCTCTGTGACCAAAAGCCGAACCATCCTCCAGGGCCTATAACTTTGTGCTCCCCGAAGAGTGGCGTTGTCCTTTTGGTGGTTTGGTGTCATTGCTTCTCTATACGTTTTAGCTGCTCATGTTTTAAGCTATGCACAGAAATAGAAACCCTGGACCAGGAGGAAGGATATTTGTGTGCAAGGCCCAACTCGGTGGCTCACGGGCTATTTGTTTTTGCAAATGACTGTCCCTCTCTAGGTATCAGTTCCCCATGTTACCAGTGATGGAGCAATGTCTAAGGTACTCTGAATGAATGTCATGTGGTGCTGACAGGGATTTGCTAGCCAGTGGCCTTAAGTTTACTTGGAAAAAAAAAAAATGTGTGTGGTACACACACACACACACACACATATGCATGATGGCATTCTTTGTTCATTTCTGGGTAAATAAGCCTTGCAGGTAAAAGAGAAGGCAGGAGATTAAAGTCCTTAATCTCTCCCTTTGCTAAATAACTGAACGAGAGCAATCACTTTGTTGTAAATTCTGCAGCAAATTGATAGCATTCGTGCATTATTGATGTGCAGGGAAGATGGGGGTACTTTGGTCTAAAAGCTGTCTGCTCAATTGTGCTCCTCTGTGCTCCTCCCACTCCCCAGGGGACCTAGAGACACTTCTGATTCCTTCCCTGGGACTTGCTCGAGTATGTCACTCGAAAGGTTGGTTATAAATGTGTCCTGTGCCCAAAGGGAGAGTCTGGGTTTTTAGTGGTCTGCTGCTCTGGGGTTGGCGGGTCATGAGAGAGCCAGGGAGTCTCACTCCACAGCTGGACCCTGCCTGCTACCTTCCTGGGCCCTGAGACCCCACACTGAGTGGTCTTCTAGGAGCAAAAGGACCTGCTGATACGGGCATGAACCCAGCACTACTGAGTGGACATGAGTGGACTCTGCTGCATAGTGGACCCAATATATGTTTTTAAGGTTTGGATTGATTTTCATGAAAGAAATGTAAGGTTATTTTAATGGGATTATCTTCATTGTTTTTGTCAATTATAAAAATAACAATGCTCTTTAACATTCAGATAATACAGAATGGTAAAAAGCAGAGTTCTCTTGTAATCCCTCCTCCCAGAGATAACTACTTCTAACAGTTTGGTGCACAGCCTTAGAGGTGCTTTCTGTGGAGTGTCAACTTAATAAAAGAATAAATGAATGAGCAAGCAGTACAAACTGCGTAAGGGCCAAAGTGCAGCTAAGAGAGCAAGGACCATGGGGTCCCGGACATGTGACCCTTGGGCAAAGTACCTAACCTCTCAGACCATCAGTTGCTCCATCTGTGAAATGGGGAAAACCTTCCAAGGTTGCTATGGAGTTTAAGAATGGTTCAACGGGACAGACGTCCCCATTTCCCTTCCCTATCGCCACAGCCCCATTCCCTTCCAGCAATGGAAGGCTTTAGAGACCACCTAAATGGATGAATTGCTCTAGCTCCTTCTGAGGCCGGCTTCCCCGAGACTTAATTCAGAATGTACTTTAAATGACAAAGGCAGCCCCTCGGGCTCCTGGAGGGTGAAACTGAAGTGGTTTCCTTTGGTGGGAGCTGACTCAGCGCCCTGCACAGGACGGCCAGCCTCCCCCAGAGCTCGGGCTGCTCTCTCCAGGGGCTCCCCAGAGGCGCACTGCCTACAGCTGTGTCAACCCCAGCACCGGAGCTGCGGTCCCGGGGCCGCGACGCCTCAGAGCCGCCCGGCCAAAATCCCCGTGTAAAGTGCAAGGAGAACGCATGGCGCATTACAGACTGGCTCGCTGTCCCTGCGGGAAAGAAAACAGGGAAAGGAGCTCTTTCTGTCATCAAAGTCCTAATCTGCCCCCAAGGATAACCATCTAGAAAACACTGATATATGTAACGAAAGATTTCACTAAAATATCAACTAGTCAGCTGAAAAGCTAAGGAAGTGGTGAGGATTAAGTAGGTATTTGTCCCTACCCCAGAGAAACTTTGTAGAATAAATAGTAAGTGTTCCGTCAATTGTCATAACCTAAATTCTGCAGTAAAGAGACTTGGAAAAACTTGGAGGGTAATATTTAAGAGGGTCAGGGAATAAATAGCTCAGAGAAAGCTGTCAGTTTCTCAAAGCCTAGGTGAGGTGGAGGTGGGTGGGAGAATATACATGTAATGAGCACCTTCTGCCTGTAAGTCTTTCTTTACATGTATTAACTTCTTTGAGCTTCCATTTATTTATTTCTATTTGTCTGCCAGGAAAATGAGGCCCAGCAAGGGCCAGTGACTTGCCCATAGCTCCACGGCATATTAAAGATTCAAACCCAAGCCTGCTTGACTCTAAAGTCTCCTCCTATCTTCTTCTTCCCACCCTCCCACCCATTTTTTATGTTTTCTTACCAATACCAGGTCCTGTTATTTCTATGTCTCCCCCTTAGTAGGAGTGGAGAAGAGAAGAGGAAGTCCACCAAAGAAAAAAATTTTAAAGATTTTTAAAAGAATTTCCTAAAAAAAGAATTACAAGTTGTTAGATTCCTATTACTTCACAAACCTTTATGAAGTACCCACTGAATTTTGGAATCTCATTGAATCTCATTGAATCTTCATATCTATCCTGTGACATAGCCATTTTTAAGTCTCACTGAGGCAAGAAAGGGCCAGAGAGGTTAAGTGACTTCTCCTACATCACACAGCTTCTAACTGATAGAATCAGATTGGAACTTCAGGTCTGTCTGATACCATAGAGTAGAATCTTTCAGCTGTGTTTTTTGTGAGGACTGGGGAAGTTTCAATGCCCTGTAGTCAAATAAGTACAGATGACTTAGACACTAAATTTTGGTGCTGCTTCATGAGAGGCAAGCCCTGGACGCTGGGCCATCCATGGCTGTTTTTCTTTTCTTTTCTTCCCCCCATACCCTGCACCCTGCACTGGGCCCTTCCCACCTCGCCTTACACATTTCTCAAGCTAGTCACACTGGTCAACATCACTGTTGTTTGGCAGTTTCATTGACTTTCTCGGGTCTTAAGCAGCTGGGATTATTTTGTTTTGACTTCCAATCCAGTGGAGGAGTGTTTATTTTTCTTTCTAAATGGGAAACACTGCTATGTATGCCAGCTCCTTCCAAATGTGTTTTCTTAAAACGAAACGAAACAAAACAAAAAAATTCAACTTAATTTAGGACCTATCCAGATTCCCCTGAGGGAGTCTGCCTGGGTCCTATGTAGTCATTTTGTGAAATCAGAAGGCAAAATTGTGCCTGTTTCCTACTGCTGAGAAGTGTCCAGTGAGGTTTTGTCTTCTTTCACGGGGAATTTCATGGAACCTATTTTAGTTGTTCTGTATCAACTGTAGGTACTTGGGTCTGGATGTTTCCCCAGTCCCAGAGGTAAAGGACACTGGGGTGTGTGAGGTTGTCAAGCAATTCTGTTCACCTGTCCTCTCTCTTGCATTAAAATACTCTTGTTGGTAAATAGATTCTTACACCAGCTATGTAGAGAAGTTAAGTTACCTATCTCCTAGTAGCAAGACAAATTCATAGGTTCCTTTATTCATTCATTCATGATGACATTTGAAATGCCTGTGGATGTTATCCAGACAGATGAGGGGGAAGGGCATTCTAAGCAGAGAGACCCCATAAAATAGGTATTAAACCAATGAGATCAGAATCTCTTAAGTGAACCCCTTGGATTCAGCATGTGTTTCAGAATTCAGAAATTTTCAGATTTAAGAAAGAAAATACAGTTCCTATGATGTATTTTTCTTAACATTCCCAGAGTACTCAGATGGTCCATAGTAATCAAACACATCCATATTTCTGAGTGAAACATGAATAGTTATACTCATGGGATTTAAAAAAATAAGACTCTGAGCCTCATGTCAGTTCAAGTTTTGCCATGAAAAGAATTTTGATAGAACTTTTGGTCTTAGAGTTTTGGGGATTTCGGAATGGTGGTTAATGGATGGTGGGCCTGAATTGCACCTTTTTTTTAAACGGGGGTATCAGGATTCAAAGTTTAGTAACTTGCCTGTGGTTACAGAGATAACTAGACAGCTTGACACATAGAAGGTGCGCTACAGGTCCAAGTCGCTGGCGGGGAAGCTTTGTAAGAGTTTGCTGTTCATCTGTGACAGCTCCTTAGAAAGGCCAAGCCCCCTCTGCTGCAGATGTGGGAACTCAGGAGTCCAGGTCAGGCCAGCAGGCTGGCTGCCTCCCTGCGGGGGAATTTAGGAGGAAAGAGGCCAGGTGATCAATTTTCCACAATCTAGAACTCAGCAACTCTGAGTTCTTAAGGAACTTCCCTGACAGCCCCTCGGGCGTGTGGACGTTCTTTCTTAACGCCCTGCAGACTTCTGTGCACACGCCTCCCTAATAGTCTGAGGACCTGCTTATCCTGGTCTGGTTTCCACAGTCAGCTGCAGGTTCCTTGAGGTGGGCCTTGTCCAAGGCTGGATCTTCTCTGCTGAGCACCCGATTGCAGGTGCTACAGGCAAAAGTGGACAAAGTTGATGTTCTCTCTTCCTCCCTCCTGCCAGCCCTCTTCCCCCTCCCACCGCGCCCACAAAAACACCCCCCATGGAACAGTACAGTGAGCCACACGCATAACTGTGGGGACAAGCAGAGATGAAATGATTTGCCCAAGTGCTGCAAAGTGACAGTTCGAAGCATGGCCCCAGACTTCACGCCCTTCCCACCTTACCAGGTACCTCCCTCAACTAAACAAGCCCTTACCTGTGGCTTTCCACCAGGGGTAGGCCATTGTGCCCCCCTAATTGGGGGCAGCGAGGACAGCCACACAGAGGTGACTTCTGTTTTCATACAGTTTACAAAGCCCTTTTTCATACATTACCTCAGGCAAACTCTGGTGACTCTAATTTAATTGCCACATTGGCTTTCTAGGAGGTAAGGCTTCTTCCTGACCTTGCAAAATAAACAGGTCACATTTTGAATTAATGTAACCAAATGTCCTGGGAGAACCAGAGCCCTTTAATTAGTCACTCACGTGACACAATTGTAGACTCTTTGCAGCTCCTTTTCCACTAATTTCCCCAAATTCCATTGCATTAAAAGGTACAAAAATAACATTTTTGGCGTACGGCTTGATTAGATCTAGGAATTCCTAGACCACCCCCCGAGGAAGGCACGTTAGCCATGTGTCTGGGCTTTTTCCATCTGGAAACTCAGCCTGGTTTGTGTCCCCACTGAAATGTTAGTGGCCTGCTCCATGAGGCCCTGTGGACACCAGACCGTGTCTTAGAGCATCTCCTGACACTTCAGGGCCCAGACTGTTGAAGAAGCGCCAGGAAGGAGGCCATGGAGAGTCTGCGAGATTAATACAAGTAACACTTGCGAAGCCCTCACATTCCTGGAGGGCGTTCACATCTGTCACCTGGTCAGATCCACAGCATAGGGAGATTGGCCCTATGTGGAGTACTGGGGGCACCATCATACCCGGAGGAAACATGCTCAGGGAGACAAGCAGCTTGGCCCAGAGCTGCCCTTTTGCTGCATGGCTTTGAACCAGGTTTGGATTTGCTCACAGTGGGTCAGTCCAACCTGCGAGGCCCGCCACCATCCATATAAGCTCCATTTTCCAGTTGTAAACCTCACCTGGAGAGGCCTCACCATGGCCCTTCACCACAAAAACCAGGCTAACGTTCCTGGGAGCAGCAGACCTGGCTCCCAAGACCAGCTCTGCGTCTGACCTGCAGCATGACCCTGCAAGAGCCTTGTCTTGTGTCCCTCAGCTTCCCAGGAGGTGGGAGGACCAGATGACATCAGCATTGCCCAAGCCTGTCATAGTCTGTGTTATAGTGGGGTGCCCGCCTGCGCCACTCTTCCTTTCCTGCCCTGCCTCCTTTTACCAACTTTTTTTTTACATAAGTGAATTTATTTATTTATCTTTTAAGATTTTATTTATTTATTTGAGAGAGAGAAGGAGGGAGCACAAGCGGGGGGGTGGGAACGGGCAGAGGGAGAGAGAGAAGCAGACTCCCCGCTTAGCAGGGAGCAGGGAGCCTGACAACGCAGGGCTGATCCCAGGACCCCGGGATCATGACCTGAGCCGAAGGCAGACGTTCAACTGACTAAGCTACCCAGGCGCCCCAAATTTATTTATTTTAAAAGAAAATTGTGTATTTCTGTTGCAATTCACTTGCCATACCTAGAAGGAAGCCATAGAAATAAATACAGGGGAAGCGATTGTCCCAGTCTGGTGAAAGAATGCCTGCTTGAGGACATGGAGCAGAGGTTCACTTCTCTTTGTTAAGTAGGGACCTTAGTAAGTGTTAGTGTTAAAAACACACCAGTACTAAAGTGAGGCTTCCTCCTCGACATCATCTAAAAGGTTGAAAGCAGCTATCCTGCATGTGACTCAGAGTGCTTTAATATCCGTTGGCGCTGGATGCCACCAAAATCATGACCGTAGGATGCTCGGCCCCATGGCTTTTCCCAGTATTCTGTCTAGGCTTTCAGTGCGACCCCCTGCAGCCTGCTCACTCTGAGAATAAACCTCTCTGGCTGCTCTCAGAATCTACCCTTCTTGCCTTTCCTAAGTGTGGTCTTCTCTGAGCGATCTGTTCCCACCCTCCCCTCTGAGCCCCCTGCCCCCTGCCTCTGTCATCAGTTCTGAGCTGGGTGCTTTGAGCTCAGCTGGATCCCCCATCACTGGTTAATGGCTCCCAGTCTGGACCAGGAAACCATGTGGCTTCCTTCCTCCCCCCACCTTCCTCTCATTTCTCCCCTCCTCTCTCTCCCTCTGAACTGCCATTATTTATATAAGTGTTTGAGATTAAACATGAAAAAAAATTTCACTTTGCGATAAAAGGCCTAAAAGGACCAAAGCCAGAAGAAAAACAGAAACAGCACAATGTGGAGCTATGGGAGGGAAAGACAGGTTATGGAGGCCTATAGATCCTTACTGTGCTGTGTGGCCACGGGCAAGTTGCTTAACTTCTCTGGGTCTGTTTCCTCCTCTGTAAAATGGATGTTGGTTTGAATAGTACTTCACAAAATTGCTGTGTATATGAGGAAATATGGTCAAGGCTTCTAGCATGATGATTGCTACATAATAGGTACCCAATGAATGTTAATTTCCTGTTCCCCTTCTGGAACCCAAAAGGTTTTGGCCAGGTATCTCTGGAAGGCAGGCAGATTCCGCCATTCCCACCCAGACTTGGAGGAGGTACAATTAACAGCTCTGTTTGGATGTCCTGAGCTTTAATACTCCTCTCTCCCTCCTGCATGATTTGCAGAGATTTAGGAGAGGGGAGGGAGCCCCCGGCGGCAGCAAAGCAAACATAGCAGGGGTCTTGGAAACAGAGCCCCAGCCTTGCTTGCTGGAGCTCCGCGCATGCTTGCATTCCCCATAGTGCCAGGAACTGAGTGTTGATATCTGGGGCCAGATGAAACGCTGTGATGTCTTTTCCTTCTGGTCAGCTGGCCTTTCCCCCAGAGTTGAAAGGAGAGGAAAATGACTGGTAATTCATTTAGGCTTCACTCCTTCTCTCCTGAATGGATCATATTTCTATAAATAACTCTGGGAAGCTGCTGCACAGAATACCAACAGTAATACATGTATTTGCTCTTCCAGACCTCTCTTTAGCTGCCGAATGCAGGCTCTGGGGGAATAGACAACTGATAGGAAACAAGCTTCCTAGCTGTGCAACCCCATCCAGACTCACTTCTCTCACCCAGCTGCCCATCCGTAAAATGGGGGTAAGAACAGCAATCTGGGTGGGAGTTGTTTCAAAGGCAAGATGGGAAATGTCTTAGACACTGAGATTATAGCGGGTGTTCAGTATTTACTGGGCCCCCCTTGTCATCTTTGGCAAAGAATGGGGTGTGTTTTCAGATGGTGAGGAGGTTAGCTGGTCAAAATTTAGGTTTTGATGACTTGTCTGCTATCATCTTGAAGGAGCAAAAACGGAAGTTGCGATGATACTTACTATTTTCTGTTATCTATTATTACCTATTTTGTGCATCCTGCTCTCCTTAGCCAGAACACTTCCTGCTGTGTCTTTTCTCCCCTGGACCACAGCAGTCGTGTCCTCACTGGCCTCCCTGCCTGCTGTCTCTCCCTTTCCTCCATCCTTGCACTGTCCCGGGGTGATCCCTCCAAAGCCCAGATCCCTGTCATGCCCCCCAACACCGCCCCCGCCGCGACCCTCGACTCGTTCCCACTGACTCATTCCCACTGCTGGCAGGCTCAGGGCCTGACTCAGCAGGACAACCACAGCCAAAGCCCTTCTTCCCAGGGGCCCTGCGCTCTCTGTGTTTATGGTTGTGCTCCCACCAGGGGGCCGTGGCCACAGTAAACTAACACGGCTCTGGAGGGCACAGGGAACATGCCTGATGCCAAATACAGGGCCTGCGGTGAATATCTGGTGTTATGGGGAGCAAAGGCTTCATTAGTTTAGAGTGAGAACAGTGGAAGGGCTTTCTGATTTGGAGCGACCTGGGAAGAAATAAAGCTTAATTACCCTTCAGAACCAATTCAATTTCCCCAAATGATTATTAAAGACTTACTTTGTGCCAGGGTTCATGGAGAAAAGAAAGCAGTCTGCTCACCTGTTTGGTTGTTGGGGAGACAGACACACAGCTGAACAATCCTGCCCTGAAGCAGGCATCCGTTAGGGGAGCAAGGAAGCAAGTGTGCCGGGGTCTGTGGGGCTGCAGAATTTTTAATGCAAGCTGGGAGGCTCAGGTGGAATGCAAACTGGAAGAAGAGCTTAACTCCAAAGGAGCCCAGGAAGTTTCCACGTTCAGGGTCTGCCCAGAAGTGAGCTTTAGTTTTATGATCTGCAGGTCTGCTGCAGCCTGAATTGTGTCCCCACAAAAGCCACCTGTTGAAGCCCTAGCCCCGCCTTGTGACTGTATTGGAGACAGATCCTTTAAGGAAGTGAGTAAGGCCTTCTGAGGTCATGAGGGTGGAGCCCTGATCTGAACAGAAACTGGTATCCTTAAAAAAGGGGAGGGGACACCAGCACTCACTTGCTCCCTGCTGTGGGACACAACAAGAAGGTGGCCATGTGCAAGTCAGGAAAGGAGGCCTCACCAGACACCAAACCCTGTCGGAACCTTGATCTTGGGCTTTCCAGACTCCCGAATGATGAGAAATCAATGTGTTTTGTTTAGCCACCCAGGCTATGGTATTTGGTCATGGCAGCCCGAGCAGATGAGGAGAAGGTGTGAGGAGGAGCCTGGATGGTCATGCTTTGCATGTCAGTTATTTGTATGCAGCCAAGTATTCCCAGCCTAATTGTGGGGTTTGGAAGCATTTATTTCCTCATTCATTCATTCATTCATTCAGCAGACTTTTCCAGGGGTGTGCTCTGTGTGGGGTCCTGTGCTAGAGAGTTCTGATCATACATCATCTGTGCCCTCCATGTGTGGCCGGGTGCATGGGGGACAGGTAGAGGGAACATCCGGGTCTGCTCCAGGGGGCAGGAGTGGAAGACAGGCTCTCTTCCTCTCTTCCAGGAAAGAGCTGGTATGACAGGGGCCCATCTCCACTCCACCCCCGCCCCCCTCTCATGGAGCAGTCTCTTTAGAAGCCTCAGTTTCCCCAAAGTTTGAGGTAGAAATGGACTGAGCGATATGGACTTAGGGCAGGTGTGCTGCTCAGAGCTCATGCAGAGGGGGGAAGGTGGCAGGTACAGCCTCGGGAACTGAGGAGAGCCTGACACACCTTTGGATTGTGTGACAGAAGGGTAAATCCCATTCCTGCACACTTAACAGGTAGCCGGGTCCTGTGCCAAGTGCTCCATATTTCCCACCCATGAATCTGCGTGACGGGGAGCTTGTTCCCTCCATGAATCTGCGTGACTGCGGGGCTTGTTCCCACCCATGAATCTGTGTGACTGCGGGGCTTGTTCCCACCCATGAATCTGCGTGACTGCGGGACTTGTTCCCACCCATGAATCTGCGTGACAGGGGCTTGTTCCCACCCATGAATCTGCGTGACTGCGGGGTTTGTTCCCACCCATGAATCTGCGTGACGGGGGGCTTGAGAGCAGAAGACTTAAGAGTATGGGTTTGATTTTTGGCCCTGCCACTACTAGCTGAGTCCTTTAGCAAATAACTTGACTTCTAAGTTTCCATTTTACCTCATGTATAGAATAAGGATGATAATAATGCCTACTTCATACATGTTGTTAGAATTCAGTGTGAAATCATGTATGTGAAGTACACAGCAAAGTGTGTGACTCTTATAAAGTCTTAAATGAACACTATTGTTATTGTTATCTGTATTCTGGTTATTGCATTACCCAACCAAGCCTCAGAAAGGTCTGATAACTTGGCCAAGGTCACGCAGGTAATAAGTGGCATTTTGTATCCCAGGTGTGCCTGGCTCCTTAACGCAACCTCATCTTTCCCCCACAGGCCACCTTCCCTCCGCCAACAGCCATGGTCCCCCTTTCTTGACAGTGTCCAGGAAGCCAAAGATCTCAGAAAGCCTCCCCGGCAGATCAGAGATCTCTCCCTGCCCGCCCCCCGCCCCCCCGTCCTGCATTGAAGAGGAGGCTGCATGCACACCGTGGTGGCAGTCCCCAGCCCCAGGCCAGAATCCCCCTGAATGGAAACCGCTGAGTCGCACTCCAATGCTTAGCTCTTTTAAGATGCCCCCGTTGGGCCCCTGTATGGGTGACAAGATGATGCATGAGGTCTGGCTAAGCAGCTTATTTGTCTGAGCTGGTGATGGCCTTTGTCCTGAGTTGGGTTAATGGTAAGGGGCAGTGGCCCTTTAAAGCCTGGACAATGGACAGGCTTCTCAGGTCACCAAATCACTCAGCAAATGGTCTGAGCCCCTCCAAGCACGGGGGGCCTCTGCCCCTCCATTCCCTGCTAACCTCACTCTTCATCTAGTGACGCACTGCTCCCCTTCCTGGCCAGGAGGGACACTTAGATATAAAGGGAAAGAAAGACTCAAAGAGCATTCAATAGACAAAGGACTTCAGAGGAGGGAACCAAGACAGACAGAGGACCAGGGATAATTCCTGACCTCCTGCCTCCAGCCTGCGCTCTCCTGCCCTGCTCTTTCCCCTCCCCCGAGATATGGCACCCACAGTGACCTGTGATAGTGATTTCCCAACGCACCTTCCACTACTGAAACCTAACACTACACATTACAGTTTAGACTTCTCAGGCTGGCAGTCAGGACCCACTAGAGTATGCCCCTTCCCCTCCTGCTTGAACCTCTCCAATACCTCCCCGGACCCCCACTCCAGTGAGGCACACCACTGGCCTTCATGACCTGCTTCAACCAAGGCAGCCCCCTCTTCTCAGCTTCCTACATTTGCCTCTGTGTAAGATCCTATTGAAAGAACACTTCAAGTGTTAACATTTTTCTCGAAGTTGTGAAAACCACTGACTAAAGTCAACCCATTCCTTATATGAAGAGTGGCTGAGCTAGATTTGAAGCCAGGCCTTCTGATTCCAAATCCTGACTTTCTCTCAATGGATGTAGTCACTTATTCTTTCTACAAGATCTCTTGACCGCCTACTGTGTGCCAACCACTGAGGTAGGGCCATGGGTACTGATGTGAATCCTGCCCCTGAGAAGGGGCTGAACGTTTACATCCTGTCACTGAGAGTTCAATGATGCAAATGTGGAAAGTGCCTAGTGGCTTTGGCATCTAGATGGCCATTGGTAACTATGGTAAGACCATTTTCAGGGTGTGGGGGCTAAAACCAAAGGACAGATAGGAGGTGAGAGGGCAGAAATAGTTTGGATAACTGAGTCTAAGAAATTGGGCTTTGCATCACAGATTACTAATTACAACAGGAAAAAGATTCTTTACGGTGGGGAGATCAGGAATCATCCCCTGTGTGACCACTTAGTGGTCAGTAATATGAAGCAAGAACAAGTACATTCCATCACATGTGAGATGTGAACCTGAATCTTATCATGAGAAAACATCAAGAGCCATCCAGTATGTAGGGACAGTCTGTGCAACAGCTGGCCTAGATTTTTCCAAAAGGTCAATGTCATGAAAAAAGGGAATCAGGAGTGATAGGGTGGGTAGAAATTTCCTCTAGATTAAAAGAGACTAAATATAGTAACCACATTTTTTTTCTTTTAATTTATTTAAATTCAATTAACATATAATGTATTATTGGTTTCAGAGGTAGAGGGCAGTGATTCATCAGTCTTATATAATACCTAGTGCTCATTACATCACGTGCCCTCCTTAATGCCCGTCACCCAGTTACCCCTCCCCCCACCCCCCTCCCCTCCAGCAACCCTCAGTTTGTTTCCTAAGATAAAGAGTCTCTTATGGTTTGTCTCCCTCTCTGATTTTGTCTTGTTTTATTTTTTCTTCCCTTCCCCCATGCTCGCTGTTTTGTTTCTTAAATTCCACATGAGTGAGATCATATGATAATTGTCTTTCTCTGATTGACTTATTTCGTTTAGCATAATACCCTCTAGTTCCATCCACATCATTGCAAATGGCAAGATTTCATTTTTTTTGATGGCTGAGTAGTATTTGATTGTATATATACATCACATCTTCTTTATCCATTCATCTCTTGAAGGACATCTGGGCTCTTTCCACAGTTTGGCTACTGTGGACATTGCTGCTATAAACATCACGGTGCACGTACCCCTTCAGATCACTACATTTGTTTCTTTGGGGTAAATACCCAGTAGTGCAATTGCTGGGTCATAGGATAGCTCTATTTTCAACTTTTTGAGGAACCTCCATACTGTTTTCCAGAGTGGCTGCACCAGCTTGCATTCCCACCAACAGTGTAATAGGGTTCCCCTTTCTCTGCATCCTCGCCAACATCTGTCATTTCCTGACTTGTTAATTTTAGCCATTCTGACTGGTGTGAGGTGGTATCTCATTGAGGTTTTGATTTGAATTTCCCTGATGCCGAGTGATGTTGAGCATTTTTTCATATGTCTGTTGGCCATTTGTATGTCTTCTTTGGAAAAATGTCCATGTCTTCTAAATATAGCAGCCACATTCAAGCAACATTTGAATCTTGATTGGATCCTAAGTTTCTTTTAAGGCTATAAAGAAGACATTTAGGGAAGAATTGAAGAAATTTTTAAATATGGTATATATATATGTTAGGTGACATTGTAGAATGATTGTTCATTTTCTTAGTTGTGATCATGATAGATATTGTGGTTGGACGGGGGAATGTCCTTATTCTCAGGAGATGCATGCTGATGTAAGGTGTCCTGATGTCTGCAAGTGTCTTTCAAACAGTCAGAAAAAAAAAAATTTTGTATAAAAAGATAATGCAATAAAGCAGTGTGGCATCATATTAACAATTGACAGATTCAGGTGAAGGGTATATAGATGTTTTTGAACTATTCTTTGGACTTTTCTTTAGGCTTGCAAGTGTTCCAAATAAAAGCGGAAGAGACGTTGCTTGGGTTGAAGGGAGATTGGACAAAGCAGCTGAGTTTTTGGAAAGGTTTCGTGGGATGGGCAGGGTGTGGGCGCAATTGTATAGCGCCATCCCACCTCCACCCCCTTTGGGAGCTCCAAATATAGAAACCCTGTGAACCTTTACAGAGAATTGATAGTTTAGCAGTTGTGATAAAACAGGCCCTTCCTGGGCGTGGAGGGGATTTGGTCGAGGCTCTGGAGCCGGTAATGGGAACCACATTGGCAGAAGTGTGCGGAGCCCCACCCCAGAAATAGCCCTTCTGTGCTGAGGCAGGACAACTGGAACGAATTATGTGCATTCATACTCATTAAACTGCCTTGGCACCAGAAGTGATCCCTGTAACCTGAGCTTTACAGCGGTACAGCTATAGTTAAAGTTGGGCCAGCCTTGCCCCGTACCCTCTCTGTCAGAGGTTTATAGCTAAAGCATAAAGCAATTCAGCATGAGCTGAAACATGAAAAACTCCTCCAGATTGTAAAGGCAAACTTTCCTGTTTAAAGCTTTCTAGCGAGGCAGCATTTTAGAATAAAACCTTTTCCATCTCCTGCTTTTCCAGCCTTGGCCAGAATCCCAAAAGCCCCCACCCCATCCCCACCCCACTCCCCATCTCCAACCGAGACCACAATCCAATCAAACACAGAAGCTGCTGCATTCTGTGGTTAGAAGGGTTGTATTGTGGCCGGGAAGTCCTGCCTTCTGAGTCTGAGCCCTAAAGCTGTGTGGCCTTGGGCAAGTTGGTTTCACTCTCTGAGCTTCAGCCTCTTGCTAATTTATAGACGATATTAATCACAGGGTTGCTTAGTCCATACGGGTGTGTGGTCATTGAGCGCGAGGAGACTGGACACACAGTGACACTGTGTAAATATTGTCTTATTGATCACATCTGAGTGTGTCAAATACAGAGAGATCTGTGGAGACTAGTTGTCTCTCTTTTTTTTTTTTTGCCATGCCACGAGGTATTTTATTTTCATTCAACATACAAATAATTTGCTATAGTATCCCAGGGCAAACCGGAGAATTTGGCAGTCCGATTGGGGGGGGGTCCCCTCAGAGACCCACAGGCTGGAGTGTCCAGGTTCACAGTGCAGCTTGTCGCTCGTGTCCATCTTGCAGGTGGCTCTTCTTCCTCCACATCACGACTGGGGTGTCTCAAAGATGACGGGGGTGGGGAATCCTCTAGGTTCTTAGGAAATTCCACTCTGCTTCTCCTGCTCAGTGGTCTCTTTGGTCAGCAGGGTGTTCTTCTCCTGCGTCTCCGTTTCCTTCAGCTTGGCCTTATTGAAGCTGGCGATTTCCCCCATGTCCGGCTCGTCTGCCATGTTCTTAAAGCGATCCGTGGAGTCGCCTGGGGCTCCCATTCGCGTTGCTGCAGCAAGAGACCTGTCTTTTTTGATCACGAAGGAAAGCTTACCCAAAATTCCTACTTTTACCTAAAAGGTAGCTGAAGTGCAGCTCTCATTAGAAGACAAATCACATGGAAAGACATAAGGAAAGAATTTGATTTTGTCCTCTTATTAAGAATTTCTGGTGAAAGGGGGGGTAGGCTTTGAAGTCAGATAGACCCAGGTTAAAAACCAGCCTCTGCCACTTCCTGGCAGTGTGCCCCCAGGCAGGTTAATAATCCCTTTGGAGCCTCGGTCACTTCATCTGTATAGTAGGGCGTAATAATGCCAACAGAGCAGGGTGAGTGAGGAACCAACACACACCTTATGAAAAGCTCTTTGCCCAGCGCCTACCAAATAGTCAGCATTTAATGAACAGAGCTGCGGCCATTATTGAATCTGAGAAGAGAAAGGGTCTTAATATTGAGACCTGTCTCTCAAGTGTTTTTCTTGGGCACCAGACCAATGACAGACCAAGGGCGGCCAGCTGACATCAAAAGCCCTGCCCTGCAGACCTTCCAACAGATGATGAAAATGCACTGTGATTTTTGCCCTTTTGAAGCTCTTGGCCTAGCCCTTCAAGCTACAAGGGCTTTGGTGGGCTTGGAGGACACTGAGGATGGGGAGAAGCTTTAGTTGTTATTTCAAAGTAAGATAGCTCCTTCAACATGGCAGACTGGTTTGTTCAGAGCCCCATACCTGGACGTGTGGTCCGGCAAAGGGGATAACCTTCACGCACCTGTTTCTCCTGGCAAACATGGCTAGCGATGGGTGGGAAAGTGTGGGCCAGAATCAGGTGGCTTGTTTTTTCTGCCTGACTCTAGATTAAGAACCCCAAACTGCTTCATAGGAGGTTCAGCATTTTCATTTGAGTCAGCACAGTGTCATCCAGTTTACCCAGCACAGGACTGCCCCTCCGATCCCAGCTCTGCCCTCACTAGTGCTGGAAAGTCTCTCCACCTGCTTGGCCCTCACTCTTCAGGTCTCTAAAGGGAGACTAAGACCACCTGCTCTGCTGGCCTCTCCAGCTGGTCATGTGGCTTCTATGAGCTAAGACATGGGAGAGTGTCCCCTGCATAAGAGGACAGGAGGCAGCCCCCAGGAGCACACTCTCTAGCCAGGCAGGCGCATCGTATGCACCGAGCGTGCTACGTGTTTTCCTGCAAAGCTACATGCAAACAGAGGATGTTATTACTAAAATACTTGGTAAATAGAATGTTTAGTAAATAGAAACATTGTGAGTATAGGATAGGAGAGAGAGAGAATACTAATATTTACTTACCAGCTGCTACCCTTAATTTATTCTGGTTTTGGCATCTAGATTCTTGACTGTGTATTTTTGCACATTAAAGTAACACACCTGGATTGTCAAGACTTTCAAACAGGTCATCTACGATAACACTAAAGATCTAGGCATGTTTTCCTACTAGAAAAAAAAGGATTTTCAAATATGCCTTGAAAATCGCCATCCCTCTGGACAGGTGAGAATTTATGATAGGCAATTAAAGGATGTGTATTTGCTGAATGTGTATTTCTCCTGCTAAAGCAGAGGAAGTAATATATAAAAGGGGGAAGATGAGGTTTGAAAGGGGCTGGACTTGCTTCCTGCCCATTGGCAGGTTGGGTTAAACATTTCCAATCTGTGCATTCCTTGGGTGAGCTCTCTGTTGCTCACAGCCACTCCCAACCCCTCCCCCCACACCAGGTTCCCTTCTTTTTCTGTGTCCCTTCTTTCAAGAGTCAATGTCCTTCAAAATGTGCCTCTTCCAGGACTGAAAAAGTGCCTAAAAGTTGGGGAGTGAAATCACCCCCTTCCTCTGGGGATTCCTGTCCCAGCTCAGGGGCTGTCACCTGTGAACTGGGAACGGGTGTGTGTTTGTTGTCTGACAGGTACACACTCGTAAGGGTCTTTAGCTAGGGCCCCTGCTCTGGGGCTGTGGTCAGATGCACATTTCTGGGGTGGGGAGAAAGAATCTATCCCAAAGATCCTCACAGGATCTCGTGCCAGAGAAGTTTCATCAGGTTTCAAAGTCTGGTCAGCGTTCCCACTGCACCTTCAGCCTTGTGGGGGCTCTCTCGGAAAGACGCCCCATCTGGAGGAAGGGCACAGGCTTTGGAGTCAGCCAGAACCAGCCTCGGATCACCGCTTCTCCAGTTTGTAGCCACATAGCATGGAACCCTCCATCTCCCACTCTGAGTCTGAGTTTTGTCCTTCGCAAAATAGGGTAAGAATTCTTACCCCGGGGGTGGAGGGCAGTTGGCAGGACTGAGTTAGGTAGTACTGGTGAAAAGATGAGCGGGGTCCTGGCGCATGGTAAACACGAGAATAAGTCAGTCCTCTCGCCAGGCGTATGTACCGCCCACAGGGCTTGCGCTTGTGAAAAGATAAGGGATCCGAGATGGGGAGGCAGATCAGCCTTTGCCCTAGAGGAAGGCCAGCCAGCTGGTACTCAGGGCTGTCCTCAGTGTGGCTCACACCGTGCTTCTCCATGTTTAAAAAGACCTCATCACCCCGAGTCTTACCACCGCTCAGGGGTGGGAATAACTACTTCTCAGGATTGTCACAGGATCCAGTGAGATCACGTGTGTGAGAGCATCAGGCACATGGTAGATGCTCAGAAAATGTTGGATTTTACAAAAAAGAAATCTTGTTGGGGCACCTGGGTGGCTCAGTCGTTAAATGTCTGCCTTCGGCTCGGGTCACGATCCCAGGGTCCTGGGATCGAGCCCCAAGTTGGGTTCCCTGCTCGGCAGGAAGCCTGCTTCCCCCTCTCCCACTCCCCCTGCTTGTGTTCCTGCTCTCGCTATCTCTGTCAAATAAATAAATAAAATCTTTAAAAAAGAAATCTTGTTAAAGACAGGCCAAGGGGCGCCTGGGTGGCTCAGTTGGTTAAGCGACTGCCTTCGGCTCAGGTCATGATCCTGGAGTCCCGGGATCGAGTCCCACATCGGGCTCCCTGCTCGTCAGGGAGTCTGCTTCTCCCTCTGACCCTCCTCCCTCTCATGCTCTCTGTCTCTCATTCTCTCTCTCTCAAATAAATAAATAAAATCTTTAAAAATAAAAAAAAAATAAAAAAAAAAAAAGACAGGCCAAGAGTGCTGTCTGTGATCCTTCGGAGACAGTCCCCTGCCTGCACCAGGGGCAGCTTCGTGAGGGGACAGCTGCAGGGAGAGCCTGCTCTATATTGTACAACACACTGGGGTGGGCACCGAGAGCTCCCCTGTCGGCCCTGCCCCCGCACCTGGCTAGGGTCCTGCCAGGGCTCTGTCTTCCTTCCTCCCAGCCCGAGGCCAGGAGACTTTCAAGTCAAGACCTGACCAGAACAGCCTCTTCCTGTTGGACAGTCCTGGTCCTGTGTGTGCTTGGCGCAGGTCCCTCGGCCTTCCCACGTAGGCCCATCCGCCAGTCCCCGGTGGGTCACTTTCTCTGTTCCTCCAACACACCTGACCCCTTTCCCAGCCCCGCCCTTTTCTGCAGGAGTACGTTTTCAAGGCACCTGTAAGTGCCTTCACGTCCCTTGGCATGTCCCTCCATTCCAGCATTGTTCCCTTACATGGGTGAGGCAGCTGAGGCTCGGAGAGATCAAGCAGTTCGCCCAGGGTCGGGCAGCTAGTGGGTGACCAGCCCGTAGTGGCCGGCGTGAGAGTTCGTGGTCTCCGCACGCACCGTGGGCAGGGCTCCCAGGAGGAGCTTCACGGTGCCGTTGGTTTGAGGGGACACGCCTGCCCAGGCATTCAGAGTGCAGGATGTTTGTTCACTCGTTCACTTAACAAAGTGAGGCAATTTGTCAGGTTCTTTTGGTAACTCTTAGGCACAGGGGCTCAGGCAGAGACAGCTCTCAGCTTTAGCAGAGAATGGCTTGAGGATGCTACTTCTGGTAGGCCTAGGGCCAGAGGGAGAAGAGAAAGCAGCTGTAGAGATTGGGGTAAGTGCTTGGCTTGTCAGAAACATAATCCCCCCACACCTGTGCCCTGGAAACACAATCCAGGGCTCTGAGATGCACTTTCGTCTGTCACCAGGGTGTCCCCAGGGTGACCTGCCCAACCGTATCAAAGCTGGTGGGGCTCAGGTTACAGGGCCCATTCTCAGGGCCCTTGAGTACCAACAATGGCTGTTTGTCCTTTGGAGCTGCCATCCCGCAGGAGGAATGTTAATGGACCAAGAATGGAGGGGGGGAGGGGGACAGACTGACCAGTTAGAGCCCACGCTCAGGTCAGCCTCTTGAGTGAGCTCATCCGTGCATGTCTGCTAGTCCCTCCAAGAGACTCTTCAACCAGTTCCAGGAAAGAGGGATTCGTCCTCTGCTTTTCCTAGCTCAGACCACCACTCCTAAGGCTGGAGGTTGGGGGAAGGGGTCCTCTGCTTAATCTGGGATTTAGTCTACCCCTTGGCAGAGTTTACAGCTCAACTCAAAAAATATTTAAAAGCAGAAAAACTAAAAATGGCTTGGATGTCCAATAATAGAAAGTTGGTAAAATGACATTATCTCCTGTCCATTTGATGATCTTTTAAATCGCTGTTAAAATCATGTATTCAAATAATATTTAAAGATATGAAAAAAACCTCTTATTGTATATGTTAAGTGGAAAGAGAGTGAGATAGAAAACTGTATATACAGTAAGAACCGAATTTGATAAGTACATGTTTACGTATGTAAAAGAAAAGACTAGAAGGAAATAGACCAGGGCACATTAACGGTGATTATTATTGGGTGCTGTGGCTATAATAGAGTTTTGGTTTTTCCCTTTGAGCTTTTCTTCTGTATACATTTTCTAGCAAAAACATTCTTACTTGAGAGTCAAAAAGAAAATTAATTTCTTAAAAGTTAATTTATTTCACCCCTACTCTGCCTGACACTGTGCTGGGTGCTGGGGATAAGAGATTTAGAAGAACCTAGCCTCTGCTCTCCATGAGCTCATAACCCAGCAGGGCATAAAAATACACCAGCAGAGTCTTTTAATCGTTGTTTTCAACAACAACAACAGCAGAAGCAGCAACTATAATACCGACACGTTTGTTAAGTGTGATGGAATGTTCTAAATGCTTTATGTATGTTTACATTTAAACCTTACAACTCAATGGGTAGGCAGTTACTAACCCATTTTACTGATAGCACAGGATACCATGGGAACAGAGGGAAGAGAGATTAACTCTGTGTTGGGGTAGGGGCGCAGTGAAGGAGGCCGCAGTCAGGAACCTGCATGTATGCTGATCCCTGCAGGAGAAATGTGAGTTCTCCAAGCAGACCGAGCAGGGGAAGGTTTCCCAGGTGCAGAGAACACCGTGAACAAAGACACCAAGGGACAAAAGAGCAAGACATCATTATGAAATGGCTAACACCACACTCCTTCCTCCCCAGCAAGAAGCCAGAAAGGTCCACGGGACCACTTTGTGAAGGGCATAGGAGACCATGCTGGAAGTTTGAGCATAATTCCATTAAGCAGTGGCGAGCCATGGAGGTGTCTTGACATGGCCAGCTCTGCATGGGAGGAAGATCGTTCTGTCTTCTTAAACCCCGTGAAAAGCTCAGCTGTACGTGGAGAGAGAAGTGTTCCTCTGGAGACTGAGTGTTGCAGGAAAATTCATCTCCGTTCCAGCTGACGAGGCAGAGAAGGAGAAAGGAAACGGCAGGAGGCCATGGAAATATATGATTTCCTTTACCCTTAGCTTGTAGAAAGTCACTGCAAGCCATGTGGAATCCAGCCCCAGGATGAGAGACGAATGTGCTCAGAAATGTGTTTACCACCTAGCCTGGGGAAAGGTGTTACTGCCGGAAGAGAGACTTGGGAATTCCAAATGGACTTTCGGGTTTCAATTCGATTTCTGTGCTTAATTAGCCCAAAACACTGCTGTTCCTGCCATAAAAACTAGAGAAAGTCTTGTGTGACAATGCTATCAGGACTTGTATTCCAGGCGTGGTTGGAGCTGCATGTATTACGGAAGTCCCCCAGCCCCTCCCCATAGAGCTGACAGTCATAGGAAGCAAGGGTGACCCTCTGTGGATCCCTCTGCGATGCCTTTCTGTAGCTAACATGGAGGTTCCCAGATTATGGTCCGTTGTACTTGTCCACAAGGGTTCTGCTTGCACCAAAAAAGACAATCGGAATGATATAGGGAATTTGCAGCAGGATCATCTCTTATTCAGACATTGTCCTTCCTACTGAAATACCCCTTTTTCAATGAAGCAATGATGAGTAGATTGTGCTATTTTTAGTTTTGACTTTCTGAAATGCAAAAGTCTGGGAACCACTAAGCTTATGTCTTACTGATCTATACTTCGTGTCATGCTGTGGGAGAGATGCACAGATGAGTAAGACATGCACTTGACCCTTAAAGACAGATAATCATGTGTAGTAATCCAAGGTATAGGAAATGATGAGTTTCATTGGGAAAAGGCTGGGAGTGATCATGAGGAGATGCTGGGAGGAAGATACATAAGAACTTTTATACTATTTTTACAACTTGTCGATGAGTCTAAAATTATTTCCAAATAAAAAATTTTAAAAAAAGAAGAAGACTGGCACCTAGGGTGAATGGTAAGGGGGCCAGAAGATGGTTGGTAAAAAATAGTAGCCCAGGATTGTCATTTAAAGCTGCATGAGGGTGGATCTTGAATGTCAGGCTAAAGAGTTCACACTTGACTCTACAGCTAGTGTGGAGCCATGGAAGGTTTTCAATGAAGGGTAAAACATGGCCAGATTTCCTACTAGAAAGATCACTTGATAATCAGGGGATGATGGATTGTTGAGAAGTGAGCCTGGGGGTGGTTGAAATAACCCAGAGAGGATGATCTTTAAAAGTATCCCGAAGAGGACTAGCTCTGTAGGATGATAATAGGTGCTACTTGAAAGAGGGGTTCCACAGACTAAAAAAATGGGAAATGTCAAGGTTACAGAGATGTCTTTCTGTGAGAGTCCTCAGAGGCATTAATTTGATTATATGCACTGTGTTTCTCTAAAGAGAGGAGATAATATGGAGGATTTACCAAACCTTTTTGACCATAGGACCCTCTTAGGAACTTCTCGCAGGACTTGTATTCAGGAAAAAACAAAAACAAAAACACTTCAGTCAATACTGGCTAGCATTGGAAATGGAGAGGAGCAGGTATTTATAGTTCAATCCCTCCTAACCTCTAGCCTCTGCAAACAGGAAACCATGGCCTGAACATACGCAGATCCCTTTGTGCTAGGGGAGCCGGTGCCCCCTTAAACCACTCTTCCTTCCCCAGCTGTCTGAGCCTGGGGTCACCACCCTTCCCAATGCACCAGAGGCTCTTCTGTGGGTCCATTAATAGCGGGAGAACAGTAACATCACAACCCAATATTTTAAAATTTCAATAATGAGAAATAATTCAATGTTTTCATTAAGAAGGGAAGTATTTTTGAAGGATTCTTTACATGTCATTTTCTTTTTTTTTTTAAAGATTTGATTTATTTATTTGACAGAGAGCGACACAGCGAGAGAGGGAACACAAGCAGGGCGAGTGGGAGAGGGAGAAGCAGGCTTCCCGCGGAGCAGGGAGCCCAATGTGGGGCTCGATCCCAGGACCCTGGGATCATGACCTGAGCCAAAGGCAGACACTTAACGACTGAGCCACCCAGGTGCCCCTACATGTCATTTTCTAATTAAGTTCCTTAACCTCTTTTTTGCATTTGAATGAAAATATATAGTAGTTTTTCATCACTATCCTTCTTCTAAATGAACCCCACCTTGACTTTGACCTGTGTGCTATAATGAGTTAAGGTGGCCTCTCTCCTTCCCCACCCACCTTCTCATTCTATTTTGTGGTTGTCAATAGCACATTGATCATTGCAATGCTCAAGTTTTTGAGCATTTTCACTGTAGTTCATTAAACCCTCTGATCTTATGACATCTACCAGCTTCTGCCAGTTGTTTGACCTTCAGTGGGTTATTTAACCTCTCTGAACATTGCTTTACTATCTTCACTATGGGAAGAGCAATTCCTACCTCCCATAGCTAGTGCAGGAAAGTGCTGGGCACATTAGTATATTTAGGTACTTGGCAAGTATTCTTTCTGATGTTCTCTTTCCAGTGATTAGCATCGTCATACTCTGCACTTACAACTCCTCAAAAACGCTTGTTGAGTGAAGGCAGGTGCATGCACACAGCTGCCGCTGGCCTAATAAAGATTAATTAAGGAGCTAATTGCCCCCTTTAAAGCTTTATATATTCTCTCTTTTGCCTTCCTTTCAATAAAAGCACTTAACTTTGTAATAATAATTTGTAATAATAATTACAAAATGACCCTGCTCGGTTGGTATTATTGCTCCCATTTTATAAACTTGGAAAATGGGGCTGAGTGAAGCTATATTAAAGTTCAGATTTTTTTTTAAAGGATTGACTTATTTATTTGAGAGAGAGAGAGCAGGGCCAGAGGGAGAGGGAGAGAAGCAGACTCCCTGCTGAGCGCAGAGCCCCATCACGGGGCTCCACGAGGGGCTCAATCCCACTACCCTGAGATTGTAACCTGAGCCGAAATCAAGAGTCAGACGTTCAACCGACTGAGCCACACAGGTGCCCCCAGATCTTTCTAATTCCTAAGTCCATGTCCTTTAACATTGTACCAGGAATGATGGGATCCATTCCTTCTTCTGCTCTTACAGTCAAGTCAACAGTTATTGACATGTGCTGGGTGCCAGACAAAAGACACAGTCCAGCCCTCTGAGAACCTACCTTCTAGTTGAAGGAGATGAAACGTGTGCATGAAACTTACAAGGCAACCCGGTAACACCTCATTTATCCCTCACTGGGGAATGAGCTGTTACGTTAAGTGAATTTTACAGATGGAATCACAGAGCTTTAACTCAAAGGGGCCTTAGAGATCTCATGGTGAAACCCCATTATTTTAAGAAATAATGCTCAAGAAGAAATGCTCAATGATCCTGGGTGACCTCCTGTAGCTGGCTTTGTTGAATTATTGTAAGACCCAAGACTAGAACCCAGCTCTTCTGACTTCCAGGCTAGGACTTTAAAAATATATTAACAGTTTTCTTAAAACAGAGTATGTATTTCTTGGGAATCTGTGTTAGATGGAGGGCTCCCATCCTAGACTTTCCTGCATGCCTTGGGATCATCTTTACAATCAGCATTATAACACAATACGTGAAAGCAGCAATGCCTTTGAACCTTCATATGTGTGTTTAGGATAGTTCCTTATTACCGTGGTCCCAGATAGTTGCCTTTACCCAATTCCATCATGTTGTTTTCAACCCTTAGAGGTATTTTTCTGGTTTCTTTGTACACATGCACGCATGAAATTGAACAAATTATGAGAACCCTATGGTTAAACAGACTTATTTGTCCTTTACTTTCCCTGTAAAATGGGCACAGCACAATAACCTATCTCATAGAATTGTCGTACAAGGAGCGAAAGATGCCTGGAAATTAATAGTGCTTAGCTCCCTTGCTTTTTTTCAAGTATTCGAGAAACTCTTAAAAGTTGCACACTTCTTAACTCGCAAAGTGCACAGCAATAATGAAACAGAACTAAAATAAGTGTTGGCCACAAAACACAATCCCCTCCTGAGTAGTAAATCAAAAGTTCCTCTGCTCCAAAAAACACATATAATATGTCTAGTTTCTTCCTCCCAGGACGATAAAGAAGGCTTTAACACAAAGCATAATTCATATCATCTCCAGATCTAGGGCCGTAGCACCTCATGAAAACTATTAACACATCTTCCACCGCCTACTTTATGAACTCATATAAAAGCAGATCAGGTGAGCTCGCTCTAGGTAATGGCCGACTCCCCCAAGCATGTGAAATTTGACCTGTTGTGAAGCGATTGTTTCAAATTCACTCTGGGAAGAGGGAAAGCCTCTGTGTGATATGCATAAGCACTCTTAACAGCACTTCAGCATGGATTCCATTGACTTCAGCATTGAAAGGGACCTTCTAAATCCTCTAGTCTAACCCCTAAAAGATATAGAAACTGAGGCCTGGAGAAGGGCCAAGATTTCCCCAAAGCAGAGTCTGGGACAGATCCCAGTGTCTCATTCTTCTGAGAACCCTCCACTCATCACACAGCAAAACAAGGAGGGACAATAATCAAGGTCTTTCTGTGGATTTTGTTGGTGTCTTTGTATTAGAGCTGTTTCCCCTTTTCTAAATAAGCATGCCAGACTCCAAGTTTCTAAGATCCTTTAGGTTTGTGAGAGATGAATAAATGAATATGTGAATGAACGAAGCCCGGATCAAAGTCCCTGTGTCATGACTATAGCCCTGATTTGCCTTTTTGCAGACTCTCCTTGGCAGCATCTCCTTTGCCCCCTTTCTTGGCCTTTATTTGCACCTGATGAACTTGTCTGAGGAGCCACCCTTTTTACCATACTTAGGGCTGCCCTTTCTGGAAACCATACTGCCCGGAGTGCTTGCCTAAGTGACGGGTATTCTTTAAATTCCCCAGAGTAATTCACACAGACAAAAGTAAAGTCTAATTCTCAGTGGCATCTTTACACTAAGAGACCAGTGAGCCAGTCTTGTCCCCTCTTCCTTTCCCCTAAGATGGTGTTTTGAATTTGTGTCTGCACTTGGTCAACAGGAATAGCCAAATGTAAGGTCCAGAGCCGGGAGCTCTTGGCGAAGCAGAGAAGGGAAAGGGGGAGTTCATATTTATTGAGCTCCTGCCAGGAGCAACATGTCATCTCTTTTCCAGGGGCAAGTATTCTTAGCCTCATTCTACAGAAACTGAGGTCTGGGTGGGCTGAGTGAGACCCTCCGCTCACACGCGGCACTGGGGACTCCGGGGTCTGCCTGCCCTTCACGCTACCCCCACCCACTGCTGCCCCAGAGAGACTACCTTGGCCTCCCAATGCTTCCGAGATTGAAACTTAACAAATCAGCAGCAATGTTATCTGGGTTTAGATGTTGCAAAATCTCATTGGCATTTCACGTGGTTGGGTGTTTGAGTGTATTTTTATGTCTTGCCTGGGGCTTGAATACAAGTTACAAGCAGCACCAAAGACCAAACCAAGAAAGAAAATGTGGGCAGCCAACCTTGTAACCTTAGCTAATCTTTAATTATTCCTTAATTGAGGACCCATGGTGTAGATATAGTAAGACTAATAACTATGTGTTGAGTTTATGCAGCATTTTAACTTCCCAAACTCCTTCACATGTATTGTAATAATAATCACTGCCATTTACTGAGCCCCAGCTGGGTGCCAGGGACTGCGGGAAGTTCTTTATATGTGCTCTTTGGTTTCTCTCCTCTGTCCTGCCAGGGAAGTGTTTATCGGTTTCATGCAAATGGAGAAAGCACATCTCCCTGGCCCAGAGGGGAGGTACTGGGCAGTCTTTCGCCCCAGATGCGGGCAGGAGCCCTATTCCATGTTCGACACTGGCTTCCAATTTGTAGGTGGTGCTGCCGGTGACAACAAATGGCAAACTTTGGTTGAGTACTTTCTATGTGTCAGGCAGCCTATTAAATGCTTTACAAGAATTCTTCTACTAAATTTCCCATAACCCTAAGAGGGAGGTCTTACTATTATCATTGGCCTTTGTACGCAAAGTAACTAAAGCACAGAGGTTCTGTGAAGCTGCCAAAGGTCACACAGCTAGGAAGGAGTGAAGTTCACATGCAGCCGAGGCTAGAATCCTGATCTGATTACAGAACCCATATGCCTGTTACCATTCCACACAGTGGCTTTATCGCTTAGCAGCCTAGTGACCCTGGGCCAGTCACTTACCCGGATACTCTAGAATGGGAACAGTAACACCTGTTCCACTGGATGTACAGGATTAAATAAGATGAGTTTGCCAAAAATCAGTGGGTGCTGATACATGGCTTTTGTTTGTTTGTTTGTTTCTTCCTTCCTCAGGAGATCAGTGACCTGTAAATATTTACTGATGTATTTTTTAGATGCTTTGAGGCAAAGGTAATATTCACTATCTGTTTTCTACTGCCCATCTTTTATATTTCACAACTGGGAAAACCAGTGCTTTAGGCTGTGAGTCTTGGAGTCAGACAAGCCCCTGGCCCCAGCTGACTCCGTTCTCACCATGCCCCATTTCAGGACTGGGGAGCTTCTTTCTTTTTAATATGTACTGGGGCTTCTGTGAGGACTCAGAGAACTCCCAGCCTGCCTTGAAAAAAACCCTGGCTTCTGGAAAGAGACAGAGAGAGAGATAGAGAGGGAAGGGAAGGAAAAACCTCACAAGCCACATGGGGAAATCGTGAGCAGGGCACTTCTCCACAATCTGTTTTGTAATTTTCTTCATGACTGGTGGGTAGAGAGAATCCACGTAGCCCTGACACTTTTTGGCTGCTCAAAAAGTGCCCTAACATCCCTGAAAGGGAGGGTTAACAGGCGGGGGGAAGAGTTGCTGGCGGCCATCAAAATGATGAAGTGAAATTTCAAATTACATTAGATGTTTGCTTAAGGAACAACAGATGAGGCCCTGTGGATTCTCAAATCCTCTTGGCAACACTGCAAAATGAAAGCATAACCATTTGGAACCCTTCCCCCGGACCGTATGAAGTCTGAGTCGAAAAGATGACCTTTTAACGATAGCTTCCTGCCTCTGAAGGGTTAGAGTGTGTCGAATTTTTCTTTGCTAAAGGCCTGGTTTTAATCATTGCCACAGTCAGAAGAAAGGGCTGTTATCCACACTGTTCACTTTTTAAAATATCTGAGATGTTCTTCAGGTTTACAAATAAGATTTTTTGAATCAGGTTCCTGTCCCTTTTCTGGTAATCTGTAGAGTATGACCTTTGTCGCCTTCAACAAGCATTCACTGAGAACCTACTGTGGTCCATAACTTCACCCAGGTGGGTGAATCTCATCTTCCCAAGTATCCTGGCACTGAGGTTTTGCATTTTTCTTATTCTATAGATGAGCAAACTGAGGCTCAGAGAGGTTAGGTTATTGTCAAGATCACACACAGCTAATGCATGAGTAACACCTAGCCCCATGAAGAAGGAAGAAAAGGTGTTTCAGGCAGAGAGCCCTGTGTGTGCAAAGACTAGCTCCAAATCTATTGTTCTTACTAAATACTACAACTAACTCCATCATTAGGGGAAAATGGGGCTGTATTCAGTGGGCAATGGGGAACCACAGCAAGTTTCTGAGACAGACAATGGCAGAATCAGAGCTTTGGGAAGATTGATCTCTTTGCTTCTCTCTCTACATCAATCACATTCCATAATCTCAATATTATTCTATCATGTTGTAACCGTGTACGGTACCCAGAACAAGTGTTGCACCAATTGCACCAATATAGAAATGAGGCCTAGAAATATCATATAAGCCGTCCACGGTCACAAGCTTACTTCTTCTAGAACTATTTCTCCCTGGGGAGCACCAGCTCAGCAGGCACTTCTCTGGTCTGTAAAAGCCCATCCCTCTCTGTAAAGCTCTCCTGGGAAAATTAAAATGGGTCCTGGACAGAGGTACAGAGCTGCCCCAGTCTAAGTTGTTCAGTCCTTCTGCCACCCACCCCACCCCACCTCACCACTGCCATGGCTTCTGTTCTGTCCAGAATCTAAATTTAATTAATCTTTAAAGAAACCTGTGCTGGTAAAATGGGCTCCCAGCTGAGCACCCCTTGTTTTCAATGTTCGGTGGCTAAAAAAGGCACATTTTGCACTAAAATGACAGAATGTGGGCGTGGTGAACTTTTGACACAGCAAAATAACTCCTTCAAGAGAAAACCTACAACCACCTGAAGCTTGGCTTGGCTGGATTTATGCAGATCATCCCCAGCCCCAGCAGGATATTCTCAACTATTATACAGGAGCCCCTTTCCCCCCCCTCCCCCAAGGGGCCCTGATCCTCAACCTAAGTCTTAACATTTCCATGATAAAGGCCACCATCTCCCATTTCATCACTTACCTCCCCAAGAACCATTTAAAGACCTAGGCAGTCCCTTTGTGGGAGGATTTTCCTAGGTCCTCTTCCCTGGCCTTCTCTCCCTCTGGTCTCTTCTGAACCTGCCACTTCTTCCAAGGGAGAGATTAAATCAGTTGCAAGGAGCTGTTTAATTAAACTCTCCCCCTCCCACCTCTCAAGTTGCTGGAGACTTCTTTTGACTTCGCCTTGGCGATGCCTAATCACTGTAATTTAGCAGATTCTGTAATTACCTGCCGCACACGGAAGCAGTTTGATTGCTGTTTCCCTGTCCTGCCGATTTCAGCCTCAGCTGACAGCCGAGTGTACCCTCCACAAGTGTCTGCAGCATCCCTGCAGCAAGGGGAATGATCTGGATTTACAGGCAGCCTTTGAGGGGGGCCAGATGTATGGGCAAATGGGGCCAGAGGTGTGGGCAATGAGCAGCACTTTGAGGGTGAGCTTCTCTGCATGGCGGCGCGGGGCTGCAGGTGCGTGACCCAGATGGGTCTTGAGCTGCAGGCTCTGTCACCAGTCACCTGCCGGGTGCATTTTTCTTCATGCAAGTCGCAGATACAAAAACGTGGGAAGCACATAACACCATTGCACCGGGATCTTTGCATCCGTAAAGGTAGCCCTTAGCTCCATTTTGCAGAGGAGGAAAGTGAGACCGAGACTTTCCAACTCATAGGTGGTAGACCTGGGTTTGAATCCAGTTGGCATCCCACCAAAACCCCGTCCAGCCAGTTCATGCCCATCCCTGGGTGCCTGTCGCCGTGCTGAGTACATCTCTCATGTATTCTTATTTCATCCTTACAACAATATTATGTCATTGTGGATTAGATTTCATTATTTCCATTAATTATCAGGAAAATGGGATTCAACACATTAGGCAGTGTGTAGGAAGTCACACAGCAAGCAAATAAATGGGAGAGTTGGAATTTGAACCTATGCGGGTCTGATTGGAAAGCCCACACTAACCCCCACGTTTTCCTCCTCGCTTTATTATATAGTAAGTTCTCATGTCTTCTGAGATATCTTTCAAGGCTATGGAATCTGTCAAGCTCCTTACAAATTTTTGAATTATTTGCACACCATTCTAATTGTTTTACCTTCTTCATACATACATTTACATATCCTAGTAGTTGAGAGCTGTTACATTAGGAATCAGTGGCAGAGTGGTGTTTTTTCTTCTCAGGCTAGGGGGAAAACCCTTTTTGCCTCTTAAAGCATAATGTTGCCCTCTTGAAACTTTCCAGCGAGGTGGTGGGGGACAGCCTCTGGAGCAGACCTCCTTTCTTCCTGGGTCCCCCAGTCTTCTCCCAAGAAACTGTTGGAAGGCACAGAGCTTCAGCACAAGGGAAGGCTGGCTGTAGACAAAGAGCCAGGACACCCAGGGGCTGCTCTCTTTGGAGGGCTGCAGAGTAAGGAGATGACCCCGGGGCCCCGGCCCTCTGAGGCAGAATGAGGGTGGGTGGGGATGATGGGGATGGCTTCAGAGAAGGCAATGGCCCCACGATAAGACCTTGTTTTTAAATGGCAGCAGCCAGTGGGCAGGGACGTGGAGGTTTGGTACTGTCCTGGGAGTGGCTTCAGGAATCCCAACAAGACAGACCTAGAGAGAAACAACATACCTTCCCGGTGTCAGGAAGTTGGAAATGAAAACTCTGTTACTGAGGGTTGCTTTGAATGATGTGTGATTAAAAGAGAGAAAGAGCAGGACTTTTTTCTTCTTTCTGGGATGGAAGAAAGAGCTGAGCCTGAGTGCCAACTCTCTGATAGATTCTTTGCTTTGACATGGTTCCTGACTTGAAGGACATTGGTAGCAGAAATCAGTAGAAAGCTTCACATGCATCTTCTAAGCCTTAAAAATGCAGAGCCCTTTGACTTAACACAGGAGTGTATGTCAGTCATGTGCGTCTGGTCTAATGAGCCCTTGGGAGACATGGCTACATCCTATATTGTGGGTAAAAGCTTCTATAAAAAAACCTCTGGGTGCCCTATTATCCACTGTTCAAATCCCATTCCTTCCCTCAAGCTGTCTCTCTTGTTTTTGATCTGTATAAACTTTTTCTCCGTTGACATCATTTACTTTACAATGGTCTAATGTTTCTTGAAACCTGTTTAATTATCTTTAAGAGAAAAGAGAGGAGAGGGAGTGGTGTAGAGCCAGCTACTTCCCTTACAAATTTTGCTTATTTCTTTCCTGATACAAAAGTAATATATCATTGGTTCTTTGAGAATAAACGAATAAATTCCCACGCCATCCCTATAGACGAAATGAGTAGATCAGTTAAAAAATGGCACACAAAAGCTAGCAAAGTACTTCAATATTAAATCATTTCCTATGCTAGTAGCCACAATGCACACAAGCAAATAATTCATCAGAAATAAGCTCAAGCATACAGCAAAATAATCCATGTGAGGGAATTGCAACATCATGCTTACACATGGACTAAAAGTAAATGCTTCGCTGAATATCAGTGAACTGCAAACAAACAACAACAAAAAAATTTGAATGGTTTATAGGAAAAACATATTTTGGTGTATAACGATGCTTTATAACAAGCAGCAAAAATATACAGTATCATGAAGATTTTAATCTTTATCCCCAAAACCTAGAAAATCATCATCTGCAAAGCCAGGTAAATCAGCATTTCCAAAGCCTTCAAAAGCCTATATCAGTGATGGATTCCAGATGATTCTCCTAATCACTGGTGTTCACCACATTAGAAAGTGAGTTATCTTGATCTGTAAAATACCACCCTGCAGCTCTGTTTACTGTGGACTTTCTCAAACTGTAACATCAACATCAAACCCAGTGTTAAAGCTATGCCTCTATGCTTTTTTTTTTTTTTAGAAAAAAATACTTTTATTTGTTATTATTCTTTTTTTTCAAAGATTTTATTTATTTATTTAACAGAGAGAATGCAAGGGCACAAGCAGAGGGGGTGGCAGAGGGAGAGGGAGAAGCGGGCTCCCCGCTGAGCAGGCAGCCAATGCAGGGCTCGATTCCAGGACCCTGGGATCATGACCTGAATTGAGGCAGGCCCTTAACCTACTGAGCCACCCAGGTGCCCCATATTTGTTATTATTCTTAAATAAAAACAATAAGTATACCAAAATTTAAAAGTTAAATTTTGGTGAAATGTTTGTGATAAGGAAAATAGCAGTCCCTTGCCCCAATCCTCGCCTCTCCCAGGTCCCACTCTCCATCAGACAACTCTGATCTCTGCTAGCTATTTCCCCTGCTGTTTAACTTCCTGTTTTTAAATAATGTTCATATACTGGTATTTCTTAATTTATCAATTTTAGCCATTATCTGTTGACTTCCTCCAATGGAAGAACTCCCACACTATCCACTCTCTGCTTTTCCTCTCCCTACAACCCTAACATAATTGTTATAATCATTTTTTGGTTAAATATGTAGTCATTTGATTACATAATTATGATTATGTAAGAATATGGGTTTTTTGGTTCTGTTTTGGGGGGGTTTTTTGCTCCTGAGCCAGTAGTGCTTATACATGCCTTCATTTTTCTTGGAGTTGTTGATTGTTCTTTCTCTTATTGCCTTGTTTGAGAAATTGCAAATGGTTCAGTGTGGCTAGGATAAGATCCTTAATATAAGGGATATGGTGACATATGAGGCTGTAAAGGGCCTGGATCTTAAGCAGACTTGAATGCTCAGTTAAGGAACTTGCACTTTATCTTGAGAGAAACGAGGACCCATGGAAGGGCTTTATGCAGGGAAGCAAACTTCTGGAACATTCTCTGATGACTGTATGAGAGAACCACACGGAAACAGTTTTCAAACTGACATGGAAGTGTGTTTGAAAGTATCCACATTCTCACCATCTTTTCAACATAACTGGTGCCATCTTTAGAAAGCTCCCAAATTTGGATAGGTGTTTGGCAAGTTGCTGACAGACTCCAACTCTCCTGCATTTTTCTTCCCCACCAGTATCAATTCGGAAGGTTGAGAATCATCTTTCTCTCTCACTGCCTCCACTTGGAATTTCCCAAGATTCACCTGGAATTATCCAGTCACAAAATGGTCCAGGTTGTGGGCAACAAAACTATTCCTCTCGACTTCCCCCAGCCCCCCAACACACTTGTTTTGAAGTAAAAATAGCTAAAACACTGATGGATAGAATTTGTGAATCACCCATCACCAGTGAATTAGAATTTATGCTACACCCAAAATGTAGCTCCCAAGCTGAAATCACATGTATCTTAATTGGTGCTTTTTGCTCTGTTTTGTTTTGTTTAGGGAGAAAGAGGGAAAGGATGGCAGTTTTCAAAAGAACAGTGCAGAGGAAGAATTCAGATTTGGAAGGTTGCTTAATAAGAATAGAAATGAGGGTTCGTATCAGTGGCAATGGGTGTGAAATTATTTTCAATTATGCAGAGTCACAGCTTTGCCATCTTAATACGTATAGATGAGCCTCGATATTAGCATTCATTGAGAGGAAACCCCTGGTGTAATGGGGGGCCAGGGGGTGTCCAGATTTCTGAGAAAGCAACTTACCAACTTCCTCTATCATGTACAAAGTACTTGAATTTACTTGTCAACTTATTCCAATTTTCTTAGTATAGTTACAAATTGCTATTTATGTAAAAAGAAGATATTTTTAAAAGATATCTGCTTTTACTTACAGTTGGGAAATCTAGCTCATAACCGACTCATCACCAGGCAATGCAGCGGTAGACAGCTGTCTGTTAGGTCCAAATGTTATCATCATCATAATACCTCTCATTGATTGAGCCCCTGCTATGTGCCAAACACCATCCAAGCATCTTCACTAGCAATGCCTCCTTTGATTTTTCACTACAGTCTTATAAAATGTGATTACTTGCCCTCGTTTTCCAGTGAAGGAGAGAAAGTGGGACTTGCCCAAAGGTGTACTATTAGTGAGTGGCAGAATCAGGACTTAAAGCCAAGTTGGTTAACTCAGTGACAGTTAAGATGCTTTAGGCTGCAATGAACAGAAAACACCCAAGTATCAGGACATATGTTGTGTTATAGAAAAGGCAGCTCAGAGGTAGGGTGGCGGCAGGGTTGGTCGTTCCAGGACCAACAGCATCATCCTGCATTGGGATCCCCCGGACACAGGTTCTCTCCATGGTTCTGCTCTATCCTCAAGGAGGCTGGTTCCTCCTTGTTGTTGTAGGATACCTGCTAGTAGCAATGCAGACTCATGCCACTTTTTGTTCACTTAATGAGCAAGAGAGACTAGCTTACCATTGTTCAGGATTAAAAACAAAAGGAGAATTTCTCCTGGAACATGCAGCAACATCCCCCTCAAAGTTCACTGGCCGGAATTTTGTCACACGTTCATTCCTGACCAGCTAACTGGCCCAGGGGATGGGATCACCCTTGGATCACTGAGGCACCCTGAGTGGAGATCACTTCCCCAGATGGCACTGTTACTACTCGGCCGGAAAAGGACAGAACGGAAGTCAGATGGCAAAAGCTCTTTCCTGTATCCAGGGCACGCTACCTCATTTGTGGGACCCATTGCAAAATGAAAATATATGGCCCATTTTTCAAAAATGTTTAAGCATTTCAAGATGGCGATAGCACGTCAAACCCAGGGCAGGGCCCTCTGAGCGTGAGGCCCCACGTGACTGCAGCGGTCACTCACCCCCAGAGCTGGCCCTGCTGTCGGCTGCCCGTGGCTTTTCATCATTTACTGCTCTCACTCCCACCAAGAGCAGGGACCAACCATTCCTGTTTGTCATTGCATCCTCTGTGCTGCTAATGCCTGGCTTCTAATAGGGGTTCGAGGAGTAAGAATGTTTAAGAAAGGAATTCTTGGCTGAGCTGGTACGGGATTGAGGAACTAGCAGTAAGGATGCTGGTGATGGCAAGGGGGCCTTGAGCCCCAGCTCTGTGCCAGACAGCATGCTGCACACTCTCCGTACCTCCTCCTCCCTCCCTTCCGTCTGACATTGACCCTGACCTGCTTCTCCCTCCCTGGTGCTTCTCCCCCCTCATCTGTACTTGAGGAATACTTCTGGTTTGCTTCCTTCCTGATACCTGAGGTCCTAGGCCTTTGGGGTTATGATACCTGCTGAGCTGTAATCACACAGTGGACCCACGTGACCAGGATTCCCACACTGTGGCATTCTTTCACTCCTAGTCCTTGTGTCACCATGCAAAGGATTTTCTTTTTGGTGTTAAAACCTGCCTTTGGATAGGCCGTTCAGAAATGAGATTGGTTCTTGTGCCTGTCAGTCGGTGTTCTTTATCATACAGGAACGTAGTCCTCAGTTTGTCAGGGACAGTCAAGTCTGCTTTTGTTGCATGCAGAGCACCGTGTGGACTCCGGGGACAAACAGAGATTTAAAGAAGTGTAGAGACACCCGGCTGAGCTGGAGACGCTGGGCAAAAACCCAGGAAGAGTTAAGTAGTAAGAACTGTCATAAAGACGTCAGAAGGGCAGGGCTTAATTAATTGCCTTTCGAGGGGCACAGACCACACTCCCTTTATTTGCTCACGTTGTCCCTGCATATTTCATACATGTCCTCGAGCATTTAACTCGACCCATCCTTCAGGGCCTCTGGAGATGGCCTCCGAGGCCAGGCAAGGAAACGTTCTGCAGAGTGCCTACTGCGTGTTGGCATCGCTTTCGCCTGGGCGCCCTCCCAGTTTTGCGAGAGAACATGAATCACTTCCATCGCCATCCCACTCCAGATACAGCCTGACAGCAGCAGTCCCCGGACTGCATCCGGTGAGGATTCAGGAGACTCAGGGCTTTGTTGGCAGGGATGCTGTTCATGCCCTCTGTCCCTCGCTCCATGCCTAGCCCACGGCGTTGTATGTACACGGGAGGTACCAGTAAGGGCGGGTTGACTTGACTCTGTACCCTGAGGTCAGACAAGGAGAGGGTCTGGGGCTTTGAGGTCCCCGAGGGAATGCTCAGGATCTTCAGAAAAAGTCCGAGATGACAAGTGAAATTGGCAGTATGTGATCTTAGTCTAATGATGTGTCCGGGACGAGAGCTGCCTTGAGGCGTCAGCCAGACGCCAGGCTCCTGAGGACTGACACCGCCCTCCGTGCCGGGGCCCCGTGCCTCCCGTTCCCAGGCCTTCCCCGTCAGTCCACTGCGAGGGCAGGATTGCCCAGGGCGGCTGCTTGCAGCGCCTGAGTGGTTACGGCCCAGCTGTGCTGCACACGTGGGCTCAGGCGAGGCAAAGAGGGAGTGTCTGTAGTGAGAGCGCGCACCTCAAGTGTGTGCGAAGGGGGCAGTCGGACTCTATCTTCATGGGAGCTTTTGACATGTAGAAATATGCCTAAATGCCACATTTGAGTTGCAGAAAGGGAGAAACAGAGATGTATGTCTGAAGTTCCCTTGGGCGCGGTCCACTGGTGATTGGACGTGGTCACCATGACACGACGTTCCCTGCCCAGCTCCAGGGAGCTGAGACATCTGCTGGTATCTAGGGGGACCCAGAGATGACAGACCCACGCATCACCCGCATTCTTCCACAGGCTTAAGTAATGCCAGAGCATAGATGGGACCCAATGCGTTATAAAAATGCCAGCATTGGGGCGCCTGGGCGGCTCAGCCGGTTAAGCGACCGCCTTCGGCTCAGGTCATGATCCTGAAGTCCCAGGATCGAGTCCCGCATCGGGCTCCCTGCTTAGCAGGGAGTCTGCTTCTCCCTCTGACCCTCACCCCTCTCATTCTCTCTCTCTCTCTGTCATTCTCTCTCTCTCAAAAATAAATTAAAAAATTTAAAAAATATATTTTAAAAAAATGCCAGCATTCACAGGACTGGCTGTTTCCAGGTTTCCTGAATCCCATTAACTTCCGGTGTCGATGGGTGGCACTGGGCAGAGGCAGAAGGAGACCGCCTGTAAAGAAAGAGGTAGAAAGAGCTGGTAGAGTCAAGCTAGTCCTAGGTTTGAATCCACCACTTACAGGCTAACCGTTTCAGGCTACTCCCTTCCCTTCTCCGAGCCTCAGTTTCCTCATTTGTGAACTGAGGATGGTGGCGACCAAACTTCCCCGTGCTGTAACACGGATGACAGAACATGGATGGTGCCCGACTCACAGGAGGCTCAGCATTCACTGCCAGGGGAGAAGAGCCCAGCACAAGGATACCTTCGCTGGGTGACCCGACGCCGAAGGAAGGGTCGTGACAGCTGCAGCTTCAAGCCGCTTTTTCTCCACTTGGAATCCTTCTGCCTGATTTGCACGGGCAGTTAAGAGGATGGAAACATTAAAAGGTTTTTTGTAATGTCTTGTTTGATGACTTCCTTTCTGGGGTGATGCCTAACATGTATCAGATGGCTGCTTTTGCCTAATTTCAGCCATTAGATTAGGGAGGGATGAGGTAGTTCGTCCTCGGGGAGAGAAAAGAAATCAATGTGAGTAAGCGTGATTAGTAACAGCGTCCATGAGTAATGCAGCGGGAGGACGAGAACTTGACCGAGGCGGCGAACTGTGGAACTGTGATCCAGCGGACAGCCCTTCCCTGCCTCGGGGCTCAGCACTGCAGCTGCTCCCATTTCCATGCAGGTCATGCTCTGCCACCTGGAAGTGGATGTTCTCCCATTATTTAATATCCAGCCATCACTACAGGACATTTGCCTCTGAGGTGGAAGTGGTCATTCCTGATAGTAACAGAGCATTCTTTCTTCATTAGAGGGGATGTTTGTGATCATTGGCTTAAATGTTGGTGATGTCAGGGCATATGCACCTACCATGTGGCAAGCCCTGCACTGGGCTCAAGGGACATGGGGCGAAGAAGTCACCCCACAGGGCTCACAATCGCTGGGGGACATGCGCGTGCACACACACTGGTGTACTGGGTGTGCAAGTGCAGGTACCTTGTGATTTCAGGTTTACAGGAGGGTGTGGCCAGGTCTGTCTGGAGAGTATGGAAGGGCTTTGATGTGGTGTTGCAGTCTCTGAGTTGACTTTCAACCTCATGATTGAGGAGGGAGCTAGGAAAGCACTCCCGGCTGAGAGATCACTGGAGGGGGTTAGACAGAACTCCCAGCTGTAGGGAGAGAAAACAATTCCACCTGGGTTTTTCAAGGAAAGTAAAAATGTAGTGGGTGATATAACTAAAGAGTCCAGGGGATCATTTTTGCATCAATGCAACTAGATCCAGGCATTCAAATAATGTCTTTCTGAATCTTTTTCTGTCTCTTGACTTTGTTTCTCTTTGCTTTGGCCTCATTCTTACGCAGGCATCCCCATCTGATAAAAGGAACCCCTCCAGCCTTATATGCTACCAGCTTTGTAAACCAGGTAAAAGAGTGCCTCTCCCCCCCCTTCACCCCCACCTCGCCCCCATAGCTCCAGCAAAATCCGGAGATGGACTGGCCTGACCAGGGTCACATGGCCCTGCCTGAATTAGACACCCTGCCTGGAGGAATGGGGGTGCTCTCATTGGCCACCCTGAAGCCAATTCCATCCAAATTCAGAGTCTGATGGTAGGGCTCCCCAAAACAGAGAAAGAAGGGGCCCCTGGGTGGCTCAGTCAGTTAAGCATCTGACTCTTGATTTCACCTCAGGTCATGATCTCAGGGTCGTGGGATTGAGGCCCACATTGGACCCTGCACTGAGCATGGAGCCTGCTTAAGATTCTCTCTCTCCCTCTCCCTCTGCCCCTCCCCCCACTCATGCATGTGCATGCACTCTCTCTCCCTCTTTCTCTCTCAAAAAAAAAAAAAAGAAGAAGAAGAAGAAGAAGGGATGCCAGACAAGCAAAAGCCACATAGGTACATTAAAGAGGTGAAGGCATGGTGGAAGGAAACAAGCCTTGAGCAAGAGGAATCCTGCATGTCTTCCAGAAATGGAGGCTAAGTGGACAGCACTTGCCTCATTTTTCCTCCCATCCACTAACTAAGGTCTCTGTGGTACAGTCACCAGCAGAGCTAGTCTCTGACAGCACCTCATACTCAATCCCACTGGTTCCTGGGCATGACAGAGCATGAAAATGTAGGGGTGCTGTAGGTAACTGCCATTCTTATAAAAAGCCCAGTTGAAAAATGTGCTGAGCATCTTGCAGTGAAGCTGCACGGGCCAACATTTAGGGCTTCTGCTCAGTTAGCATGGGAGTTACCATGCCATGTGCTGGGCACTTGGCAGGACCTGCCCAAGCAGTAGAGTGGAGGGATTAAGGTCACTGATTCTGGAACCAGACCACGTAGGTTAGCATACTGTCTCTATGATACAAGTCCGTCCTTGGGCAAGTTCCACAATATCTTTTTTTTTTACTATGATATATATATATTTTTTAAGATTTTATTTATTTTCTTTGTCAGAGAGAGAGAGCACAAGCAGGGGGAGAAGCAGGCAGAGGGAGAAGTAGGCTCCCTGCTGAACAAGGAGCCCGATGCGGGACTTGATCCCAGGACCCCGGGATCAAGACCTGAGCTGAAGGCAGACACTTAACCGACTGAGCCACCCAGGCGTCCCCACAGTATCTTTTTCATACCTCAGTTTCCCATCGCCGGTGAAACAGGAATAATAATAGTAAGTACCCCATAGGGTTATTATGAAGACTGAGTTAATATGTATACAGCATTTAAACCAGTGCCTGGCACAGAGTATGCACTATATATGTGTTAGCTACAGTGTGTTCCTTACCATTATTATTATTATTCAGCTCTACAGTGGTCTTTAAGATAGGTCTGTCTTCCTTTCAGAGATGGGAAAGTTGAGCCTTAGTTAGTTAAGTGACTTCTCCTAAGATCAACAGCGTGTCAGTGGTGGAGCTAGAACTTAGATCCAGGTCCTCTTGACTTCATATTTTCCCAACATTTGGTGCTCTTCTGCTTAGTATCAAGCATTCATCCATCCATCCATTCATTCACTTATTCATTCATTCAGTAAACACAGGCCCTACTTCATGTCAGCAATGGGCCAGGTACTAGGGATCCATTGACTGAATTCTCTTGGTCCTATCAGAAATTCTGAGTATCAGCTTTACATGGGTTTGATTTTTAAAAATGGGAAACCCATTAATGATTCGTTAGTGAATATAGCGTGTGTGAGAAATGAAATATTCCAAAATGCAGAGTAATTGAGCGGGGATTATTAATAAGATTCTGGAAGTGAAGAGTTTGGCAACAACTAACAGAAATCTTCACTGAGCAAATGAATCAGGCCCAACACTGCATTTGCTGCAGTTTGACAGGAAGGAACTGACATCCGGAGAGGTGGGGTGTCTGGACCACGTGCCAGCGAGATCATGGCAGGGCTGGAACTAGGACCCAGGCCTACCGACCACCCTGCCACCTTAAGATAATGGGCAGGGCACGAATCAGACTCACCTGGGTGCCTGGGTGGGCACTGTCCCTCCCCCGAGTCGTTCGGGAGTGTCTGATTTCTCACTTTGATTTCATCAGGATAGTCCAGAAATCTGGGGAGCCACAGGAACTAACACAGAGCAATATCATTGCAAATGTCCAACAGGTGTCGGCTGGAAATGGTGATTTAATCCCTCTAAGTACCTTGAAGTATTACCCTGAATTCTGAATTGCCCCAAGGAATCCCAAAATATAAGCGGTCCAAAGGAGAAAGAAAGGGGAACTCACTGGCCTTGGGAATCTGCTGTCTTTCATGTGTGACGTTTGGTGTGTGCTGTGGAAGGAGGAGGTGGGACAGAGAAGTAGCGTTATCAGGCCTGGGTTTGAATCCTGGCTTCGCCACTGTGACCTTGGACTCCCGATGGCTCCCCCTCCTATGAGTTGTGCTATTCTGAACAAGTGTCCTAACTTCTCAGAGCCTCAGTTACCTCAGAGCTGGAAAGGGGATACTAACATATACTTTACAGGGCTGCTCTTAGGATAAAATAAGATCATGCTATGCAAAGAACTTAGCACAGACCCTGGCACATAGTTATCGCTCAGTAAACAACGGACACTAGGATTGTAGGCATCGTCAATAAACATTTATATTAGACTTCCAATAAAGTAGGACATGGACTAGGCATTGGGAATATAAGGGCCACGGTCTAGTTGGAAACCCACTGCTCTCTCATTCTGTTTTCAATCTGTGAGTGGGTATAATTGTCTCTGTTTTATAGATGCTCTCAGAGAGGTTAAGTCACTTGCTTAGGTCACACAGCGAGTGAGTGGCAGAGGCAGACTCAAACCCATATCAGCCAGGCTCTGAAGCACGTTGCCTCTCCAGGACACTGAGGCAGTTTGGCCTTTCTATTTTAATTTTTTTTCCCCCAGAAAACAAAAGAAGCAGCCAGGCAAAAGTTTACTTCTTCCATTTCCTTATTTAAAAAAAGAAAAAATGGAATATGACATTAGGGCATGGGCGGAATTCCTGGGGGATGTGCCTCCAAATCCAGATCTGCTTCCAATTCCTCGAGATGCCAGGCCTGGTGATCTACACCCCTTCGGTGGTGTCGGTGAGTCTCTGCACTGCGTCCTATGTCGTCAAGAGACATTTGCTTTAGCAGGCCCTGGGCTGTATAAATTAGGCAGAGCAGTGATCACTGTGGTTATGAATATAACTCTTGGATTAAGGTTCTATGGTGGCTGCGTTATTTGTTTCGCAAACCTGAGCTGGGCTGATTGGATTTCTCTGCCTTTCTTTTTTAACCTAAGTAGATTCTGAAATTGGAAAAATAAAATATTCCACAGCTGAGAGAGAAGAATTGGCTTGGGGAATGAGCCCAGGTGGCGTCCACCTCTGTACGCTTTCTGCATGGAAATAACGTTAGCCCGTCTGTGCCCTTGCCGCGGGGACTTCCTCGGTGAGCTGTATCTGAGGCCATGGCAAGAGGAGGGGCCGGAGCTGGGGGTCAGTGCTCTTGGGAGGGCGCTGACAAGGAGGGTGGCACTTAAGAAGGCGTTCTCAAGTATGAATAATAGTAATAAAGCCATTCCAGGAGCACCTGCTCTGCTGGGTGCATGGCAAGGTGGGGTGTGGCAGGTATGCCATCACCATCAGGAGCACGGGGCTTGAAGGTAGACTTGAACTCCAGTCTTGCTGTTGAGTAGCCGTGGAGCACGAGCAAGTTCTCGGAGCTTCAGTGTCCTCCTCTGTAAAATAGAGATAGTAATAGCTAGCATCTAGTGACTACTGGCCACGTGCCGGGCATGCTCTTCGCACTTTACACCAGTCGGCCCAGCCACCGCATGGGTGGCATCTCCGTATTCCAAGTCAGGAAAGTGGGGCACAAGATGAGCCAAGTGTCTTGTACGAGGCCACACAGCTAGGAAGCAGCTGGGTCAGGATTCGAACCCGGGCTGTCTGGCTCTCAAGGCTACAGGCCAAATGCGATGCGGTGTTTGTCCTCTTACACTTCAGAGGACTCTGGTGAAGAGAAGATGGGGCAAGTGGGTTAAAGATGCTTAGCTTGGGGCGCCTGGGTGGCTCAGTCGTTAAGCGTCTGCCTTCGGCTCAGGTCATGATCCCAGGGTCCTAGGATCAAGCCCCGCATGGGGCTCCCTGCTCCGCAGGAAGCTTGCTTCTTCCTCCCCCACTTCCCCTGCTTGTGTTCCCTCTCTCGCTGTGTTTCTGTCAAATAAATAAATAAAATCTTTAAAAAATAAAAAAATAAATAAAGATGCTTAGCTTAGTAGCTAGTTGCCCTGTAGGCCTTCAATACTCTGAGGCCATTATTAGTACTGTTATTACATTTCAGTGGCCTGGGGATTGAGCCGGACACTTTGCAGAGGACTTCAGGAGGACAAATTCCTTTTATCCATTTCTATTATGTCTTGGTTTATGGACATTGATGGATGAAACACCTGCCTAAGATCTCCTGAGCTTGTATCAAAAGGAACATCCACATGCGATCATGTCATAAATGATGAAAAGCATCTCTGTGATCTGTATAATTAGTTGGATGACTTTCTGCCTTTTCCCCTAAGTGCGGCCTTTTGCGGCCTTTTATGGCCTGAGGGAGAATGTAAAGACCACTTGAGTGGCGGCCACCATGCTTCTTAAGACTTGCTGGGGTTGGGCAGGTGTTCTTTGTTTGAGGTAGGAGGCATTTGCATATGGCATCTAGAGGCTGCGAAGGGCACTGGGCTTGGAGTCTGTTTATGGGCAAGCCACATAACCTTGAAGAGCCTTAGTTTAGTCATGCGTAAAAGGAGGATAGCAACACCTACCTCTTCGGGTTGTGGTTATGGTGTGTTATCAAACAGTAAAACTTTTTGTGCTCCCCAAAACACCTCATCCATGTAGCTATTGATATGATTGTTGTTTAATCATAACAAAAATATATTGGATGTTTTTGCATTTAATAAATTGCCCGATACATACAGCTTAAGTACTCCAGAATTTATGTTTTCTTGTTCTGCCTCTAGGGGGCATCAAGGGTAGAAAGAGCGGAGATCTGCGTGGGGATCATGGCTTTTATCCTTTCCTGAGTGGTGTGACCAAGGGCATATTTCTTGTTTTGTTTGTTGTTTTGTTTTTGAACCAAGATGTCACATTTAATAAAGTTGTTCCAGATGCTAGGGCCCGAGATATCCCGTTGTTGAAAAAAATTTGAAAAAGTTCGTAGACAAAGACATGAGCAAGTTTATGAGACTCAGGTTTTTTGTCTGTAAAATGGGGAAATTAAGACCGACCTTATGGTGTTACCTTGAAGATGAAATGAGTCCTGCTCATCATCATTTGTCATTAAATATTAATTCTCTTCCCCCCAACAACCTCTTGGTTCCCAGACCTACGTAGACAAGGGCTTGATTTAGTTTAATTCAACACTTACAGATGAGCTTAATAGCCTTTACAGGGAAGCCCCCTGAAGGTATAGGAAAGACCAAGCACAGATAAGATCTCAGTTCTTGAAGATCCCCCCTAAGGGGACTGTAATTAGATGTAATTCTAAGGAGCTGAGAGAGTGAATTAATAGTTAACCTCAATTGAGTCCCTCTGTTTGCCAATCACTGTGCTAAGGACTCTCTGCACTATCTCCTTAAATCCCTGAAACAACACTAAGCAGTACATGGTGCCGGTCTCCCCATTTTACAGATGAAGAAATCAAGGCTTTCAGGAAGCCACAGAGCTAGGAAGTGGTGGAGCCTGGTTTCAAACTCAGTTCCATCTGACTTCTCGGCTTCTTGGCCACTGTGTTGTTTGAATGGGATTCATTGCATGAAAACTGAGATCCAGAAGAGATTTGTAGCGCGACCAGTATGTAAGTGGGGGAGTGGGATTTGAACCCGAAGCGGCCTGAGCCAGGGCACTTAACCACCATGCCACAACGCTCTAGTGGGTTCTAGCAGCCTGTTGCTTCCATCTAGCATGTCTGCGCGTCTTCCAAGAGAAAGCAGTTTCTTCAAAATTCCCAGTCGATGTACAATGCAGGGAGGCACGTGAACACGATTCATGAGAACTCACCTGTCCGTGTGCTGGCATTCAGCCTCCTGCGAGGCCACGCAGTGATGGGGGACAGGGCTTGGGTTAGGAAAATGGCCTCATAAACTGCCCTGACCTTCCGTGCTGACATCAGTTTCAACAAAGTGGGCTCTTCCCCGTGGGAGCCTCAAGAGTCCTTGTCATGATTTCCTCTTCAGCTCTTCATGGCATCTTCGACTGTTGATTAAAATATAAAGAGTTTATATCCCCCTCAGTGATCAGCTGTCTTTCCCGTGCAGTTTGGAGAACATCAGGTCAAGTTTAAAGAGAAAGATCAGAGTGCCCCAATTACACCATGCCCCTTGAGAATCAGTGGCAGCACGTGGGTGAGAGATCCTGCCATGCACTCCAGAGAGAAGAGTCATCTGCTTCTAGCCTCACAGCCCGTGACATGTTAAGATAAGACCTCTGCCCTTAGAGCTCAGAGTATGGTAGGAGAGACAGATGTGCAAACAAAGTATGATAACTCAGGATGAGCTCTGGAGGCTGGAGGAGCCCGGAAGAGGTGCCTTGAGCCCCACTGGGGGTGAAAGTGGTGGTCAGAGAAGGCTTCCTAGAGAAGGTGACTCCTAATCTGAGTTAACCAGGTGAAGGGACAAAGAAAGGCATTCATGCCTAAGAAAACAGCATGTGCAAAGCCGTGGATGTGAGACAGGCAGTGAGCAATTTCATGAGTGGTTTATAATTAACCTGTCAACCTTGGCACCTTTTTAAAGAGGGGAGTGGAGAGCGGTGGGTGCTGCGCTGGAGAGGCGGGCTCAGGCCAGATGATGAGGGGTCTTGTCCCGTGGGCACTGGGGAGCCACTGAAGCTTTATCGTGAGGGAGTGGTGAGATTGTTTTCTTGTAGGAAGCTCACTCCTGCTGACAGTTGGCAAATGAATTGGAGATGGGAGAGCCTGTGGGCTGGGATGCCGGTTTTGGCTGTGGCCCGGCCTCAGTGTAGTGACAGTGGGAGCGGTGAGAATCTGGTAAAAGAGGGAGGAGGCGGTGGTGACTCCCTAAGGTCTGGTTTGGTGGACTGGGTGGGTGGTTCTGGCAGCAGCTGGTGGTGGTGAGATCAGGAGCTTAGGAGAGCGGGTAGAATTGGGGGCCGGGGAGCAGGGAGGCATGAGGTTTAGCTCTGTGTGTATTTTGCCAGAGTGGGAGAGGCTTGGAGTGCAGGGAAGAGGTTGAGTCCCGCTATATAAGCTGCCGCTTTAGCGACAGGGAGCTCACTGTTTTGGGAGGCAACCAATTGCAGAGCTTGGCAGGAGGAAGGGTTTCCTTAATTGACTGCTGGTGGCTCCAGGTAACTTCTGGCCTTTGTCCTTATTCTTCGTCCTAAAGCCCCAAGGAATAGGTTTGCCCCTTCTTCCACCCTTTAGCTGTTTGGGGGCAACAGTAGTGTTCTACATGTCATCTTCTTTCCAGGAAATTCCCTGAAAGGGGCAAGGGAAGCCATGAGGAATAAGGCTGTCACAAGCTGCAAGGAGCCTCAGGAGATCATCTATAAGAGGAAGGAACCTCATTTTTGAGGCAGACAAATTGAGGCCCAGAGAGAGGAAGGGGCTTTCCCAAAGTCACGGAGTGAGTTCATGGCAAAGCTGGGGACAGTTCTTTAATCTAGGACTCTCTACAGCACCGTGTAATCATGTGTGTGATTTCTCAGCTATGGATTGTGTGGCATGAATGACAGAACTTGGACAACTGACCATCAGGCATTTCTGTGTTTCACCAGGACTCCTAGACATACGTTCTTTCTTTAAGCCCTTCCCCCTAACTCGTCTCCTTTTTAGGCTAACAGCATCGGTCCTTTGTCTACACCCGGAGGAACACAGTTTCTAAACCCTTCACCATCCAAGGAAGCCAGGGAAAACATTACCTCCAGAGACCTCAGGGCAGGATCAGCCTCTATAATACTGGGATGACTCACAATCCAGGCATCCCTCCTCTGGACCCACTCCAGCTAATCAGCACAGCATGCCCACCACCTCCCTCATTCCTAGTGCTTTGCTTCTATAAATGCAACCTACTATGTTTCCATGAGCTTCTCATCACTGAAAACACACTGCAGACTCCCACTGAACTCAATTCCACCCCCGCGTGCATGCACACACTCCTATCTTACCTGTCGAATATGGTTTCTTCTTGATTTGGGACTTGACCTAACAGTTTAAGGGTCAGACTATTTTTGAAAAGGCTATGAAAGTGACAGTGGAAGGAAGGAAAACTTATTTGACAACCAGAAAGCTTTCCCAGGACACAGCTTTAAGTTGGGGGAAAGCCATGTACCCAGAAAAAAATCTCCCCTGTGGCTGCAGGTGGCCTTTTCCAATTTTATAGGCAGGGACTTTGTCTGATCCCTCTGTGATTCTGGTATCAAGCCCAAGGCCTGTGCAGAGTGACCTTTGCAAAAGGAATGGAAGCAAGAAGAGAGGGCGGGAGGAAGGAAGCACTATGTTCCTCTTTCTTCCATTTTCCTGCCTTCTTTGGTGCCTGATCACACAGCACAATCCAATACACAACTTGCCGTGCACATCCTTTGTAAGTAGCTGCTCATTAACAAATGTCCCAGATTCATCTGCCAAGAATCATACAGTCTTGATTTTCAAAATGGAGGGGATTCCCAACCACTTGTCAGTTGGGGAAGCTGGAACTCAGCCAGGTTAAGTGCCTTGCCCAAGGTCACACAGCAGTTAGTGGCTGATAGGGACATGCCGAAGAATGAAGTTTGGGCCAATGTAGGTTGGGAGCCAGTTCTTCCAGGCTCAGTGGTGGCCCAGCCAAGGTGTTCGTACACACACTTAGAAAGATAGGTCCTGATGTTGTGGACTTAGTTTGTAAATTGCCATGACCCTGGGAACCGAGAGCAATGTATAAATAGCTCTGTCTGACAGGGACTCTGACCCTCTGTTCAGTGTGTAGGCAAAGGCATCAGGATGTCCCTCACCCTCAGTCGCACCCTCGGAGAGCTTTCAGTGCTGGATGAGGAATCCCATGTACATTTTAATGAAGCCTGGGGGTTCTGGTTAGAATATTGGTTAGAGTACTAACATTTGGCTTTTTGAGTGAGCCCCGTAAGCATCCTTAAAGTTGCCCCTCTGGCTCCAGGCTCCCAGAGGTACCCCCAGCTCTCACAGGTGGGCTCTAGCCTCTCCCTCTGCTCTCCTTCACCCCCATACCATCCTTGCTGCCTTAAGGAGCCTGAAGCTCTCAGCCTATGGGCCTTTGCTCCCTGGCTAGAATGCCCTTTCCCTATCTCTACTTCTGTGCTCAGTTCAAGTTCTTGTTCTTCCTAGAAGCTTCCCCAGACCACTCTACCTCCAAACTGTTGTAGCCGTGAAGGACCAGTTACTGCCTCACATGCTGCCCTGCAGGGGTCACCTCCACATGGCTCTCCTCCCATCTTTCAGTGCCCTGTTGTGCTAACACTTAGCCACGCCTACATGGAAGCCAGGGGGCAAGGGAGCCCAGGGGATGCAAGCCTTAGCAGTCAGCTCCCTGTGCTGGAGAAGGGCTCAGAGTGAGCTCAGATGGGGTGGGAGTGGAGCAGGCAAGCGAAGAAAACAGTCTTACGGGGGCTGTTAACCCATTCTCACTAACGAGGACTACACTGGGCTGTTAACCCATTCTCACTAACGAGGACTACACTAAGTGCTGACTGGACCGCACGCCCCTCAGGATCACCGGGTCGCCTGCCCCGCGTGTGCTGGCTTTCCCGGCCCCTCCTGCCAAATGCCCATCGTGATTCCCCATCCTTGTAACGACCAGAAAACACTTCCTTCCAGACACTCCCATTGGAGAACCACCGCCCCACACAGTGAGGCTTGTGCATCGGTTCTACACGGTCCTCTCATCACTGCATCTCAATGCAAAGCGCTTTCGTAGTCTGTGCTCACCCAGCATTCTGCCCTGACTGAATGAGGAGCAGAAACAGCCTCATTGTGACCTCAGGGTGCCCTTTTCTACCCCTCGCCAAGAAAACTGGAAGGGGAGCCCTGGAAAATCTCCTGCTGGGGGCGTCTGGGTGGCTCAGATGTTTAAGCGTCTGCCTTTGGCTCAGGTCATGATCCCGGGGTCCTGGGATTCGGCCCCATGTAGGGCTCCCGGCTCAGCGGGGAGTCTGCTTCTCCCTCTGCCCCTCCCCCTGCTCGCGCTCTCTCTCAAATGAATAAATAAAATCTTTAAAAAAAAAAAAAAAACTCCTGCTTACTGTCTCAGCTTCCCTGGACCCTCCCTGCCATGAGTCCACCTGGGCTTTCAGGCCAAGTACCATTTCTAAACGCTGCACATTGGCCATGACATAGAAAGAGCCTCACAGCAATGAAAGTGAACAGAAAGCATTTGTTCACGGAGGGAACAAAAAGTCAGCCTTAGCCTCATGCTCAGACCGGTGGTTCCATTTTGGACTTCACGGTCTGTATTCATTCTGGGCTAAGCTAATCATAATAATGGTGAGGGGCGCCTGGGTGGCTCAGTTGGTTAAGCATCTGCCTTCAGCTCAGATCATGATCCCAGGGTCCTGGGATCTAGTCCCTGCGTCCCTGTGTTGGACTCCCTCCTCAGTGGGGAGTCTGCTTCTCCCTCTGCCTGTCGCTCCCCCTGCTCATGCTCTCTCTCTCTCAATAAAATCTTTAAATAATAATGATGATGATGATGATGAGAGTTGTCTCCAACTCTTACACAGGACCACACAGTTTGCAAGCTGCCTTCATGTACCTTTGACAGACGAAGAAGCTAGAATGCAGGCTACATCAATTGTCTGAGATTATACAGCTTGAAGGAGGCAGCGCTGAGGCTGGAAGTCAGGCCATCAGATCCCGGCTGCCGACTGCCGTGACAAAGAGCTTTCTGGCCTCTCTAAATTGGTCGTGGAGGCCAAGGTTCATTAGCTGAGCTCTCAGCACTGCTACATCACCGTCCCGAGTTAGTGGTGCTCGATGGCATTTTAATGGAAGCCAAATAAGTCTTCCTGTTGGCATTCACAGGCAGCTGGAGTTTTTGTGTTTTATGGTAATTAAATACCATCATCTTTCATATCTGACAATCTTTAGGGCCCGATGAACGACTGCAGTGCACGCTGGGTCGCCGTGAACTCCAGAGCAAGGAGACCTCGGGGCGCCTGTCAGCAGTTTCGCGGGGCTGACTGTGGGCATCCAGCCTGGCACCCTTGCACAGAGCCACGGCTGGCCTTCAATCGCAGGGCTGTTGACACATTAAAATTCTGTGCCTTAGCCAAAGCCCTGGAAGTTCATGCCTTTTTCTCCTGAGTGTGCTCTCATAAAAGAATAATGACCCAGGCGGCGGGAGCCTCTCTAGCGGGCAGGCATCCTGCAGTCAGCCTGGGCCCGGCTTGTGGTCTGTCCCTGCCTGGCTCACCCTCCATCCGGCCACCGGAAATCGTCCTCAGACACTAGTGATCACGGCACTCTCCTGCTTAAAGCCCACCAGGGATCCTCTCACCCTGCCGGGAAAGGCCAAGTTCTTTCGGGGGCACCTGCAGGCAACCGCCGCCCCCCGCCCCCCGGTGCCTCCTCCTCGCAGGCTGCTGCTGCCCCTCCCAGCCATCACACTGCTCATCCACGGGCCCCAGCGGGTCATGCTGGCTTTCTCAGGCTTCCGAACCCCTCACACGTGCCCGCTAGACACAGGTCGCATGTCATTTCTCCCGAAGCCTCCCCCAGCCCCAACAGTCGGTCTGGCAGCTGCCTCGGGGCTCCATGGAGCTCCAGCGGGCTGTAGTGAAAGCTAGCAAGAATCCTGGGAGCCACCACTTGTGGGGGGCTCACTGTGTGACAGGCATTGACATCAGCACGTTACCGGACTCAACTCGCTTAATATATACACAGCAGGGTGTTTAACAGCGTGGGCCCTGGAGCCCCACAGCCCCGGTTCGAATTCCGGCTCCATCACTCAGTGGTGGTGTCATCTTAGGCAAACGGCTTACCATCTGGGTGCCTTAGTTTTCTCTTCTACAAAATGGGGAATGATCCTAGTACCTTCATTGCAGGGGCATCATAAGGATTAAATAATTCGAACACTGAGACCCAGTCACATAGTAAGTACTCAGTAAATGTTAACTATTGCAATCCCATCGTCATTGCCATTGTGTGTAGTATCCGAGTGTCTGCTTTTTTACTAGACTGCGAGCAGCTCAAAGTCAGGGATCTATTTGTCTCAGCTCTGGACCGCCATGTTTCCAGTCTACAGTAGCCCTTCTCCCTCCTCTTCCTCTTCCTTTTATTACTGTTACTATTATATATTCAGTTTACAGATGAGGAATTAGGGGCTCAGAGAAGTTAAAGGCCTTGCCTTAAATCATGTAGCTCATCAGAGCCAGAGCCTGGGTCTGGAAGACTCCCGAGCCCTGCTCTTAAACCTTTCGTCAGCACGCCTCCAGACACCGGCTGTTGGCCAAGGCTGGGGCTCATCCTCATCTTAAAACTCATCCAGTCTCTGCACACAGCAGAGGGCTCTTTAGTGTTGCTGATGGATTGAACAACCTCGAGGGCCTTCTTCTTAGAGTGCACCTGAACCCAGGACAGAGCAGCACCTTGGTTTGCTCTGATATGCTTATTTGATGCCGAAAGGGGCCCTTCGAAGACATGGAGCCCCCATGTGTCTGATTTTGTCCCGAGGGTCAGGCTGCAGTCATTCTCATCACTTCTGATCTGCATGTTGAACTACAGGCACCCTCCTGAGACCAGGGCTCCTGGAAGCCAGAGGGCAGTCCAGAATAAGATTCGGCTGCAATAGAAGAACAGCACGTTTCTGTTAGATATTTTCTTGCTCTTTTTCTCTCAAGGTTTTTTGCCTTGGAACCCCTGTTGTAAATGCTGTCGAGTGATTATCATGGGGATGATTCAGCACTTTACAATTTATTCATTCAGCATGCCTTTATCGTAACCGTGGAATTAATAGTTACCAGTGTTTAGCATCACTGTATTCCAGGCACTGTGCTAATAAGCACCTTATGTACATTATCTCATTTACTTCTCATAACAACCCCAGAAGGTAGGTAGTATCTCCAGTTCGTGGTAAGAAAACTGAAGCTCCAGAGAGGTTAAGGAACTTAACCTCTTAACACCGCTTATAAGTGACAAAGCCAAAACTTGAACCCAGGGCTGCCTGATATCAAAGCCTAGTCTCTTTCTATTACCTCCTGCTTGGAAGGGCATCCTGAAGAAGCTCCATGATGATCTCAGTTTAGGGAGTTGCTTCTGGAGGCTTCAACATTCACGATTTTTGTGCATATAAAATGGAAAAAAATGTCTGAGGTGTCGGAGGGAAGCAGCAACTGCAAATATATCTGAGAACTTGTAGGAAGCAAAAATAGTCGATGGAAAACCAGGCTTGCAAAACTCAGATAAGCAAGTGGCCTTTACTAACAGAGGTGTGCAGCAGAACAGTAAAAATGACTCATATCTGGGCTTGATTCAGAGATATACTTGGAGGCTCTATCTGCAAAAAGAGGGTGTAAATTGGAATTTACAGCACAGCTTTGCAAATGTACCAATGCATCCACTCGCAGGGAGCAGGAGAGAGGCTATTGCTCGTGCAAGCAAGGAGTGCACCCAGCTAATCTGCTGTGGTCTCCCCCCACGTTCTGTAAAGATTGACAAGGGATATGGAGATGCATGGCACGCGGTCCCATCCCTCAGGGAGCACTGGAAGCCCAAGTACTTGGCACTTGAACAAGAGCTGTGCCTTTTCATCCACCAGAGAGTGGCGATGGAGGATTGTGTACCCCCTTTCACAGACCAAGGAATAGGGAGGTGAAGTGAGTTACCGGAGGCCACCCAGCCACTCTGTAGAAACCAGCAGAGAGTTGCGCCTCTCTTGGGCCATCTCTATTTCGTTCACCACTGCATTCCCGACACCCAGTTTACCGGACCTGGCACTCAGGAAATGCTGAATGAGTGAACTAGAGTTTCCCTCTCAAGATAGGAGTCCAAATTGGAGAGGGGGAAGGGGAGAAAAGAAGGACCCTCTATGTCTGTCCCCTCTATCCTCCCTCTTGGCCTTAGGGGCAGAGGGGAGACTCCAGTCAGACCAGAGGAGACAATTGCTCCTTAGGAAGGTCATGTCTCTTTTTTGGGGTCGTGAGTCCCAAAACATGGAGCTTTTCCCATGGGAACCTGGGAAACCTCAAAGTCCCCTTTCCTAGCGTTCTCAGCATGGAAGGGGTAGGGAAGGGGGACAAAGGACCCACCTGAAGCATCCAGGTGAGTCAGTAAAGGGCTGTATAGGCCCGTGCTCTAGAGAGCCCAGGGAGATCTGCTATGACTTTTTGCGCACAAATGTCCTCCACACTAGGTTTGTTCTCTTGGATAGACTGCCCAAGCCATTCACAAGAGCCGTTTGCTCAATAAACCTGTATTGAGCACCTGGTCAGTTGTAGGACCTGTGATCACCAGCATGGAGGGAATAGGGATTTTTATACCTACCAGAAGAGGCAAGATGGGGATATAAGTATGCCAACTGTAAGGAGAAGGAAAAGATGAGTGGTCCAGGTTACTGGCTGTTAGCATTCAATGAAGGAAAAAAGAACTTTGGGGAGGGTAGATCAAGGAAGGCTTTCTGGAGGAGTTATCAGTTGAGCCGAGCTTTAAAAAATAGAGAGGATTCAGACCAGGACATTCCTTATCCTCATAGGAGAATTTCCTTTTAGAAGTTAGTTTTTTAGATCTATGACCAGTGGTCTTATATTTTAAAATCTCATTATTTCAGGATTCTCGGCAGTGGTTCTAAAGCGTTACCAGAGCCTGGCATCCCCACTTAGTCACAAAGCAGAGGTCTGTAGGCTTGCAGGCCAGCCTGTCCTGACCCAGACCTCAGATGCTTGCCGTCTGTACTGAGGGGGGTTTTCCTGCCTTCGGCCATGGACTGAGACAGTTGAGCTGGTGTCTGTGTTTGATGCAAAGGCATCATGATTTGGTAGACAGAATTCAGGCTTTGGATTAATAAGGACTGCCTGGTAGTTCTGCAAACCTCAGCTTCCTAGTCTATAAAGTGGGACTGATGATACTACTGCCCTCTGGGGGTTGTTGTGAGCATTCGCACAGTTCAGGCTGTAAAAGGACCCATAGAAGATGCTCGCCGCAGCACCTATCAGTGTCAGTTAGGTAAACATGCCACGAGGAGGTTGACTCTGGGGGGGTCGGGGGAGGGGCGTGGAGCAAGGGCTAGGTCATCCTCTCTGCTGGCCTCCTGATAAGCACTGGACAATAGTGGTCCGGTCCCTCTCACTGCTTCGGTGCCCTGGCCTGCAGCCAGCAGCCTAAAAGTCCAAGGGTAGGAGGGACACTCAGCCAGCCCAGGAGGCTGCTTCTGTTGCTGGCTTCTGTCCCAGGCTCCAAATGTCTCCATTAAAGTGCTGCCTGAGGACATAAACAAATGGCCCTGCTATTCTCACCTTCTCCCTGGTCCAAGGCTGTCTGCTGTCTGCCTGTTTTGGCTCCCATGCTCTCTTCTCTCCCCTCCCATTAAGGGACACCCCTGCTGGCACAGCATGGCACATCTTCAGAAGGCACCACGCACACTCCTGGGGACTGTCCTCATTGGAAATGAGGTTTCAGCCCCTACGTCGCTGCAGCAGACCTCTTGGCCTTTGGGGGAAAGTTGTGGTGGGAGCGGAGGGGAGAGGGAGGACTGGAAAGACAGGCGTGGGTCACATTCTGAAGGGCTTGCTGGACGCTGTGTGGGCTTTATCCTAAAATCGGTTTTTCATCTATAGATCTGAGATAATAATACCTATTGTTCCAAGTAGCTGAAGGGAGTAAATAAAAGATTTATCGCAATTCCCTTGTCTGTAAAGTGGGGAGAATAATAGCACCTGCTCTGCAGTGGGTCATGAGGATCAGCTGGATTTAAACATGTAGAGGGCTCAGAATGGTGCCAGGCACATAGGAAGTGCTCAATAAATGTTAATGGTAGTTTTTAATAACCCCCAGGTGGTTTTTAATTGGGATCACTCCCTTTACTCAAAGTTCACCTCCTACCCCCTACCCAGGCCATCACTGACCACTTAGCCTAAAATTTCACCATTGACCCCACACACCCAGGCCATTGGCCCCTTCCTGGCTTTATGTGTTCTCTGATTTATCAGCACCTCTGTAAACTATGTATTTTACTTATCTTGTTTGTTTCATTTACTATGTACCATTATAGATAGTTAGGGTTTCTCAACTTTTAGCATCCATTGGAATCACCCGGAGTTTGTGAAATGAGATTGCTGGGGCCCACCCAAGTGTTCATGATTCAGTAAGCCTGGGGCAGGACCCGAGAATTTTCACTTCTTACAAATTCCCAAGTGGTGTTGAAGCTGCTGGTCCGGGACTACACTTTGAAAAACGCCGTCCCCAAAATATCAAAGAAACGGGGCAAAATGGGTGACGTCAGAAGCTAGTTGGGTTTTTTTTTTTATCTTGTTTATTGTGTCTCTCTTTTCGAGTTTAAGTTTCACGAGGACAGGGATTTTGTCCGCTTTGTTCGTTGATGTGTCCCTAGCACCGAAAATAGTAGGAGCTCAATTAAGTATCTGTCGAGTAGCCCGCCATCTCCCGACCTCGTGGACACGCACGACCCACCGTGCCCGTTGCCGCCCGGCTGCTCCCGCGTGGCCCTGGGGCCCGGCCGTGGCTGTGGCCGTGGCCGTGGCGGTGGCTCGGGGCCCCGCTGATCGTGCGTGTTTGTGCCCTAGATCACCCGGGCGGCCTGCAGAACCACCCGCGGCTCCGGACGCCGCCGCCGCCGCTCTCGCACGCCCACACCCCCAACCAGCACCACGCGGCCTCCATCAACTCCCTGAACCGGGGCAACTTCACTCCGAGGAGCAACCCCAGCCCGGCCCCCACGGACCCCTCGCTCTCGGGAGAGCCCCCCGCCGGCGGCGCCCAGGAGCCGGCCCACGCCCAGGACAACTGGCTGCTCAACAGCAACATCCCCCTGGAGACCAGGTGCGGGGCTGGGGGGTGGGCGGGGCTGAGCCGCAGGGGCGGCGGGGCCTTTCCGGGGGTCCCCAGCCTCCCTAGTCTGGGAGGCTGGGGTCGGGGCAATGCTCGGAGAGGTGGCTCTGGGCTGGCCTGGAGAAGGGGAGAAGGGGAGAAGGGCGGTGGCGGGAGGGGCGTGGGGCAGGAAGAGCCGGCGCTTGCGAATCCAGCAGCCCCGAGGTCCGGGGCTGGCCTGCCGCAGACGAAGGTATGAGCCCTCTGTGCCCTTTCCTGGTCTGTGCAGTGGGGATGCTGCTGGCTGGAGGGGCCGCTATAATCGTGGATGAGAGCTGAGTGTGTAAAGGTGGCAGAGAGCAGACCCTTGGTCAGCGTTTGATGGCGGCCCACACCTCTGCCTTTCCCTACTGGGATCTGCCCCCCCTCCTCTCCACTCCTCTCCCTTCCCCTCCCCTCGCCTCCCAGGGACTTATCTCCTTTATACCCCAAACCCTATAATCCCTAACACTGATACATCATCAACTAACTTTTAGTTGCAAGAACTTTCATACTTGAGATATGATGTCATTCTCACAGCTTCACGAAGAAGGCGGTATTGTGATTTGTGACCCCATTTGGGAGTTTCGCAGAGAGGGTCAGTGACTAGCTCAGGTCACATGGACACTGGATGTGCGGCTACGATGTGAACCCAGGTTGCGAGACTCGTGGGCAGTGCTATTTCCTACACCACCACCACCTTCTCCAGGTCTCCCCTGGCCCGGCCCCCTCCTCCTCTGCCTTCTTCCAGCCTCACAGAGTGCTTCCTTTAGGGGTTTCCGTCAGGGTCAGTTCCATAGCTGTCCTTCTTCCCTCTGGTGAGCCACTGTTTTCCCAAAATGGAAACGAGTTGTTTTCTTTTTTAAATAATTATAAAGGCATACAAGCTCACTGCAGAAAATGCAGAAAGATATAAAGACGAAAACTAGATTCACCCATAATCCCACCACTCTGAGAGAAGCACTGTTGACTTCGGGGGACAGAGCCTTTCCCTACCTTCTCTAAAGCTGAAGTGGCCCAGGCAGCACGATTAGAACCTCCTCACCTTCTATCCTATCTCTCAAAGCAGCGGGGAAACCTAGATTTTATTTTCTCAAACCCCTCTTCGTGATCTGTGGAGAGGACAGAAGCCATCCCACATTTAAAGATGTGAAATTAATCTATCCATGGAAAGTGCACCCACCTGACTCTGTCTGGCACATCGCTGTGATAGTTGCACATCGAGCGGGTGGGATCCAGTGAAAGAAAATCAACATCCTTTTGTGCCATCTTATGTTTTACTCCTGTGGAATCAGTTTTTCCAGAAGCAAATTTCTCAGAGATACCGTCCAGCTTGCCTCACCCCCAGTCTCTTCATTAATATTATTCTGTTGACATCCTTTACAATCAGGTGTGAGTTGTCCTTCTCTGCCTCCTTCGCTCTCCTCAGTGAGAGAGTTGCATCATCCCACCCAGGGTAGCTTAATCAGATCTCCATTATTTCCAGGGTGCTTATTGAATGACTGCACGTGGCTAAGAGAAGCCAGCAAATAATCGATGGTTCTGATTCTTTGCATGGAACCCAGTAGCCACTCCCTCCTCTTGGATGTTCATTTTTCTCACTTAGGAGCAAAGTAGGTGGTTCTCCGGGTTTTTCAAGGGAGAGGAAGATAGAGGCCGAGCAGCAGGTGTTTTCCTGATGGCTAGGTGAGATGCCGAGGTGGTCCCAGCTGACCTCTCTTGCTTCATCAGCCAGCTGACACCTGCCTTTCTGACCTTCTGTCCTCCCACACCCATGCATAGACCACAGGGAACTTTGTTTTCTTTTATGCTTTATCACTCAAGTAATAAATGTTCTACAGAACACTTAGGAACAAAGAAAAAATCACATATATCTACCACCAAATGGTAACCATTGTTAACATGCTGGCATATATCTGCTCATCTGTACTCTTCCATATAAGTCCGTACAGATATGATTATATACATATTGAATGTTCAGTATGTGTACGTGTATAGGAGTATACATCTCTGTGGATCAGTCTTCCCCAGACGCCCATCCCTTTCATCCCCCGTGCCTTGCGCGTGCTCTCGTACAGCACTCTGCCAGAGTTGCCCTCCTCACTTCTGGGTCTCGCAAAGTCCTACCTATTCTTAAAAACCCAGAAGAAATGTTGGAGATGGGCCTTCTCTGTGACCCCAGAGTTCTGTGCATCTGAAGATGGCTTAAAACTGGGAGAGGTGCTTGATACAATGGATAACACAGAGTGCTGGACCTTAATACTGACCTTTACTGGTTGGTGGCACAAAACCAACAACGTTTAAGAGAGATCAGTGTCACATCTGGCAGATGGAATCACATGTAATTTTGACCAGCGTGGTGATGTAAGGAAGAGAGCAGACTTTAGAGTCAGGAGACCTGGACTCTTGTCTTGGCTTTAGCACTTACTGGCCCGGCAAGTTCATTTATAGCCCTGAAGCTTGATTTCCCTGTGTAATATGGGATAAGAATTCATGCCTCTTAGACTGGGAGGAAGTGAATGAAATATCATGTAAGAAACATAAAGCACAGTGCCTGGCATGAAAAGACATACTATAAAAATGATTTCCCATTTTTTTCATATGTATCTACTTCCCATATCAACCCTGTGAAGAAAAAAAGTCACAAAAAAATACTTACTGGGCTCCTACTCACCAGAGGAGTTGAGAGGAAACAGCAGGTTGTACCTTTTCTCTACTTTGGAGAAGGAAGTTTGGCCCTGATGTTCTGAGAACATAAGTGATGGTCCTTTTGCTGAAGCTACTTGTTCATATCACAGGTTTTAGGGTCAGACATCCTGTGCTCCAATCCCCACCCCATTGCTCACTAGCTGTGGACCTAGACCTTACATTTCTTCACCTCTAAAAGGGAGAAAATATTAGTAACTTCCTGTTGTGATTATCTCTTGCTGCATAACAAATGCCTGTCAAACTTGGTGGCTTAAAGAAACCACCAGTTGATTATACTTCGCAGTGTGAGGCGGGAGCTCAGGAAGAGCTAGCTGGGCCAGTCTCCCTGTGGTGTCAGTGGGGGTCAGTCAGCGGCGTTAGCTGTTAGCTGGGCAGTCTGAAAGAGCCAGGGTGGCCTTACTCACATGCCGGAGCCTTGCAGAAGACAGCTGGGTAGCTGGGCTCAGTGGCCCCTCACCCTCTACTGTGGTCTCAGGGCCTCTCCACCAAGTCTTCCCAGTGGGGAGTGGACTTCATACTCCGTGGCTTGGAGCTCCATGGCACTGCGACAGAAGCCACTGATCCTCTTAAAGGCTTGGCCTGGAATGGTATAGCGTCCCTTCTGCCATTGTTCTGTTGGCCAAAGCAGTCCTAGGCCAGCCAGCTTCCAGGAGAGGAACAACAGACCCCACTTCTCAAAGGGAGAGGTGCCCAAGGATTTTCAGCCACTTCCAACCCACCGTAGTGCCTCCTGAGGCTCCTGTAGCGATTATATACGATACTGTCTGCAAATGTCTTGGCACACAGTACGTGCTCAACTGCTTACCATGTAGTGCTTGTCCTTCAGTAAATACTCACTGAGTGCCTACTGTGTGCCCAGCAGGCAGGATGTTTAAGAGCACAGACTCTTGCAGTGGGACAAATGCTGTGATAGAGGTACACACAGTGAATCAGTTTTAATGCCTCTGGATTTTCGGCAGGCAACACGGCTTGCCACATGATGGGTGCTGGAAAACTAACGCAGGCTAAATGAATGAATGACGGAACAAATGAATAAAAAGCTATGCGTAACTTGAGTGGGCCAAAGGGAAGACTTCCCAGTGGGCCTGGTGCCGTGCGACTGACAGCAAGTAGGAGTCCCCAGGGGGAGCTGGGAAGAAGGAAGGGCATGGGGGCTGCACAGCCTCATCGAAGGCCTAGAAGCCCAAGAGAGCAGGGCCTAGTTGAGGTGGTTTGTTGTCAACAGCTATTACCAAGCCCCACGAGAATGGGGAGCCCCCTGATGCCAGAGAAACTGTCACAGGCCCTTCTCTAATTGTCCAACTGAGTCGTGTGGAGAGTCAAAAGTAAATAGCTGAGCAAATAGCATAAGAGCTGGCAGAATAACCAGGAGGGGTTGAGATTTCATGTTGGAAGGAAAGAAGGGCAGGGAGGACAAGCGAGAGGGAGGACCTGCTTAACCCACTGCCTCTGGCCCTCTCCAGGGGTAATGGAGTCCACAGGGGGAAGACCGGGCCTCCCTGTGCTTCCTAGAGCAGGGGTCACATGTTGCCTTGAGGCCTGCAGGTGCATCTGTGGTCCATCTTGGTGGGATCCACATGTTCAGGGTCCACTAAACCCTGGTCCACTTCTTCACGCTCTGCAGCATCAAATGCTTAATTGATTTCATAGGGATTGTCTGATTAATAACCTGTCGGGCTCCTGTCAGATGAAGGGGAAGCCAGGGTGCAAGTCTGCCAGACCCCTGCTTTAGCTCATCTGATCCCAGGCCTGGTTTGGGAGCCTGAGGCCCATTTTGTGGTCCTGCTCAATTTGGGGAATAGCCCTGCCCACCCCTCAGGGATGGGAGGCCGTCCTGGTGGTTACCAACCCAGGCTTGGTATAGTTCCCAGAATAGCACACAGCACCTTCTAGTGGGCCAGGCCAACTCCTAAGCATTGCAGGAAATTGGGACGGACAGTCGTCCCTGTCGTCTGGTGATTCAGTCATAGGCCTGCAGAAAACACAACCACAGTCCAATAAGAAGCTCATGGCCTTGTAAGGAAGACAGACCCATAAGTGAATGAGTAAAGATGGGACTCTGGATAATACTGTGACTCGTGGGGTGAGGGGGGATGCTCTGAGCAGAGAGGAGGGTGTGGCTCCCTCTGCGTGGGGGCATCAAGGAACGATCATACCAAGCACTCATGGGGCCTTTACTGGGGCTCCGTAGAGGGAAGCTCATCAGAGACTGAGCACCCAGGGTTTCTACTGGGGGCTGGTCACACCGGCACCTCCTACCTGGCAAAGGCCCAAATTCCAAACTCACAGAAGAAAAGCCAGTGCTCAGCATAAACCATATTGTTTGTACACACAGTTTAGACCCTGAATCAGCTACTCATCAGTTAATGGTTAGAACGCTCCTGAAGACCTCTGTTCCCAGATACCAGCCCAGGGCCAACTTTATAAGCAGGCCCTTCGAAGGATAACAGTCAGGATGGCTGTGGTAACTGTTCTGCATGGGTAGGAAGATTATCATCATCCCCACTTTGGAGATGAAGAATCTGAAGACAGGAAAGTGAAGTAACTTGCCTCAGGAACCACAGCCAATACATGTCCCACCCCGGCCAGCTGGTTCCAGAGCCCATGCACCTAGCCATTCTCCAGTGCCACCTTCCTGATTATTCAGACAGGCATTGGTAGGAGTTTGCAGGGGACAAAGGAATCCTGGGATGAGGGGCAGCTGTGCAAGGCACAGAGAGAGCTTAGTGTCTTGGAGAGATGGCTCAGACGTGGGGGGGGGCAGGGGGCCTCATGGAGATGCATGTAAGTGAGGGTCAGCAATGGAGGGCCTGGAGTTACAGGAAGACAAGGTCGTACTTCTCCCTGTGAGCAGGGGACCCAAGGAAGGCAGAAGGCGGGGCCACTAGTTAACATTATAGGATTGGCCTTTTACAAGGATCACTATGACCTGGAAGACCCAGTTCATTTTTTTGTTTCTTTGTTCATTCATTTGTTAAAATGCTAGCCCTAGAACTAAGTCTTTTTGTGGTCTTGGCCAAATCTCTGACGCCTTGCACACCTTGGGGCTGTCGGCTACAGAATGTGGGCACAATGTCTGGCCTGCTCTACCGCGTGGCTGTCCCAGGGCTCTGAGGGTGAAGCACGGGCCAGGACAGCAGGCTCATGGTGAGAAGATGGGCTGCTGAGCGGGGCAGTCTGAAGGACTGGGCACTGCAACTTTCCAGCCACTTCCTTCCCAAAAGCTACTTGTTCTGTCCTTGGAAGGCGAGCTCTGCCCGCCCCGGGCTGGAACTGGAAGCCCCTGCTTCAGGCAGCTCGGGGGCCTTGCCCGTGGCCTCCTCTGAGGCTTAGAGGGGAGCTGGTCCCCTCCCCATGCTAAGAAGAGCCGTAGGAGCAGTATTGTGCTTAGCTGTGCCCCACTCCAGGGACTGCGCCCCTCTTTCCCGAGAGGCAGTGGGGGGCAGTGAGGTCGGAGAGATGTGCTTTTGAGTCCCACCCCTACCCTTTGGTTGCTGTATGATCTTGGGCAGTCACTCAGCCTGTCTGGGCCTCAGTTTCTGTATCTGAAAATGAGATAACAGTACCCACCAGTGTGAGGGTCATGAGACTCCAGCGTCCATCCCGGAGTTCCCAGCCGCAGTGAGCCGGAGACCGTGCACGACTGTGACCTAAGGGGGCCTCAGCAGCAAGGGTCTCCATTAGGAAACACTCATAGCTTTTGTTTTTCAGAAGAACTGGAACCTCAGAGTTGGGAACAGGCAATGGACAGGAAATTGAGGGGATAGCATTGAACTGGGAGTCCAGACGCCTGGGTTTTAGTTTCAGCTCTGCCACTGACTTGCTGTGTGCGTGGGAGCAGGATACCTGTCTCTCTGGGCCTCAGTTTCCTCAGCAATCACCTGGGGCCCAACTGAGTTTCAGAAGTACAGAACGGGGGGCGCCTGGGTGGCTCAGTTGGTTAAGCAACTGCCTTCGGCTCAGGTCATGGTCCTGGAGTCCCGGGATCGAGTCCCACATCGGACTCCCTGCTCAGTGGGGGGTCTGCTTCTCCCTCTGATCCTCCCCCCTCATGCTGTCTCCCATTCTCTCTCTCAGATAAATAAATAAAAAATCTTTAAAAAAAAAAAAAAAGAAGAAGTACAGAACGGGGTATTTGAAGGTAGTGGTAGCGTTCTGAACTGGCAGCATTTTCAGCGAGTGCTAGTGTCCCCCCGGACGCCTGAGTTGGCGTGAGGGTGGGAGCTCTTTCAGGGGGTCTCATGCAGTCCGTCGCTCCAGAAACCCTCTGTCGTAGCGCACCGCCTCTTCCCTTGTCCTAATAGGTGTGTCCTTTTAGGAGAGAATGGCCTGCCGTCTCTCTTTAAATCATCGAAGTAAAAATAAAAACCACTCTTGATCCAGACATTGGAAAATTCCACTATTAACATTTCGATTTTAACCCTTCATGTGTTTTTTTCTCTGAATATGTTTATTTGTTTCTGCTGGGTTTTAAGGTTCACATGTGACTGTCTGAGCGCACAGTCCTAGCCTAGCGATGCAGGCCAGATTCCCAGGCATACTTGGGAGAGTGCCATGCAACCAGCTTCGGGGCCCGGGGATAAGCTCCCACTGCCTCTGGGCCCTCTGGGCAGGGGTGGTAAGGACCTGCTCAGGCTGGGCCATATGGACTGTGGAAAGACTGGAAATTCCCTCCTGAACTAGAGGCAATGGGGGAAATAATAATAAAACACCTGTGCAAGCCTCAATTAAACACCAACTGTATGCCTGTGATATGCTTCCCTTTGTATACCCGTCATTCACAGTATTCAGCAAATATTTATTGAGTGTCTCCTACTGTGTACCAGGTACTCTTCTAGACTCTGGACACATGGGCAGAGAACAAGGCAGATAAGAGTTCTACCCTTACAGGACTGAAATTACAATAGGGAAAAAACACGTGTGTGTGTGTGTGCATCTAGGCCTATGTGGAAAACTAAAGCAGTGCAAGGGGCCAGGGGTAATTGAGGAAGAGCAGGGTGGGAGCTATTACCGTTAGCTATGAGAAGGGAAGGAATGGCCCATGCAGATATTTGGGGGAAGGCCGTTCAAGCAAATGACGACAAAGGCTTTAGCTGTTTGGAGTAACAGCACGGAGGCCAGTGTATATATAGCACAGAAAGTGAGGTTGGAGAGGTAGCAAGGGGCCAGATCTCGTATGCCCAGGTAAAGACCATGGTTTTATTCTCATGGAACCATTGGAAGGTTGTGAGCAGAGAAGTAGCGCGATCCAAATTATATTGTAGCTTCCATAAGAAGAGATCATCCTAGTTTATGAATGCTCAGACAGACTCACCTGCCCAATGGCAGGGGCAGAAATGAGGCCACTCTGAAGGGCTTCCACACCCCTGCAGTTCCCCTCAGACACTGTGCGAGGCCCTGGGACCATGAACACCACCAGAACAGCCTGGGCACCAGGCAGCTCAGACCTCTCTGGAAGGGGAGGTCCCCACCACCACAGCAGGACTCAGTGGTTCCGGCTGCTAAACAGTGTTGCCTTGTGCTCTCACTGTCCCCGAGGATGCTCATGAAATGACACATTGGGAAAGTATTTACAGCCCCTCCTCATTCCCATCTGTAAGGCTGGCCGGGGGACAAACCCCCAGGCTGAGCAGTGACACAGGGTTATGAGGCCCAGGGACCTGAGCTCTGGGGTCAGACAGACCCTTCAACTTTTCAAAGGTCCTATCACAGAGTAAGCAAGTGGGCCACTTGCTTACTCTGTGATAGGACCTTCGAAAAGTTACTTCTCTGAGCCTTTGCTTTGCCGACCTACAAAGCAAAGATGATAGCACTGACTTTGTAAGATTGTTGTGGGGAGTAATTAGATAATATGGTGTTCTAGAACAATGAATAAGATACGGTGGACGTAGAGTAGGTTAGCATTAGTACTTTCATAATATTTCTTAGTATTAGTACTCATGCTACATAAATTACTACTAATATACATCAATTAGCATTAGTAATTTTTGTTCAGCCCTTATAAATTCTTCTAGCATTACTCTGTGGGCCCTACATCCACTTTGTGAACTTAGTATCATCATCCCCATTTTACAGATGAAGGAAGTGTAAAATCAGAAGAGGTTGCAGTTCTTACACAAAGTCACACAGCAAGAAAGAGGCAGGAATGGGACTTGAATTTGGGTTCTCTGGTTCTCAAGACCTGGTCAAAGTGGGCAGGAAGGTCCCTCGCAGGGCTGGACTCAAAAGCTAGCTCTCTGCAGGTAGCCCTTCCTGGAGGTGGACACAGCAGGCTGAAGCCACACCGGCTTGTTTAACATGATGCCGTCCACGGTTTTCAAGTGAGGGGGCAGCAGTCCTAGAAAATACCAGAAAACAGGATCCAGCGCACCCAAGTGTGAACCATACCACTTAGCAGGCATGGCTGAGGCCAGAAAGGGCAAGTGCGTCTCTCCTCATTCTGCGTTAGAAATAGTAATGTCACAAAACGCTGCGCTGCCCTTGTTGTTCTTGAGGGGGCCAAAGCCCCCTCCTCTGTCTTCTGAGGGGTGCCAGCCTCACCACTCAGTCATCACTGAGGTCCCTGCTCTGCGGAAGCACCTTGGCCCTCTAAATGTCATCAGCATCAACCTGGGGGCTTGTGAGAAACGCAGATCTTCAGGCCCCACCACCACCTCCTGACTCCGAATCTTTGGGGGTGGGCCTCCGCAAAGCGCAGCTCTCCAGATGATTCTGATGCCTACTCGAACTTGAGAACCACTGCTTGAGAAGAAAATGGCCCCAAACACTTGTCTTTTTTTTTCCTTTGGACTCACAAAGTATCTTCAGCTGTTGTTTAAACAGACGTACACCGTCTCAAGTAGAGAAAGCACGGGCTTTGGAAACAGATAAACCTGAGTTCAGACTCCTGAATTTAGCCTCACTAGCTGGTAACCTTGGCAAATCCTGTCACCTCTCCACATGTTGGTGTCCTCGTCTGTAAAATGGGGGCATGCCTTCCTAGCCTATTTTGAAGATTTGAGATGAATGGATGTAACATGCCTAGCTCAGTGCCTGAGACTTCATCAGTCTTGATCAGGGGAAGCTGTGATTGGGTGGCCACAACCGTCAGACATTCAGGTTCGTATAGAGAATGCTCCCTCTGGATGCTCTGCGCCAGGCAGACCCCTTGCACATGTGGCTTGCGCCAAGACCCATCGCCTGGCAGCCGTGTCCCGCTGGTCTCACGTACAGCCGCGCCAGACAGCTACTTTATGTGTTTCTCTACTATCCCCCTTCATCGATGCATGACTCATTGCTTCATTCATGTCTCCATTGTGCGTAGAAACCTAGGCAAGCAGCCATTCCTAGGGACATTGCAGGACAACCTCATTGAGATGGACATTCTCAGCGCCTCCCGCCATGATGGGGCTTACAGTGACGGGTAGGTGACATCCCCATGGTCCTCCTCTCTGTGTTTGCTCTCCCTCTGGCCCCTGCACCTGCATGCAGACCCTGAGACCTTTCCCTGGGATCTCCTGCGGGAGGTGATGATGTCATGGTGCATGCCCATCCCAAAGTCCATGTTCAGCTTGCAAGAGTTTATCCTTGGAATCCCCTCGCTTCAGCATATTAACAGCAGCTTTGTTAATATGCAGCTCCCAGCATCTCATCGGCTGCCTCTGCCATTCTGAAAGCCATCTCGTAGCAGTTTTTATGCAGCACAGGCCCTATGTCGTATGTCTTGTAGCCCTGAGTATCTGTTCTGGGTGCAAGATTGCTCTAAGATTTCAGGGGATGCAATGCAACCAGTGCACCCCATTTCCCAGGCTGTGTACAAATTCTCCCATGGCCATGGTTAAAGGCAAGCTGTGGAGGATTTCCTGACACCTAGTTTGGCCACAACCATGCGCTTTGACCATGCCACGCTGCCCTAAAGACTGTAGCTAGGCTGTAGGATGCATTTGCCCATCTCTCGTCCCACACAGCTTTCCCCAGGGGTTTGGAAGGTAGCGTCTGGCTTCTGAAAGCATTTGCTGCCATTGGTTGTATAAGAGCCACTGGGAGACTCAACCATGACAGAACTTAATGGTGGTTTCTTGGTTCCCACCCCCTAAACACCCTTCACAAAGAATGGTATTTCATGCCTCCACCGAGGCACACTGGCAAAGTAGGTATGGGAGGGAGAAGAAAAATTTAGGTTCCATTATCTCCAAGGCACGGAACATGATTTTAGATACTTTCCAAGTTAGTACCGATAATTTTAGAGAACAGCTCGTGTAATACCCAAGAAACAGCATCTCAGCCCCATCCCTTCCCAGGAAAGGGGTCTCCACAGCCAGCCTTCTGTGGGGTTGGAAACACCTCCTGCCCTGGCCCGGGTGGGGTGGGGGGGTTCCCCATGGGTAGGGCTGTCCCATCCGTGTTCCGTGGAAGCGTGTGTTCGTGTGCCCTGTTGTGTGGTCCGGTACGTGATTCTCCTCCTCTCCGTCTGCCCCGTCTTCTCCGTGGCGACTGTCTCCAGGCTCCTCTGCATGCTCCTACTGCCGCCTCTGTCCTCCAGGTGGCTCTGGGTCCCGGGGAGTCCGCAGACCCTGACGCCCTCGGGCTTCTCTCCGTCCACAGGCACTTCCTCTTCAAGCCGGGAGGCACCTCGCCGCTCTTCTGCACCACGTCGCCAGGGTACCCTCTGACGTCCAGCACGGTGTACTCCCCCCCGCCCCGGCCCCTGCCCCGCAGCACCTTCGCCCGGCCGGCCTTCAGCCTCAAGAAGCCCTCCAAGTACTGTAACTGGAAGTGTGCGGCCCTGAGCGCCCTTGTGCTCTCCGCCACGCTGGTCATCCTGCTGGCGTACTTCGTGGGTAAGCACCTCCCTCGGCCCAGCTTCCCTTCGTCCCCCTTCGCCCAGGGGGCAGCGACCAACACACCTGCACACGCTGCAGGCATCTAGCTGGTGCGACCGTCGCGCAGGGTGAGCCATGCAGCCCTGGGCGCTGGCCTCCACCCCCGAGCCGGTCATGGCCAGCTCTCTGGGATCCTCTTCTCCTCTCTGCACGATGCCCAGAAGGAAGCTTAGCATGAGGCACAGCGTCCACTGACTGGCCTTTGAGCTGGTGAGCCAGGACGTGAGTGTCGGAGATGGGCGTCTCCACAAATGACAGGCCCCTCCTGCTGGTGCCACGTAGCTGCAGTGAGGAGCAGGAAGGATTCGGGGTCCCCTGGGGTTGGACTGGACTCTGCTGACCTCAGCCCGGAAGGCATGTCTGAAGGTGAGGGTGTGGCGAGGCCGTCTGAGGGGACTGTGGGTGCCAAGGTGCAGAGTGGAGCCATGGTTAGGAGCCCAGAGAAATCCCAGCTGAGGAGCAGCGGGTCCCAGTGAGCAGTGAACGCTGGCTACAGGACGCATGGAGACCCCCAGCAGCTCTGACTGGCCTGCCTGCCTGCCCCCAGGCCACCTCCGTGATGGAGGAAATGCCTCCTGGCATGGAAGGCCAGTCAACTGGGTGCTCTTTTGATGTAGTTCCCACACAGCCCGGTCTCCTGCTTCATTCCAGCCCCTGTCTTCGGCCTGCTCCCAGGGAAGACGGTCTCTGAAGAGATCTGCAGGCGTTGTGTAGAGTCCGCTGCCTCTGTGTAAATCAGCCTGTTAGTAAAGACATCCAAAGGGGTTGGCTTAACCCTCCGTCCATTCCAGCCTTCAAATTCTCTCATTCTGAGGTTTAAGGCAGGTCACGCCAGCTTGAGGTGGCCTTCAACCCATGCTGAGGAATTCTGAGATAATTCCATAAGCAAGGGGGACTTCTCCAGTAAAAACCCAGTAACCAGAAACAGAAGTAACTGGCACAGGCCAGAGGAAGACAGAGTGCCGTCCACCGTGGCAAGGGACTCTGTCATAGGCAGAGTCATTGCGAATGAAAACGGGCAGTGTGGTGATGTAGTGCACGCTGTCCTGGGAATGATGAAGGAAACGTGGGCCCCCACTTGTTCAGGGGGAGGGATCTGAGCATGGAAGGAGCATTCAAGATTCTTGAATTTTATAGAAATAAGTAATCAGGAAGACGATAGTCCCTCAAACAGGGAGGTCTCCTTATATGTCTCGAGCTATAATAAGCCTTCTTTGATACGCCAGGTCTCTTTTCCCCTTGTGAAGATTGATGTAGAGAATTTCATGGCTCCAGGGCCAAGTTGGCATACGTCTCTTCTCTTCTCTGTGATTGGTTAGCTGTTGCTGCCTGGAAAGCTGTGTTAAGAAGGATCCTGAGGCTATATTCAAGCTCAGTGGGAAAGGGTCTCTGTGTTTGATTAGTAATGTCTGTCGTGGTCACCAGCGTGGGGAGTATTGATGACATACCAGGCATTTGCCATCCTTACTGTGGGTCAGTGAGTAAAAGGAATAGCCAAACTGGGAGAGGCCAGAGGCCACCCAGGCCCAGTGAGAGGTAACTGGTTACAGGTGAGGGCCCTGAACGTCCCAGGACCATCACCCAGCATGAAAGTTTCTTCCTGGCACCTGAGCCGTGTCCCTGTAAACCACTAGCACAGCTCTTGTCTTTGACACTATGTTTCCTAAATGAGCAGACTTCGGAACCAGCAGTGTCTCTGTGCATCACAAGTCAAGTCGTTGGCTGCATAAAGACATCAGCTTGCGGTGAAGACTTAGGTTTCTACTACGTAGCCTGGTTCAGGAAGAAAGAATACATCTTTGTATGATTACATAAGCTCTCTTCTGTTTTACATCCCATGGGCTTCTTCTTCTCCCGTGTAATAAGAATATGGGGTCAGTCTTCAGCAATCTAAATTTAGATAGGATATACTGGGAGGTAGTGAGCTCCCTGTCATAGGAAGGGTACAAATAGAGCTCAATGACTGCATAGCAAGGATAAGATTTAAGCACTGACTGGGATTTTTCACTGGATGGCCTTTAATTTTCCTTCCAACACTGACAGTGTTTGAATCCATGATTTTGTGAATTTTGTTTTTCCTTCAGCAAACCATATGGGGTACCTGCTTTGGGCTAGGCACTGTGCTAAATGTCAGGGCTAAAGATATGGTCCCTGCCCTTGAGTTGTCCGTAGCTTACAAGAGGAGACAGCTATGTCAGCAGTGAATTGAGGCAGCTCAGGGGCTATTTGGGGAATACCCAACACCAAGAGCACTAGGGGAGGCTCCCTGGGAAGGGCGATGATGCAGTCAGAGTTAACCAGCAGTAGACCTGCGGAGAGCTGCTCTCAAAACCAGGGAAGCTGCAGACTTGAGAGAGGACAGTGTGGTTGTAAGGCCTTGTCTGTGTTGGAAGCATTTGAAGGGTATTAGAGCTAATGCAGGAGAGTTTGGTCAGATCGGGAAGATCACCTTGGAGGCCAAGTTACAGACCTTCCTGGATGGGCAATAGGGAGTCATTGAAGGGTTTTAAGCAGTGGCAGGATGTAGTCAGACTTTTTTTTTGGAAAGATAAGTGTAGAGGAAAGAAGGATAGGCCCTATCACAATAAACAGGTCAGGAGAAGCCGAGGGCCTCAGCTGAGAGAGTAGCAATGTAGGTGGAGAGCAGGGAGGTCGATTTAGGAGCATTTGTGTCTCCTGTTACAAGCAGTCAGTCTACTGATAGTGTGTCCTTGCCCAGAATAAACACAGCTTTCTGATAAAACCCTCCCTCTGCAGAAACATTAGGACTGGACCATAGATTGCATATCCAAGGACCAGGTCAGACTGGCAAGACCTGGGTGTTCCCTTTGTTCCCTGGAGACTCGGAGCTTACACCGAGCCTCTGACAGCCTTGGATTCCATTCCCAGCTCTGCCACCTGGCTGCTCTCCCACCTTGGGCAGCTCGCTTCTCTTTCTGAGCTTTGATTTCCTGATCTGGAAAACAAGCGTGACCCATTACTTCGGGAGGCTGCGTGTGAGGCTGGAGTAAGCCGATGCCGGTGAACGCATCGCAGGTGCAAGGCCCAGCCCTACCTTCCCTCAGGGGCTGGGGTGGCAGCCTCGGTACGTGGTCTCCTCCAGCTGCTGGGGCCAAGGGATGAGTGTCTTGTTGCTTGGCCGTAATCACAGGCTGCGATGACTCACTCGTAAGGAACTATCAATTATTAAAAATCAAATTAATTGTCTCAGCCGAGCACAAATATCCTTAACATAGACTTTTGCAGCAGGCCAACTGATCTAATCAACAGGCACAAGCACAGATATTTAATTAGATTTTTGATGAAAAATTGTGTTTAATTTCAAGTATAATCAATTATTAATTACTGTAATGAGTGAGTCTGACTGGGTTTACTAATTAACTCATTTAAAAATTATGAATAACCTTTTCATTTGTAATTATTTTCTACATCCTATCATGCTGCAGATAAGAATCGTATCACTTCACCAGTACCAGGGGAGGTGAAAACAGGGCGGGAAAGAATTGTTCTTTTTCTGCTCTCTGCTCAGGGCTGCCATATCTGGAGGGAACCCTGACAGATTCATTTGACATTTGGTTTTTAGTTCGAAAGTTTCCATTCATTTGCAGAGACATCTGCAGTTACTTTCATAGGAAGATAGAGAAATCGCAGCCAGCACTTAACCACCCACAAGGGCTGCAGGGCCTGGGGCAAGGCCTTCGGGCTGTCCTCCCCGCTGCGGGTGTTACTTGGCTGCTCAGGTTTGGAGTGGGGAGTAATGTAGGGACGACCTTTAAGAATCCTGGGGCATCCTGCCAGAGACAAGATGTGTATTTTTGTCTCCAAAGGACACCTGTTCAGAGAGGTAGCTATTGACCCTGAGTGCCTGGCTTTACTGGCCAGTTCTCCCTGTGAAGGCCTTCAAGTATTCGAATACTCTGCCATTTATTTTCTGAAGATAAGAAATCTGTTTGCAGAACAAAATAGGGAGAGCGTGATATGGGGGGAAGATTAGTTAAAAGTTCAAACCAGGAAACTTGCACAGCCCCGGCAATAATGCTTTATTTTATAGCAGTTAATTGTTTTTAAAACATTTTCACCACAAAAGGCAGCGTAGTGTGGTGTAATAAAGATAATAGGGGCCACTTTTGTCATTAATAATGAGAGCCCTTAGCTATAATTGTGCGCTGCCCGTAAGCGCCTCCTGTTCCCAGCACTTTGCCTGTGTTTTCTCATTGAAATCTCCCAAGGATCCTATGAATTAGTCTCCCCAGTTTACAGATGAGGACACTGAGACCCAGTGAGCTGGAGTAAGTCACCACCCTCACCTGGTAAATGGCAGGACTGTGGTCTCCCCAGCCCCAGGCACTCAGGCTCTGGAGCTGATGCTTTTAAATTTTTTTCTCTTTCGAGTTCACATTCTTAAACTTTCCCATTGCAGTAGTTGGTATTTTGAGTTTTTGCTGGGTGCCTGGTATGGGTCCAAGCCCATTATGTCATCTGTCTGAACAGTCACGACAATTCTGTCAGGTAGGTTTTATTTTCTCTATTTTCTAGAAGAGGAAACTAAAGCTCACAGAAGTTAACAACTAGCCAGGGTCACAAAACGAGTAAAGGCCCTAGGATTTTAAAGACCGTGCTCTCAGCCACTATGATGTAGCTTCAGGGCTTGAACAGATGATATAGAATCAGAAGATCCCACTCAGGCTCAGCTCCATCACTTGCTGACAGTGTGAACTTGGGCAAGTTGCATAACTTCTCTGAAGCTGTTTCCACTCAGGTTCTTATAGTGGCTGTGGCTGGAATGATTCCCCCATTTTACACCAGGAGGAATTTGTAGCGGCGTGCTTCAGAAATCATGGGCTCTGAAATTAGGCCGCCTGCTGCTGACGTGCCTTGTGACTTTAGGCAAGTTTGTTTAACCTCTGTCGGCCTCAGTTTACCCATCTGTAAAATGAGGGTAATAATAGTGGCTACTTCACAGGGTTGTTGCAAAATTCCAGTAAGAAAATTAACACTTTTGAGGTGTACCATTTGATGAATTCTGACAGATGCTTGGAGTTGCATGACCACCACCATAGTCAAAACACAGACCACTTCCAGCACCCCGTTTTTCAGAGATGTAGTAAAGAGGTAATTTGCAGAGGGGCGCCTGGGTGGCCCAGTGGGTTAAGCGTCCAATCCAACTCTTGGTTTTGGCCCAGGTTTGATCTCAGGGTCACGAGATCAAGCCCCACGTTGGACTCCACACTGAGCATGGAGTCTGCTTGAGTTTCTGTCCCTCTCCCTCTTCCGCTTCCCCCACTCTCTCTCTCTCTCTCAAATAAATAAATCCTCAAAAAAAAAAATAATTTGCATTAAGTACTTAGGCTACTGCCCAGCACTGTTAGCACTCAATACATATTAGATACTATTGTTATTATAATTGATAGTATTATTCGTACTATTAGCATCACATGTAGAAGAGTATTTGTAGGTCTTGACTGAGAACTTGGACCGGCCTTGTCTCAGTGCGGTGCCTGCAGGCTTCCCGGCCTGTGTTCGTCACACAGGCAGCTGACAGAACAACCAGGGGGACCTGTCAGAAAACATTTGTAGGGATGTCTCGCTGTTCCAGGGAAGCGGCCACATGAAGAATCATTACCAAAAAGTGCCTCATGTCATTTCTTTAACTAGGACAAAAGTTGTTGTTTTCTATGCAGCTAGAACTGACAGGCTCCCTGGCGTTCTGGATCTCTGCGTGAAAAGCAGACACCGAGCGCCACGGAAGAGCTGCGGATTCGTACCTCGAGGACTCTGCACGCACCTGTCTTGCCGGGTAGGCCTTTGGACTTGGAGACGAAAAGGGCTTGCTAACCACACAAAGAGCGGGCCTCGCTTTCCACTGACGTGGAGGCCTGAGATGACCCTGGGACAGTACCTCCTCCTTCCTAGGTCCCTACGCACCCTGCAGGGGAGGGGCGCCGCTCACCGCGACTTCTCCGAGGCAGCGGGCTGTTCGCTCACAGCATGGGAAATGGAGATGATTGAACTTCATCTTTTAGGGAGAGGAAAAAGTGATAAAGATACAGGATCCTGTAGTAAAGCTTTTCTCTCCAAGATTGATTCCTTCACGCTGCTCAGTGGGAATTGCTAATAGCAAGATATATATAGATTGTTCTCTTTTAACAGACCCCAAATATCCTCCAACCCCCCAAAATGGTTGTCTGCCGTTGTCTGAAGTACCACCGTGCAGAGAGGAGGGGCTGACTTGCTCCGTGGCGCTGCCGAGGCCAGAACCAGGCCCTCAGGGTGAAGAGGACAGGAGGGCCGACTTGGGCTCTGTGGGAAAAGGCTTTTCTAACAAGACAGCTGCCTGTGTGGAGTGGGGGCTGCTTGTGTCTGGAGTGGGAGGAGCCAGGGTAGGTGCCCAGACTCTACAGCCCAGCGGACCTTGTCCATATGGACCTTCTGCCATTACTTTGCTGTACCACGTGAGTCTTGAGGACTCGACCTCCTCAAGATGACTTTCCTCGTCTGTAAAATAGGAATAAACAAGTGAACAAAAGACTAGCCAAAATGATGAAGGCATTCAACATGTTCCCGCTTGGCATGAAAAAAAATTTTCCAACTCTGCAGACCTCACTCTCTTCCCACCCCACCACCCGCCCCCCATCTCCTCCCACTAGTGAGACCAGCCAGCAGCCAGAGCCCGACGAAGCCCATTGATCCAGACCGTGTAGCTCAGCCTCCTGGGCACAGAGCAGGGTGGAGAAAGAGAGCAGGTCTGAAGGCAAGTAGATAACGTCAGGCTCCCCACATTTCCTGTTTCCGCTCCCGAGCAATGTTCAGGGCTCCTACCGTACTCCCAGGAGCCCAAGACCAGGATCAAGATCCAAACCTCACTCAGGCATGTCTCCCTTACCTGTATACCTGCTCAGCCACCAGGCCCTGCCTGCTTGTGTTCAAAATCAGATTTACTGAGATAGAACTTACACACAGAAAATTAACACTTTTGAGGTGTACCATTTGATGAATTCTGACAGATGCTTGGAGTTGCATGACCACCACCAGAGTCAGACCACTTCTGGCACCCCAAAAAGTTCCCTTATGTCCCTTTGCTCAACGCTGTCCTGGTTCTCAGCCTCTGACACTCACCTGTTCTGTGTTGGGTAGTTTTAGGTACCGTTTTTCAGAGATGTAGTAAAGAGGTAATTTACTTACTGGATTCAGAATCAAACTCTAAGATATTAAGGGGTTGAGAAAACTGTAAGATCGAATTCAGAATTCAAGAGAGTAGGGCAAACCACAGAAACATTCTAGGGCTTCCTATGTGCTGTACTTGATCTCCTTGAAGGATAGCGGTGAAAGGCCTCTGTGCAGGCAGAAGGAATGCACAGGTTGATGTTCTTCTGCCGTTTTTATGGACCATTTTTTTCTGCACAAATTTCTAAGTATTGACACAGTCCTCATTCTTGTCAAGTTGAAGAGCTCCGTCATATTTGTGCCATTACTATATCCTCATATTCCCGCTGTTTCCAACTGTTGGCTATTTTAAATAGCGCTTCCGTGAACGTCTTTGTGCCTCCGGTTCTGTTTGTTCTGCTTTCAATTATTTTGTTCCAAAAGCAGGATTTCTGGGGCATGAGGGGTGCACAGGTTAATGCTCTCGTTACTCGCTCCTCGGGGCTCCTCAGAAGGGTGGTTTCTGTGCAGTCCCACCAGTGTGGGGCTTTGTACCTGACCTTGGGTAAGCTGGTTCAGCGGGTCGGGGGGCAAGGGAGGTTACACGTGGTTCTGAGACGCAGAGAAGCTACAAGGGTCTTCATTCCTTGAGGGATTTCCACCCCTTCTTTCCGTCCAGTTCCTTTTGAAGAGCTGGGCTCACACGCTCCTTCCTCGGCGAAGCTCCTGACCCCCTCCCACTAAGCCAGGACCCCAGTTATATGTTCTCAGAGTGCTTGTGCTCACCACAGCCGCAGCTGACCGTTGGGTCGTGGATCGGCTCGTGCCTGCCCCCATGGTTAGACTGTAAGCTTCATGAGGGCAGAAACTATTTCCATCTTGCTCACTACTACAGCTGCAGTTTCCTGTACAGCGTCAGCATGACGTAGCATGTATTCATCAAAGGTCTGTTGAAGGAGAGAAAGAGGGCGGGAAGGTGTCCGGGCCAGAACCTAACTGGTGTTGCAAGGCATGGAGTGGAGGGAAAGAAAAAGATAAATGTAGAGGCATATGTTCATACAGGGGACAGTGAGGGAAGGCCTGGAGGCAGGGCGATCTTGTGAGTGAAACATGGCTACCAGAAGCTGAGCGGGGGGCACAGGAGTCCGTCTGGGGCACACTCCTGGCCCTGGCCCTCATCTATTCCTGGCTCCCTCTCAGCCTCCGCTTCCTCCCTGAGAATGTCGACAGAGGCTGTTGGAGGGATGCTGTTTACCAATCAGGCACTTGGTCCTTCCTGGTCAGTGAAATCTTCTTGCCCTCCCCCTGGCAAACAAGATGTGTTGGATTTTAGGGCCAGGCAGTCCCAAGTTCGGAAATGTTGTTTCAGAAAAGAGCTGAGTTGACTAGTATAATCCTATTTCATAACAACAGCAGCTGCTGCAGAGACAGCACCCTCTCCAGGGCTCTCGGCCCTGGCCTGGTGGGTGGTTTCGGGGCCCCTGGAGAGGCAGTTGGCTATGCTTGGTCAGGAAGTAACCCCAACCCTGCATCCCGGGTGCTCCGTCCATACCTTCACCCCGGGAGCATGGAAAAGGAGTCCATTTTACAAGATTTACAGATTTGTAACATCCTTGGAAAGGCTTTGTCCCCCACATCTTGTCTTTATTCTAGACTAATTACTGTGAAATAGCACAATTTGATTACACTTAGGCACGGAGAGAAAGCGTGAAGCTTTCTTGCTTCTGTTGGCTGTTCTTGCGCTGCTGTAAATACAGAGCTTGTGGAGAGGAGGGGGGCACAGTCAGGCTGTGCTTAGGGCTGCAGGCCCAGGACCCCGGTGGGGGAGCAGAGAAGCAGCTCTTCATTGCAGGGAAAAGGGAGGGAGGCAGGAGGAGAGGAGAGATGGCTGTAAGAAGCACAGTATTTTTTCTTCCTCCTATCAGTAAAACAACAAAATCACAGCTAAACAGCTTCATCCTTTAAAGACAGCAATACCATTAGTAGCAAGAGCCCAGACTCCGGACAGAGTGAGGCCTGTGTTCCAGCCACGGCCCACACAAGTTTTTCATCCCTCTGAGTCTTGATTTTTCTCCTTGGTAAAAAGTCCATTAATATCTAAGCGGTGTTTTGAGCATTAAGTGAGAAGACATCTGCAAAGGGTCCAGGCCATGGGTGGCCCATATTGGGTGTTCAGTTAATGCCGTTCTCACCCTTCTGGGCAGCAGGAGCATCCAGAGGTTTCAAACCCTCCCAGATTCAGCTGCCAAGGGCCATCCCCGGCTGCAGGGATTTCAGGTAACCTGAGATGAAGAAGAAGGCACTTCCCCGAGCTCAGGTTTGAAACAGCGGAGAGTGTTCACGGAGCCTGGCTGCCAGGTTGTGTCCCGGGCTGCAAGGGACAGACAAAGCCAGATAAGCTAGCATCACTGCCTTGAGTCAGCCTCAGTTTCGTGGAGAGCCAGATGTGTAAGGAGCTGATGGCAGTCCTAGACAGATGATAAAAGCATGTTACTGGAGTTTGAGTCTTGTCCCTGTGGGAGCCTGAAGGAAAGAGCAATTCATTCTAAACAAGAAGATCAGATAAAATTTCCCCAAGGCATTGAGCCTTGTAAATCAAGTAAGATATTGAAAGAGAAGCTACGAATAGCTTTCTGGAAGATGGAAGGGCCCCCACAAAGGCAGAGGACGGGACATGGAAGTGTGGGCTATCTGGGGCCCCCACATCAGAAGACTGTGTGTTAAGATGTCCTTTGGTGCATTTGACCCACCTGCCGGCCTTGGTCTCTGTCTCACCGAAGGCTCCTGAGTGTAGAAGCCCAGAAACCGCAGTGATCGCAGGACACCGGCTGCCTTCCCTCTTAGAAGAGACGCTGCACGAGGTCACTGCGTGGTAGATACCCCGCTTTCCTGTGAGGCTGTCCAGCCCATGGACCCCTCCAGCAGTTGGCGTGCTGTATGGAATTCCTAACTGCATTTCTTTGTCCTACAAGCCCGGATGTGGAAAATGAGGCTGGCTGCCAGTAAATAGCTTGTCCAGCTACAAAGACGGGTAAGAGAGCTGGGCCTAGAAGCCAGATTTTCCAATTCCAAGCCCTGCGTTCCTTCTGTAGACCTGCTGCCTCTCAGAGCCCCACCCCGATGTCCTTCTCTACCTCTGTGCTGTACACCTGCGGCTCAGAGCAGAACACGGGGCCTCTGCCATCCTGGCGGTGGCTTTCCTCCGCGCCCGCTCCCAGCTCGTCCTCCCGCGACCTCACCCCATGTACCTTTCCCATGAGCCAGGCATGTTCTGAGTGTTATTGAACACTCAGAAGATTCCCATTGAATCTTCTCAACAGCCTTACTTACCCAGCCCGTATCTGTCAGGTGCCAACCATGTGCGAGGTACCATCCTGTTTTTATTTCCATTTTATAGACAAGAAATGGATACCCAAGCAGGTTAAGTCGTTTGTCCAAAGCCACATCACTGGTGAGGGAGGGAGCCAGGATTTGCCCCCAGAGCCTGCCCTCTTTCCACTATGCTCTTGGATTCCCGCAGCTGGGGTGGGACTGGGATGGTGCACCCGATCAGAACTGCTGAGAGGATGCGGAGGGTGCCTTACTGAGCAGAGAAGCTAACTTACTTTCTCATGGAAGAAGAACTAAGGTCTGTCTATCCTGTGCCATGTCCTGTGCCAGGACTGCCATGTACCCATGGCATTGAGTGGCCCTGTGACTTGTACCAACATGCTTCAGGACCGGAGAGAGCTGGGGACCCAGGTGAAATCAGGGGACCTCAATACGCATCGCTCCCGGAGCCCCAGCCCCTCACGCTTTCCGATCCCGCGGTGCTCCAGGCTTCGTCTGGCATGAGGCGGTTGTCTGATGTCATATTTCATTGTGCAGGAAGCCCTTCCTGCTGGTGTATGGCAGGCAGCTAGACTTCTCGTCCTTTCCAGCCTGGAGTTAGATTTTGTTCACAGTCTCCAGTGGGGAAGGAGAAAAAAAGGCCAGTATTATTAATTCTGCCATGGCCTCCATTTCTTCCCATTGTCCTAAGTTTATCAGCCAGGCCACCTGTGGAGCTCTATGGCAAGACCTAGTCATGGGGCTCCTGTGCATGTCCCAGTCTGTGTGCGTCTCTGTTTCCGTGAGCACACACATTGCCCCACCTGAGTGTGCATGCAGAACTGGTATTTGAGGGGAGATGGAGTGGAAGCTGGCAGAGATTAAATGAGAATTTTAGGAGAAGTAGCATTTTTCTTGACAGTTTTCAGACACTAGAAACTCTTCTTTTGCAGCTTGCTGACCTCTAACTCTGTGTTAGCGCATCAAGTCCATTACATAGCACTGTTCATACACCTGACTGTGTAGGTCTGGGGCGGTGCTGGGTGTTTCACATACAAATCTTTGCATTAGTCCGTGTTTTAAACTTTGGGTGTTCTTTCTTTCATTAACTTTTAAGCATTGTGATCAGAATGCCTTATGTTTTTAGTACACTTTCTAATCTATAAAGAACTTTCATTAAATTCTTACAAGAACCCAGGAGATGGCTTTGTATTATTTCCATTTCTCCAGAGGAAAACACTGCAGGTCAGAGTGGTTAGGTGATTTACCTGCTGCTGCACAGCGAATAAGGGCCAGAGCTGGGAGGCTGGCTGTCTCTACAGATCTGCTCCATTGAGTACATAGGTGGACAGCAGAGCCAGCAAGGGACAAGAAGCACATGGGCACACACTGTCAGGGCAGTGTGCATGGGAGAGGTCCTGAAATCAAGGGCCCCTGGCTGGGGAGGGGAGAGCAGATGTCATCTTTGGCTCAGGATAATGGTGAAAATCCACACAGAAGAAGGTGACATTTGAGGTAGGCCTTGAAGGATGGGAGAAAGTTTTTTAAATAGGGAGGGCAGTGGCCATTTCCACACACACACGTTGCATCAGCAAAAGCCTGGAGGCTGGATGGACAGGTGTGTTCCAGGGATAGGAGAAATCACGCCGACCCAGACTCCTGAGCACAGAGAAGCGAGCAATGTCAGATACTGCACTCAACAAGCACGTAAAATGCTCTTGGAAAATTGTGTCTGTTTCAAAGAAATATTACCTCAAGTTTCTGTCTCCAGGAAAATAGTGCCAACAAAATTGGAGCTGTAAGACTGGTCCATCTAAAGATATTTGCCCTTCATTTCCACAGTTCTACAGCTAATCGGAAAGGCAGCATGCATGCAGAGCTGTTAGGGACAGATTCAGGGCAATCTGGATTTGACTCAGATCTGAGGTTATTCTCCGCCTCTTATTAAATGTGTGATCTTGGGCAAGTAATTGAACCTCTTTGATCCTGTTTTGTCATCTTGCAGACGAGGATAATAACTCTACCTTCCTTGTGGAGCTTTGTAAGGATTAAACAATAGTGTGTTTATAAAGCACTTAATGCAGTGCTTGGCACAGGATAGGCTTCAGTTAAAACAGTGGCTCCTGTTCACTTGACCATCTTCATCACCCTGGTGCCCAGAACTCTGTGCTGCCTTAAGCTTCCTGATGGAAGGGCTGAACCAAACCAGAGGTCTGTGTCTATCAGAGAAGGAAAAAGGGAACTCACACGAACTGAGTGCCTTGCTGTGTGCACAGATGAGGGCAGGGGAGCAGGAGAATGTGGTGTGATTCCAAAGAGCCAGAAAACACCCACCCGTGGGGCAGGAGACTGGGATGCTCTGGGGGGTAAAAGAGGGCCATCACACACTCTGTTCTGTGAGATTTTAAAATGCTCTTTCAAAATGCTCTTCATTATAAAGAAATATTATCCCAAGTTACAAATCCAGGTGGCAGGCTCCACGTTAAGCTGTCCGCCCTCATTCCTCTTGCTGAAGTGAATGTTCCAGGGGGAAAAGACCTATCCTAATAATATATACACAAATTAAAACTCCATTTAGAGATACAGTGGGGACCACCTCCTAATTGACTTTGATCACGGAAAAAAAAAAATCAGTTAACAGGGTTGGTATGCCAGAGGAAATCAGGAAATGGGAGGGTTGCCCTGCAGAGCCCTGTAATAGTAAGTTCTACTAGCGATGGAAATGGAGCCTGGAGACAGGACTTTCTGCCTCCCGTAGCTCCTGAGCATCAGCCAAACCCATGTTTTCCTCCTGGCCCCTGGGACAGTTGACTACGAGAAGGAGAGAGTGATGCCTCACGCCTGAGAGGCAGGTCCTTTGCTCAGTGGAGTCACCTTCATATAGAGAAGCTTTAGGTGGCCTTGTGAATAGTGTTGACGCTCGCTGGGATGCAGGTGCCACCAAGACAGGAAACTGTGCGGAGCTTTCCGCCAGCCTTTTCCCTCCTCTTGGGAATGGCAGGCACTTCCCCAAGCCTGGTACTGTTCCGATAGGGCAGAGCGGGCTGCTCACCCCAGCAGAGCAGTTTGAAGAGGCTGGCAACGCCCGAGGTGTCTTGGATCGCTGGACCATTAGTGAGGCCTGGAAAAGGAAGGGCAGCTGGTGGGCCTTTTCCTAGGCTCCAGCACCTCTTCGGCTGTTGGCTCTCTTGGCAGGGATTTGATCCAAAACTGCATGTTTATTCTGATCAGGGCTAACGGGAAACCTGTCCCGTGCTCTCCTGACAATAGTCTGAGAAGAACTCAAGATTTGGTTTGGGTTCTTGGTGCTGCCGTGATGACTGGTGCAATCATAGATAATTCTGGAGCCTTGGTTGTCTGGAGATACAAGGTGAGATTGATGTCTATTCTGTCACTGTGTTTTGAGGTGCCTAATGTATAAAATGGAGTTACAAGTAATATCTTTCTTAAAAAGTTGTGAGATTAAATGATACAACAAATGTGAATTCTCCTGCATTATGTCATGCACATGGTGCAATTTTAATAATTGGGAACTGTTACTGTTTCAATGATAAGCCTAATTAGGTCTGCCCCCTTCCTTTTCTCCCTCTCTTCTTCACTCCCGTGGGCCTGGCGCCGAGGGGCAGAAATGAAAGGAATAATCCCTGCCCTGAACGGAAGGCCTCATGGTGGCCTGACATAGCCTGTCCCGTGCGCTTTACTTCAAGCTGGAGGAGACAACTCCTTTAATCTGGGACTGCAGTGCCTGGTGGAAGAGCAAGCCTTGAGGATGGCTTTCTTGCATTTAGTGGGAAGAGCTCTGAACCCGGAAGCTGGAGACTCGGGCTCAGGGCGGTCCCAGGCTCTGCCCAGATGCTCTAGTCAAGTAGGGGTCTCCTCTGTGCAGTGAGTGGGGGGCAGATCCCTGTGACTGTAACTTCCATCTTAGCAACACCCCCCAACACTGGAGCAAAAACTCAGGCTTCTCAGCTCCCTCGAGAAATATCCTTACCTCACTTCTGCAGGGAAAACCTCACTATATAGTTACGACAACGACGACGACGATGATGATGATGGTGATGATGATGAAGAAAACGATAGGAACAAAGAGGGTCATCCATTTGAGAAAATACCAAGCACCATAATCTCATACAATATCTTCACAACTCTTGGAGCTCAGTATTATTGTCACCATTTGATAGATGAGGAAACGGAGGCCCAGAAGAGTTAAATCACATCAGCCAAGTCACATCACTGTGAAGGCGAGAACCAGAGAAGGAACGCAGGGCTGTCCGTGGGTGAAGCCTGAGCTCATCACTGCTGCACGTGTGTGCGCCCGTCTTCCGGTCTCGGGGAGCAGCACGACACTGGGAGTAGGGCAGGGAGAGGTCAGGTGACCATGCTGAGGTCGGTCCAAGGGTTGTGGAGGTGACCAGCCCCTAAACTAGTTATGTATAGAAGAGGTCTTAGTAGAGCCTGTGGGGTGAAAGGTGCCCAGAAAAGACAGCTTTCTTATTCTATTATTGCAATCATACCAGTTTATTCTGTACAAATTAGATTCCAGCTCTGGTTCCCCCACAACTTGCCGTGTCACACAGTTTCTGGGGCCCTCCAGTTATGTTGCTGTTTCTCTTCTGCATTGACGGTGGGAGTGCCTGTCTCCCACTTCTGAGGCTGGCTGCGCTTGAGCCTCTTACCTGTGCCCAATACCACCGCCCCCCTTGATTTACAGAGATATTGAGTGGCTGCCAGCAAACCCTTCCCCACAGCATTGCGTGGTGCAGAAAAATGATTAACTGCACCGGAGTCCATTCTCCAGAAAACACTTAATTTGGGGGTGAGAGACAGTAACCCTGATTGTTGCAGTCAGGTTTATCCAGAGACAGGAAGAAAAGCAATATATTTACTTGATTTAAAATTAGCCCCATGTAGTCACCAGTGGGATCCTGTCAGGTTTCTTTATAGCGATTCTGCTTTTAAAAACTGTTTTATCCATTGGGCAAATATCTCTAGTTCCTGTGCCCAAAGTCTGTCAGCTAATGGAAGCATGATAGCAAAGGGCCCTCGGTGTAAAGAAATTCACAGTTGGCATGGAAAGGGAATTAGAGGGAATATACAGAAAGAAGAAAAAGGTGTTATAACAGCTGGCTTAAACAAATCTTCCCGCAGATACAGCAGTTAGGAAAATTAATGTAGCAAAATGACAAAGATGATGAGAGCTGCCATTTACTGAGCTCCTACTGTGTGCCTGGCAAATTACATGCCAGTTCTAAGCAAATTACATGCATTATTTCATTTAATCCTTTAAGATAGATCCTATAACTTCATTTTGCAGATGAGGAAACAGAGACTCAGAGAGGTGAAATTATTTGCCCAAAGTCATGAAACCAGTAAACGACCCAGCTCTGAGTGCTCTGGAGAGACCCAAACTTGAACCTGCACATACATAGCTTTGACTGTGGGCGTCAGCCATGCCTCTGGTAGTCAGGATGTGGGAGGATGGGGGCCCCATGCTTTGTCCCTGAGAAGAACGCCCCTTTACCTGGCTACGCTGGCAACAGAGGCTTTGCCTTGAATTAGCTTTAATTTAGTTTCAGGCATTGAAACTCACTAGCAGTGCAATGTATCAGGAGGAGAGCCTGGACTTTGGAACCAGTCAGATCTGGGTTCAGATATTTTATCACTTCCCATCTGTAAAGTGTCTTTGGGCAAGTCATGCAGCCTCTCTGAGCCTCCAGTTTTTTCATCAGAAGATGAGAATAATAGTAATTTTCTCAAGGTTTATGTAATTCCCCTTGCTTAAGTGGCTAACACATGGCATGTGCTCAAAAGGAGGATCTCCTCCCCGGGCGCTATCCCCCTTCCTTTCTACCTATTCCTCCTGAGACTACATTGTAGAACTTCCCCTTTAATGTGAAACAGCATTAGAGTGAGTTTGGAGAAGAGGGAAGAAAATTTATCCATAATCCTACCATTATAATTCAAAGTCCGATGTCATTTTTACGTATGTCTCTCCAGATTTTTGTTCATATGCGTATCTGGTTTTGCAGAGATGCAGTCAGCAAAAAGTGCAATTTTAGGTCCTGCCTCTTTTTCCTTCATGTTATATCACCAGCATTTGCCCTCACTGCTGGTGGTCATAGTTATTTTTGTACAATGATTGTGTTGCATTCCATCCGGTACCTGTAGTATAATTCAGCTAAATCGTTCTATTTTTACACATCTAGGTTGCTTCCAGTTTTTCTGCTCTTTCCCTGCAGTCTACAGCCCTGTGTATTGAACTTCTGGGTTTGGAACTTGTGAATGTTGTTGGCTTTGTAGCAAAACCAGGACTAGGACCTGGAGACTGAAACTCTGTCCCCTTGTTGCTGCAGTTCTGTCTTTCTGTTTTTTGTTTTCCCCATTAGAGGACCATCGTTAAAGAACTCCAATGACTTAGACTTTACGGAAATGACGTTATTTATTTTAGAAAACAAAACAAAGAAACTGAGCACTAATCTAAAACAGAAAAGTGGGGACCCGTGTGGCTGGGTTGGCTCCCACTGCCTTTTGAAACCAGAAATGCCGGTTGAATCCCCAGTTCCTTGTGGTTATAACCCTCTCTAGTCACTACCTGGAGCTGCTAATTTACAGATGCAAGTGGGTTCGTGCGTTAGATTTTTGGAAGGAAGGGAAGCGTTCACCATGACAGAGAAAACTCTGCTGTACTTACATCGGCGACTCCTACATAATGACTGTTAATTGCCTCCTGCTGGCTGGGTGTTGGGGGGCAGGCAGTTTCTATGTCTGAACATCTATTGAGCATTTTTCTTAAAAATGTCAGGATGGAGCTTGCACTTTCTCGGCCATCGCTTATGTCTTGCTGGGCAGGAAAAGGCAACTGGAAAGTGTCAACCCTGGGATCAGATTGACCAGAGCTGAGGGAATAAGAAACTTCCCCCACCCTAGCTCTTGGCTTTCAGAAATCATTAACATTTCAGTGTGGGTGATCCTGTGAACCTGCTACCTTTCCACAGCCTTTTTCTGAACTCTTTAGCATCTTTTCACCTTTTCATGGAATTACAAAGTAGTTTAAAGGGAAAACCAGTATCAAGTTTCTTATTTAGGTCACTTTCAGCATACTTGAGAGTTTTGCACAAACAGTTATAAATACAAACCACAAAGTGTAATTTAGATAATCCCGTGATATACATTGGGGGTGAGTGGTTACCATCAATCCCTCAGGAAACAGGGAATGATGATTACAACTTATATTTTTCAGTGGTCTGGTTCATTGTTAGAACGGGCTGGAAAAAGCCTTAGCTTTTTTGGATCCATGGCTGTTAATTTCAAATCATTTGGGATAGCATGCATTTACTGCCATATGCAACTTTAGATTCAGGTAGCTGTGGGCCAAGAAATAGTTATTATCACCAGTGGTCCCCCCAAACATTAATTTTAGCCATGTTTTGTGGTGCTTTTTTGTTGTGGTGGTGGTGGTTTTTTAGTTTTGTTTTTTGGTTTGGTTTGGTTTTTTGCTGGTGGTTTTATGTTGCCCGTATTTTATCTTATATTTAAAGTAGAACAGTGGAAAAGAGGAAGCTTGGATTAGGAACACAGGCTCCTGACTTTGAAACTTGTCTCAAACTTATAATAGCTCCTGTACTTACGTTGGTGACTCCTGCATAGTGACTTTGATAATTGCCTCCTGCTGGCCGGGTGGGGCGGGGGGCGGCGTCAGTGTCTGAACATCTACTGGGCATTTTTCTTAAAACCGTCAGGATGGAGCTTGCACTTTCTCGGCCATTGCTTATGTCTTGCTGGGCAGGAAAAGGTGGTGTTGGGTAACTTACTTTACCTCTCTGAGGAAACCGAGTATGTCATGAAAGCTTAAATGTTATTGCACTTTCATTGTGTACATTCTCCAGTAATGATTTTTCAAGCTATCTTTGCATGAGGATTAAACTGGATGATATAAAGCATTCAGCATCTAGTACAAGTGGTATCTAAATGGGGGATCTCTCAATCAGATGGGGGCCCCCAAAGGTAGGGCGACGATCGGGTGGAAGCCGGTGGCGGTGCAGGCGGTAAAAGGATGGATTCACCGGGAACAGAACAAAGGAGGTAGAAGTTGATTGAATCCACCACAAGGGAGCGGGGGGCGGGGGGCGGGGGGGGCAGGACAGCAGAGGAGAGGCTTCAGGGAGGCAGTGGGAGGAGGCTGTTTTTAAAGGGGGAAGGTGAGGAGGTATGGCGATGTAAGGCATTCCCCATTCTTTGGTAGCTGTGCCTGGTTCTAAGTAGCCCATTGGCCAGTTAGGGCTATGCATATTTTGAGGTGGGTCTCCCATGGGCCTTTTCTACATTCCATTGCTCAAGGCTGTTTGCCCGAAAACGGGGTCCGCAGTCCACACTCAAATGATTCCAAGTTTTGAGTTGCTATTATTATTTTAGAAGAGTGGTCGCTTGAGCTTACGTGTTCCTTGGACAGTCGGTGGCTGAGCGTCTGTTTTGTCCTTTGGGAAGAGGAGAGCAAAGCAGCTTGCTCCTTCTCTCTTCCCCTCTTCCGTAACCTGGAACCGTAGCACCAGCCACCCACCACACAGTGCAGGAAAGGAATTGAGAGCCCCCTAGCACGACTGTAGTTAAGACCTTGCATCAGAGAGTAAGGGTCTCTTTTATTTGGGGTGTAAAATGACAGTTACTGGTTGAACTTCACATCTGTGTCTCCACATCATCCCTCTTCTCTCTCTAAATACTACCTTCCATCTGGCTTTTGACGGCCCAGTCCTGGTGGTCCCGTGCTCAGTTCCCTACCTCGAGCCTCCAAAACTGTTTTTGGATGACTGAGTCCTCCAAGAGAGCCCAGGTTAGCATTGGATGCCAAACTTTGCTTTCCCAGGAGGTGGGAAGGCACCAGCCTCACAGCTGTATGAAGATTCTGTGATTGTGGGTAGTCGGGATGGGGCCGAGAGGAAGCCTTAAGTCAACACATTCCCCCCACCAGCTGTGGGCTGTCCTGCCCTAATTAACTTCTCCGGGACATGCAGTCTTGTCATCGTTTTCACCTGTAATACTTTTTCCACTGGCTCTTCTTCCCCCTCAGCATATTTTTTTTTAATTTATTTATTTATTTATTTGACAGAGAGAGACACAGTGAGAGAGGGAACACAAGCAGGGGGAGTGGGAGAGGGAGAAGCAGGCTTCCTGCCGAGCAGGGAGCCCAATGTGGGGCTCGATCCCAGGACCCTGAGATCGTGACCTGAGCCGAAGGCAGACGCTTAACGACTGAGCCACCCAGGCGCCCCATGTATTTTTTTTTAAGCAAGGAGTTGGTTTTGCATCTTGTTAAAAATAAGAGAAAGCTTTGACAATAAAAATGTTTCTCTTCACAAAGCTGTGAGAGTTCTATTCATTCTGGGATTACTTAATTCTCATGACCTTTAACAAGACAGCACTTTTGCACAGTTAGATGAGATAATTGATTCTAATGGGGAAAGAAGCACTGCTCATTTACCTGCATGTTTCCGAGTTGTCCTCAGTTCAAACAATTTCTCCATTACCTTTGGAATTGCCAATCTATAGATAAAAGCAGTAAGAAGGTAAGCAGAAATGTGAGCTAATTCAGCTTTGGAAAGAGCAGAGTTTTCACTTCTTTCAGACAAGTGAACTTGTATTATTATTGACAACTACACAGAGATAGCCAAGAGCAGGGTAAAACACCTCATTTAGTGCTCAGGACCTAACGTGTGCTCAAAAAATGTTGGCTGCTTTCTTATCATTATTATCAACAGTCTGAATATAATGGTGAGAAAAGACAGTAGTCGCACATATGTACAGTTTACAAAGCGCTTTGCCTTATGTGATCTCCTATGACACAGTAATTCTTTGAAAGAATTTTCTCCCCACTTTGTGGATGCAGCTAGGCGATGGCAGTTAGGATCCCAAACCAGTTTCCTTCCCTCTGGTCCAGCACACTTTACCCTGTCCAGCAGCAACCAAAGAGAAAGCAAAGGGTCAGATTCCATTTCTGTCACAGAGCACCCCCACCTGATGGAGTCAAACTTGTGTACGTTCCCTGGGTGGTGGCTCCTGTGTGGACTACAAGTCTGAGGGATGTGCTGTTCTGGTCTCCTTTACACAGTGATTTGTGTCTTGAAGGCAGCCACACAGCCCCTCATTCCCCCATCAGTGACCCCTTCCACAAACGGACCAAGCAACACAACTCTCGGTCCTCCTCACAGGATCCTCGGTAACAAGCCTTGGAGGCTGCTGTGTGTGTGAAAGGGGATGTCTTTATCATGCCCACCTGCCTTGCTCAGTAAAGCTCGTTGGGGGAGCCTGGGCTTCAGGCCAGAAAGACCGCTGGTGTCTGATTTCAGGGTTTGAATAGTTGTGGGTTCTAGTCCAGACTGTGCCACGTATCAGCCATTTAACCTTCCGTATGTTCATCGATGGCATCGTGTCTTAGTTTCTTCATCTGTAGAATAGGGTTATTAATACTCACCTTTCAGGATTTTTGTGAGAATCAAAGGAAATACTGCGTTTACTGCTCTTAGCACAATGCCTGGCATGCGATAGGCACTCAGTGAAGCATAGTTTTATAAGTATCTTAATTAACCTTCTGAGTCTTAATGTGCACATCTGCACATTGGGTCTGGCAGGGCTGCCTTAAGGATTAGATGTCAAATAAATACAAATTTCCCAGTGCACTTCCTGGCATGCAGTTGGTCCTCAGTAAACCTAATGACTATGAGCTTCATATCTCTGTACATCCTTCCCTGGGTTCCTCTGGCCGTCTTAGCGGGTCGGTCACAGCCTCCTCTGGGCCTTCTAGTCCTTCTGAGTAGATTCAGTTCCTTGTCCGTCTTCCCTACTTGACTGTGAGCTCGTGAAAGCAAGGACTTTCTGATTATGTCCTGGCTCTCCAGAGTCAGCCATAGGTCCTGGTATAGAGTGGGCTTCTAGAAAATGTTCATCAGTACAATAAAGGAGTGATGTTGCATACAGGATACTGGGGGAATCAGGGACTGGAGTGCTTAACTCTGTATGTGAGTAATCGGGGCAGGCCTCCCCAAAGAGGTAAATAGGGACCATTGACAAGTCTTGAATCCTAAGATAGGATTTAAGCAGACATTTTGTACTAGATCACAAAGCTTTTTAGAAACAAGCTTCCTAGCCTTTTCAAGCATTGTGTATGTTAAGGGACAAGTCCATTCTTTGGTGTCTTATGGTCTCTTCTAGATTGTTGCAAAGGACTATTTAGCAGTTGCTACCTTGGAAAAATGTTTTTAAAACAAATGCATGTACGTGCTACAAAATAAAAAAGTACAACAGATATACAGTGAAAAGCAGATCTCTCTCCTATCCCTGATCCTTAGCATCTCTTTCTATCATAAGCCACACCTGCTGTAACCAATGTCTTTCATATCCTTCAGAAACATTCTATACATATACAGGATTTTTTTTAACCCAAAGATAGTATTTCAGATACACTGTTCTGCATTCAGATACACTATTCAGAAAAATACAAAGAGCTTCCACGTACTTTTTTATGATCGCATAGTATATTGTGTGAAGGTAACTTCTCTAGCCCCTTATTGATGGACTCCAATATTTTGCTACTACAAACAGTGCTGCAGTGAATAACCTTTTATGTACATCATTTAGTATGTACATGAGTATATCTGGAGGAGAAATTTCTAGAATTTTCTAGAAATCCTGGGAACCTTTAAGTCCCAGGGTAAAGGGTATGTTTATTATAAATTCCATAGCTTTCTTCAAATTGTCCTTCAGTGGGTTTGTACCAACTTATGCTCACGTCAACAAAGAATGAGAGTGCTTTTTTCCTATTCTCTGTCAATGCTGTATAATTTTAACCTTTTTTTATCTTTGCCAAAGCATATGTGAAAAATAGTATTTCAAAGTTTAACTTACATTTCTCCTATTATGCGTGATATCAAGAGTCTTCATATGATTGAGAGCCGATTGTATTTCTTATTCTGTTAAGTCTCTGTTCATAGTTCATATAATATACCTACTAAGCTGTTGGATTTTGCTTATTATTTGTAGGAGTTATTTTTATATTAATGAAATTAACCCATTGTGATACAAGTTGCAAACTTTCCCCCTAGATTATTTATCTTTTGAAGCAAAAGTCCAAGACTTCCTGAACCACGCCCCCCCCAATCCCTGCCCCTCTCCCAGTCCCTCCAGACTGTGAGCCCTCAAGGGCACAGTCTGTGCCCTGAGCATCTCCACGCCCCAGTCCCCTGTGTAGGGCTTGGCGCTGCAAGAGCCCTCTTCAGGGGCTATTTGTTGAACTGAGATGAACTGAAGTCCTGTGTCCGTGCCCCCCCCCTCACCTGCCCTCCCCTGTGGCTTGGGAGTTCCATTTCCACCGCCAGCAGAAAAAGATGACTTTTCTCATTGCTCACCACAGCCATGCACCTGTTTGGCCTAAACTGGCACCTGCAGCCGATGGAGGGGCAGATGTATGAGATCACGGAGGACACAGCCAGCAGTTGGCCTGTGCCAACGGACGTCTCCCTGTATCCATCAGGGGGCACTGGGTTAGAGATCCCTGACAGGAAAGGCAAAGGAGCCACAGAAGGTAGGGTTGCTGTGTTGTCCGTGTCGTGAGTCTCTGTGTCTGCCTCTGAACCGAAGAGATCTTCATTGTGCGCGTCATGTGCCTGACTCACAGCTCCATGCTCTGGCACTTCTCCATCTCTCTGCACTCCATGCCGGCTGCCCATCCACCTGTGTCTTCATCTCAGTTTCTTGTCACTGTGAGCTCGTAGCAGGGCTTGGGCAGCACTCCTGGTGCTCAGCGGTATCCCATCTCATGCCTTGAGGGAAGCATTATGGGCTTTCACGCTGCTGGGGTGGCTGGCTTTGACTGTGTGGAATCAAGACGAGCCCTTCTGGAGCAACCTCATGGGGGTGAACGGGCATCTCCAGGAGGGGATGTGGTGAAGTGGGTAGATGGTATATTGTAACTGAAATACCCTCGGACCCTTGTGGTGTAACGGAAACACCAGTTGAGGTATTCTAGCATTTACCAACCATGTGACCTTAAGCAAGTCACTTAATTTTCCTGACCACCAGTTTCCTTATCTGCAATAACAATAATCATTAGTATTTGTACAGTTTGTTTGGTTCAAAGCTTTTTGTCAAGAGCATTTCACATTTAATCCTCACAGAGATCCTGTGAGGTAAGTATGATAATTTATACCCATTTTAGATGCAAAAACTCAGGGTTACATTAATTGACTTGACCAGAGCTGCATAGCCAGTAAATAATGGAGCCCAGGTGTGGATGACTCCAGAGCTCTTGCTATCTCCAAAAGTGGTCCTACCTGACTCACCCAATGGTTACAAGACTGAAGGAGATACAGATGAAAAATCCCATTGTACAACAAGACACAAATATTTCTCTGTCAATGATGGAAGTGGTGGTGACATTTGGAGTTTGGCATTCTTAAGTGGGACATTGGTAGACCCATGTTTTGAATTTCTTAAAGGTCTAACATGCCATTTACACAGATTCTTTCACTATCAGCCAAGAGTGGCAGAGACTTACAAAAATGGTAATAGGAAAGATGCCTGAGCTAATGAGCCAGTCTCATTATCATTCTGGGCAGGTGTGGGCCTCCCTGTCCTGTACCTGCTATGCCCTGCTTTATCTCTCTGGTGTTAATCTGTCAGCAAAGTGGTCATATCTGCCTCCAACCTTGACTGCTTATATCTTCTTTCCTCTCATCTCAGTTAACTTTGGGGTCTTAGCTTCTGAGCTTCCCTGTCCTTTTAAGGATTTGCCTTCCAGGAATCAGTTTGGTTAACAGGGTACCATATGCTTGGTTGAAGTAGCTACTCAGAATCTCCAAATGATCCTGAAGGCCGAAATCAACTCTTTCTTTTTTTGTTTTCTAATATGGAACGCTTCATGAATTTGCATGTCATCCTTGCACAGGGGCTATGCTAATATTCTCTGTATTATTCAAACAAAACCAATTCTTGACTTATGGTCCTTAAGGAAAGTAAGAATGGGAGCATTTCCATGGAGCCAAACCAGAACTTCTGCCTACTTTTCCTAGGGGCAATTCCAGTCTTCTCCTTTACAAATATTTTAAGACTTGAAACAATGAATAACTTACACTTTCTTTGCCCTTTAATAGAACATGGAAGGAGCATGGATGGGACCACGGGAAGAGCTCTGGGTTAGGAGTCAAGAGCCCTGAGTTCAAGCCCAGCTGCTGCCACTTGAGTTGGCCTTCAGCAAATCCCTTGAAAGACTTTCTGAGCTTCATTTTCCTTCTCACTAAAAGGGGGCTATTGAGCTAAATTATCTCCAGGTTCTGTTCTAATTCACAAGTCCTACATATGAAATTGGTAATAGAATCATCAGACTAACCAGATGGTTCTCCAGAATCTTTTTCCAGGTCAGCCCTGTCCATGGTCCTGCCTGTTGGCTTGTGATTCCCTTGTCAGTTTATAGTGTCAGATGCCATACATGAGTATTATAAATGTGGACAGTCTTTAGATCAGCATGTACAAAGGCAGATTTAAGATATGTTTAACCCTCAAGGCATTGGGAAAAGGTCTCATTTAGCAAAATGTATTTTCTTTCCTCCGTGATCTCTATCAAACATTCTCTAAACAGGAGTTGGATCTATCTGAAATCTCCCATTCTAATGAAATTAGTTTGTGGCTTTTTTAGGTTTTGTTTTGTTTTACCCAAGGAGCAGGAGGTGCAGATAAGAGACAAAATAAAATTGCACCAGCTTATTGGTTTACTTTAATTGGAGTATTTTTGCTTAAAGGGATTATCTGTCATTACTAATGCAAATGGAAATCCTGTTTACAAACCCCTAAAATGCAGTGCAGTGCTGGAAAGTGGTCAGCATCAAAAGCAATTACTATGACAAAAAATACGTCAGTCTGGAAAAACAGAGGACAAAGCTTCCTACAGTTTATGTGAGACCACATGGTTCTTAATTTCTTTTGCCCTGGTCAAACCAATGTCTACACAGTTTATGTTTTTAATTGTAATGTTAAAAATCTACTTCCTTAGACATATCTCGAGGGCAAAAGTCTTTAACACTGATGTGAGTACATATTTCCTGTCCCTTCTGCGGGTATCAGAGAGGAGAGCTGATTCCAGAATTAAGATTAGAGCCCTGGTTTACTGAGATGGGAGAAGCAATGTGACATGATGGAAAGAAGATAAATGGGCCTTGGAGCCAGATCGTCGAGGGTTTGAATCCTGGCCCTGTTAACTCATGCCGATCACTCCATCTTCTTTGGCCTTTGTTTCTTCATCTGTAAGAACCAGAGTGGTAACACCTCAACAAGTGGACTTCTTTCTTCTCATCCACTCAAATCCCGAGCCATTCCATGTCAGTTATTAGAATTTCAGAAATCCAGACTAAATAATTTTTTCCCCTCAAAGACCCTGCAAATAATTGGGGCATTTTTGAATATTTTAAAAGGATATATATTCTTTAATTATACAAATGAAATTTATGATGAGCCCAGTATTTTAAATGTTCATCCTGTCGAGAGTCACATCAAACTGCAATTTACACTATATTTTCAAAGTGGCTGTTACCATTTCAGGGTGTCATAGGATGGAAACCAAATATGGCAGCTTTTTGAAGTAAAGAACTTATGTTATGCATTAATGGAAAAGAGGGGGGAAAGCATTGAATAAACAAGCATTTCTGATGGTTGAATTGGTGGGCTTAGGGATAGCATTTTCTTCTTTCTGCAGTGAAATCAAAATTGCCCATCAGTTTAAACCATGTAAATTGCTGCACGCCGGCTCAGCTGGGCTCTCCAAAATGGAACAGCTTATTTTGATAACCAAATAAATTTCCAACAGTTGCTAAGGAAACTAAAGGATTCTTTGTGCAAGTTATTGCATTGAAAAGAACCAGAAAGGTGGAGGGAGGGGGAGAACGTTAGTTGATTAGGAATTTAAAACCTGTGTAGATGGATCTCAGTTCAGGAAAGTGAGGACTATGACTGGGAAGGGCATGGAATTTCAGTTCTTCCAAGTCTTCCTGGTTTGGCCGAGCCATCCAATCATTTCAAGTAGTTTGTTGAGAAATGTCTTTTATAGACGGGATTGCATCTTTGTATGGCCGTTGCTGCAGGAAGGCTGAATCTGTATATCTTTACGAAGAACAAGACTGTTACCAGTAAAACTTGCCTTATGAAACCTGATCATGCTCTTGGGGGTTCCTCATTCTTAGTTAAGCTCTTGGTATTGTTTGTTATGTCTCTGGGGGGCCCCCACTAATTGTATCCTTTTTAAAATGTAGTACCCTTTTTAAAAATGACTTGAGACACCAACTCTTGCCCTTTAACTCTGGGTCCTGTTTATGGGTTCCTACTTCATAAAATTTGTCAACTTTTTGTGCCCCATGGTGCTCAGTGGGCCTTGGATCTACCTGGCCTAGCCTTGATGGTTAGCCTGCTGGGACTGTGAGTTAAGTTGGACTCTTGGTCTTAAAGAGGGTCAGTGCACTCTACCACCATTGAGAGTATCTTTGAAGAGTTTTAATTAACCATTTATCAATTTAATGCCTTAAGAAGCCATAATAAATGAAGAGAAACCCCAAATGGCTTTATCTCTGAATGGTTTCTTAAGTATTCTGAGCCTCAGTACATACATCTTATTAGTGTGAGAATTAACTGAACCAGTGTACTTAAAGGGGCCCAGCATATGGTCAGAGCAGTAAATGACAGCTACTACTACTTCTACCTTTATTACTATTACTACTACTGCTCTTATTGCTGTTGTTGTTGTCATCATTATTATTTTCCAGAATGTGGGTAGGGATAAAAAGAATTTTATACACAGGACTTTTCTCCCCCAACTCCCTCCTCCCTCTACCGTCTCTCATTCCTCTACCACTGGTGGGCCTTGCTGTGTAGTGGGATAGTTTCTATCCTAGTGCTCACCGCTTGGTGCTCAGAATTAAGAACAAAGAGTCTTAGGTTGTAGGATCTGGAAAGAGTAAGGCAGGAAGGGGTGGGTGTGGCTTCACTCTGAATAACTGCTAGACCAGTCAATCTCATGTCTCTTTCCCACCAGGCAGAGGTGCTCCGTGGGCTGTAGTTCTTTCCCCTCCGAAGCCCCCATCTCATCCCTATGTATAGTCCAGTGTGGGGACCACTGAGGACCAGAGTAGAGGAATGATAAAGGTTAAATCCCTAGATGGGGATCCTCTTTTCCCTCCAAAACATCGCCTTTAGGCTGGGCTGTGGTCCCTTCGGGTGACTTGGCACAAAGGTCACTTTTGAACTGAAGCCCAAGTGGCCCTCACAGACTCAGCCAAGAGAGTCAAGGTCCTGGTGAGGGCTGTGCCCTAGAACAGAATTTACTATTTTTATTTGATTGTGTGTACATACCAACAATAATTATTTTCTACCATTTGGGCCCACGTTGGTGAAATACTAGAATGCTAGAAAAGAATATTCCCTTTCTACCACTCCCTGGGGTAAAAGCCGACTTATTTGTGCCTCTGGGGCCGGCAGACCTCTGGAGAGAGTCTCTGGGCTGGCCTCTGACCTGTGAGGCTCAGAACTTAGCTGAGGGAATAGCTGTCTCTTAAAAACATGCTCACTAGAGGGGAAAATGAATCAGGCAGGGTGCTCCCGACAGCATGCCAAACTGTGGGGGAAGTATTCATTATTTATTCTCAGACATAGGAATTATTTGAATGCAGACAATTCTGAAATCCCATCAGCTCTGACTCCCACCTACTCACAAAGGAAATGAGTCCTTGGAATTAGCAGTCTCGGGCTTATTTCTATGCAGTTTCTAGGAGGAAACTCATAGTCCTGCATCCTTAGCAGAATTAGAAGCTAAAGGGTATGCTCTTTTCTACCTAGAATACAAAAGAATTGTGGTATCGGGAGCCCCAAAATCAGATAAGAATGTGAAAATAATTCTCTTCCATCCTAATGCTTTGTGAATTTGGCTTCTGTCTTTGAACTTTGAACCACAGTGTGGTGGTTTGTGTGTGTCTACATTTTCAAGGTAAAAGTCTGGGGCACATTCCTTCCATAAAGGAATCAAATGCAAGCTCTTTCCTATGCTAATGACAGAATACTAGTGGTGCTTTTATTGAGAGCATGCATTTTAACTTTTTTTGTTGGCATATTTTTAATTAAAATAACATTTAATAGTTTGAAGCTAAAAACCTGATGTTTCTGCCTAGGAGTTTATAAAGGAATGATAACATATGGAGAAGTTTAACATTTAAATTGAATTTTATTATTTAAAACAGTAAAATATTTTATGACTACAACAATGCCCTGCCAAGCTCCATTTCAGCATCAAATGTGCTTTGTAAGGAATCTTACAAAGCTAGGGGGAAAAAGACATTTTAATTTCTTATTCCCCAAATGCTTTTTATAAAAAAGTTCCCACAAACGTGTTTTCTTTACAAATGGATTCTTGTTCTCTAAAGTGTCTCTTCGAACATCTCTAACAAAACACCAAATCTTGGAACTAGGATACCCAGGGGGTGATTCCTTATGACAAATAGGATGTCGTCTGCTGGCTTGAGTTTGGCTTGTTGATGTCCTAAGGGTTTAGGTCTTCTAACATCCCTGTCACCTCCTTCTGTCCCCTCCCAACTCCTCAGAAGGCTGATGTCTGGCAGGAAGTGGGGTTTATAGTTTTCACATGTGAGTGTGCTTAATTACTAAATAGAGGAAGTTTGATAAGCCGCCTTCCTTCCTGGTACTTCGGGTGCCCCCAGAAAGCTGTCGCTCTCCTGACTGGTGACAGAAATGGGCAAGGGGCCGTATTTCTGACTCTGTTCCCCGCAACCTGCAGGGTCAGGAACCCGGGTTGAATTTCCAAGTATGTCATAGGCTTTGTGCCTGAACTTGAGAAATTCCCAAAACTTTACAACCCCCCCCCCCCCATTTCAGCACAAAAACGATATTCAAAGACCTCCATCCAAGACTCAGAAGCATTTTTTAGAAGTATTCCCTCCCGGGCACCTGGGTGGCTCAGTTGGTTAAGCGACTGCCTTCGGCTCAGGTCATGATCCTGGAGTCCCGGGATCGAGTCCCGCATCGGGCTCCCTGCTCGGCGGGGAGTCTGCTTCTCCCTCTGACCCTCCCCCATCTCATGCTCTCTCTCTCATTCTCTCTCTTTCAAATAAATAAATAAAATCTTAAAAAAAAAAAAAAGAAGTATTCCCTCCCTTCAGAAGTACCCCCTCTTTCACCTTCCCCAACCCTACTCCTGCTCCCAACATAAATCCCCGTCTATATGTCTTAGCCTCAGAATTTGGTTTCCAATTATACATAAACATGTAAATTTGTAGAATACCTCTTCCACTCAGATCATGCTTCCCAAAGCTAGGGGAACCATTGTGAGTTGGAAATTTAATAACAACACCTTGTTGGCACTACCCTTCCTATTTTAGCGTAAATGCTTTTACACACACACACACACACACACACACACACACAAGTTATTCTCCTGTGACCGCAAATGATCATTTTGGGGATCAAAATATATCTTAACAAGCTGTGGAATTATGCAGTATACAGATGGCCCTTGGGGAGGACCCATACTGCTTTGGAAGAATGCATATTTTTAGCAGGACAATTTGAGCATTACTGGGGAAAAAAAAGTTCTGGATGTTCTTACTCCTTGGGGAGTGGGGGTGGGGGCTGGCAGTGGAACACTGTAGAGAGAAGCACAGGAGACACAGGATCGTGCTGCAGTTCAGGGGCTCTGACCCCACGTGTCACTTGTGGCTAACTGTGCTGCCTTTGTCTTCCCTTCCCTGTGTCTTGGTAGGAAAGCCCAGTAGTTTCTTTCCAGAGGACAGTTTTATAGACTCTGGAGAAATCGACGTGGGGAGACGGGCTTCCCAGAAGATTCCTCCTGGCACTTTCTGGAGATCTCAGGTGTTCATAGACCATCCTGTGCATCTGAAATTCAATGTGTCTCTGGGAAAGGCAGCTCTGGTTGGCATTTATGGCAGAAAAGGCCTTCCTCCTTCACATACACAGGTAATCAGAACACCACATCCCCTGCTGACCTCTGGGGGCTCCTACCTCACACCTTAACCTCAAGTCAGGAAGCCTAATGTTATACCTGGAGGCTTGTGCTTGAGGGGCATTTCATGTATTTGATAGCCCATTCCTCCATTTGCCCTCTCTTAAGACCCTACCTTTCCAATGAGTAGGGTTCTATCCCTGGAGTTTTTTAAGAAGAGGGAATTTTAGGAAATATTCCAATAGCCTTTCTACTGTTACCCAATCACCTATGTTAAATGATCCAAGAAATGTAACCTAAGGAGAAAAGCAGGCACTTTAGAGTCAGACAGACTTGAGTTTGAATCCTCTCATTATCAGCTATGAAGCCTCCAGCCTGGTACTCATCCACTCAGCAAGTTTCTAATCCCTCCAGTGGCGACACCAATATCCACTTTACAGGGCTGTTGTGAAGAATCTAGAAGAACATTTATAAGGCAGCTAGTGTAGGATCTGGCTCAGAGTACATGCTACTTCCCTAGTCTCTTACATCCCTCTGTCCTTTGGGGGTTCATGGTTACTCTGACACACGCGCACCAGAAACACCTGACAACTCACCCAGGATGACTGACCTCTTACAAGTTGTGATGGCTAAAGAACAGACTTGGTAAGGTAAGGTCCTCCCAGCTCTGGGATTGGAGTAACATAAGTCAGAGGCACCCATCAGACATTCCCAGGCCATGTGCAGCCTTCGTAGCCCCAATCGTTATGGAATATTTCTAGGTGAAAGCTACATAGATGTATTTGCTGACGGTAGAATCACAGGAAAATAGAGCCTTGGCCCCTTATTCCTTTGTAGAACAGCAATCCTAGTCCTGGACTTCATTTATACATGAAATAGAATAGATACCTTGGTTTTTTAGAAGAAAGGTAGGTGGATAGATGGATAGATAGCTAGGAGACAAATAATTGCTCAGTTTGCTTGCTGGTAGACCAGTAGGACTTAACCACCTACCTGTTGTTAACACCATATGACTGACTTCTCTTAAGTCTCACACTACCAGGCTCAGGTCAGTCAGCAGTGTATCTGACCCAGCATGTAATTATTGATAGAATTTTGAACTAATCCAGTTTAGTTCCCCTGAAACTGCTCCCTGAAACTGGAGCATTTAGAAAGGATCGTTGATAACAGGAAGATAGATAGGAATCAAATTTTCATTTGTACTTGACTGACATTTAAGGCACATCCAGTGCTCCAGTCCCAGTCCTTGAGCCCTGGAATTCCCACCATCCCTTGCACAGAGTTGGGGTGAAGTCATTAAATGGCCGGGTTTCTGATCACGACATGCCCACCATTGGAAAAGCATGTTCGTCTTGGTACAGACTCAGCCAGATGAAGACTGCCCACATAGACACCAAATTAAAGAAAAATGAGACTAAAGAATAATTCGCCAATTATGCTGCACTCACAAGGGAATCTGGAGACTATTACCATGTAAAACAGGGGTCTAGGGAGGAGTCAAAGTTGGTTGATCAACCTTCATGTGGCTTTAGCCTTTGTGCCTGTTCTCAGGTTGGGTTTCTCATGTGTTCCCCAGGGGAAGTATGAAGAAGGAATCTAGCATTGTGGTGAAGCAGACGCACTGCTAATTACGCCCTCTTTGTACTTTAGTTTGACTTTGTAGAGCTGCTGGATGGAAGAAGGCTCCTGACCCAGGAGGCACGGAGCCTGGAAGGACCCCAACGCCAATCTCGGGGAGTTGTCCCCCCATCTAGTCATGAGACCGGCTTCATCCAGTATTTGGATTCAGGAATCTGGCACCTGGCTTTTTACAATGACGGGAAGGAGTCTGAAGTGGTTTCTTTTCTCACCACTGCCATTGGTAAGGAGCCTCCAGCCCCCTGGGGCCTGTGGGATCTTGTCTCTTTGGGTGGAAGGACGTGGGGGATTCTGAGGATTGGAGCCAACAAGGGAATATGTCTTGCCCACAGCTGTCAATGCCACCTGGAGTCTGGCATGAGTCCATCCTGACTGGCTTGCTGGACAGGGATGGGAGTGGGAATCAGGGAAATGAGGGAAGGGAGGAATGACAGGAGGGGCCGGCAGGCCATTCTGGACTGTTGCCCACTGCCTTTCTTGTGTTAACTGTGGACCAGCTGCTACACTGAAACCAAGGGGTAGAACTGATAACAAGACGGGAACCCTGTCTGACCAGCCACATGGAGGCAACATCTCTTCTTGTCACTTCTCTCCCACACCTGTATTTGTCTTTATAGCTTCCTTGGCTCAACTCATTGATTTGTGATTTGGATTTTTGTTTTTGAGTGTGTGTGGCTTTTTGTTTGTTTGTTTTGCCTTTGGAGCTAACAGTCCCTGGCAGTTGAGAAAAGAAGATGAAGGCTCAGAGAGAGAATGAGAATGGCAGAGTGAAGGCCCAGATGAACAATGTGATCAGTCAAACTGGGGTTCTGTTGAGAACAGAGACATCTTGGTCTCTGACAGAGAGCGAACTCTGATGTTTGGAATCAGGCTTAACACCTTCTCTGTCCCTCGTCATGGAAGAGGGCCACAGCTCTCTGTTCAGAGTGAGCCCCTGGGCCACCCCACAAGCCTACTGGTGTCTGGGGAGCCTGGAATTTCTCTTCTTTACCCGCACACCCCATAGAATTCGTCTCCTCCTTAGATAGCCATAGGACACAGTGGTCTCAGTGGTTCAGGTCAGAGAACATTTATTCTGAGTTTATACTGGAAGCATTATGACATAGCCTGAAGACAAAATCCCCTGCAGGAAAATAAAACTTAAAGAAAATAAAACTCCACCAGCCAGAATGCTTGGAAACAGGGTTTCTGCTTAATGAACAGCTTTATGTGGTATAGGGTTCACCTCAAAACCCTGTCTCAGTCCTTGGCTGGGAGTCTCTGTGACATGGAGAACGGGAATTGAATAAAAACCTGTGAATCTGGTCCTTGGTCCCTAAAACTCCCACAAAACCCTGGCTTCTCCTTCTAAACAGCAGTCATCGTGTTCAGGCCCTTCTCCTCTCATTTGCAATTTTGCCATTAGTGTCGAGGCAGAGACTACCTATCCCACTAAATGTGGGCATGGTTTGTACCCTTCTGCTGTCCCTGCAGACTCCGTGGTCTCCCCTCCTGGCAAAATGAGGGCAGTGGAGGCCCTCCGGCTACATCAGCTCCCAGGGAGGAGATGGCACTTTGTGCATCTGTGATTTTGATTTGGAAGTGTCTGCCCTAGCTGCTGGTCTCTGAGGGCCTAGAGGGCGAGGACTTCAACATAATCTGCTCTGCCCCCCGACACCCAGCCCGGGCCCCGACAGGTGACTCAGCGGATAAGGCCGTGAGCTGGAGCGTGGCGCTCCGTCTGCTCAGGCCCCGCTGCAGTGGGCTGGTGAGCAGGAGGCTATGCGCACAGCCCCATCCCGTCACTGGAGAGCCGGTTGGGGTCCTCACCGTCAGTGAGGCTGTCACTCTGTGGGGTTTGCCAGGCTCCAGACCCTGTTCCTTTTCTCCTTCTGGGCACGGTGGCTTCATTTTAGCGACAAGGATTATCGAGTCATTAGCGGAACCTGAGTTAGAGCTTCACCGTCCCACAGCCTGACTTCACTTAGGCACAGCTCACAGTCGTGCTTGGTCAGAACCCAGTTCCCTTACAATCAGAATTCTTTATTTTTAATAACTGAGCATAAATATGAAAGGATATTAATATAAACCCCCAAAGAAAGCTACTTTTAATTAGGATGTGCCTCTCAGAGAAGTAAAATGTAGGTACCTTTAGGTACCTCTGCCAACTCTAGGCTTGTCAGAGCTTGCTGACCTGTTCTGCCATAATTAAGGCGATGGTCTTGCTTTTCCCTCTGGTTCTCCTGTTCTTAGCTTGATGATGAAGTCTGCCTTCACCTCCCTTAACCCTATAATATCTTTTAGAGCAGATAGGCTATCCTGTGCTTCTCAGAGTTTTATGAACCACTTGGTGTCTTGTTAAAATATAGATCCTGCTTCAGTAGGTGGATTCTTAGGTCCTACACTTCTAACCAGTGCTGCTCATCTGGGGAACCATATCTTGAGTAGCAGGGGGCTGTGGTATCTTAGGAATGGTCTCAAACATTGTTGTGCAAAGCGTCACCCAGGAAGCTGGCTTAAAATTCAGATTCCTGGACCCTGTCCCCAGGAATTATGACCCACTAAGCCTTAGGTAGAGCCCAGATAATCCTGATTCCGGTGGTCTGTCAGCTGAGCTGTGAGAAGAAATGCCTCATGAGCACTGCTTTCTCTTCCTTCATCCCCTAACCGCCCCACGTTAGCTCTGTGACCACAGTCAGGTCACCTCTGAGCCTCCTTTTTCTTATATGGAAAATGAGATAATAGTACTCTGCAATCCCCGTTGTGAAGATCAGAGCAGATCCAAAATGGCTCGCACAGGCTTTGGCCCTGTAAGCACCCAGTCAATGGAAGTTGCTACTATTCTCTTCCACCTTCCTTCTCTTTCCATCTTTCTCTTGCTGCCTTTTGGACTTGTCTGTCTTCCTTCAAGCTACAGTGATTGTTTAATGAATACCTTTTTTTTTCTTTAATACAAAAACAGACGGATTCTAATGTTGCTATTAATCCCTCTCTCCCCAAGAGTCCGTGGCACTGAGTCTCAGCTGTCTGTGATTGTTACCTGTGAGCTGTGAGTTGTAATGTGTCTTGGCAGGTTAATTAAAAGTTTGGGTCTTGTTTTAGTGAACTCATTATGGTCCTTATATACAACTGTAACTCTCAGGTTTGCTTAACACATGGATTGGAATATGACCCTCCCTTTGTTACATGTTGAAATGCAGATCTAGAATTTAAGAAGATCTGAAATGTCAGAATCCAGAGTATTTATGTCTGTTTGTAATTAAGTAGCAGGAGAAATAATTGCATTTAATTTAACAAATGGCTGTATTGTGTACATTTGTGCTTTTCCCTCCATTTAATGCAATCCAGCTGATGATTTTAAATTAAATGAGTTTATCTTCTGCCTTGAAAAAAATCTAAAAGCACTTTAATAACTGTATACATAAATATATACACACAGAAACCTGATGTTGACTGAGCTCCCTCTGAACTGGATACATTTACATTTACAGACATACACACACACCACTGAAACCGAGCAAGTTTTAGAATAAAACAGGGCAGCTGTTTTCAGAAAGAACAGTTTTTCCCTCCCATGTGGAGATCCAGAATTTGAAGGTAGTGTTGTTTCTGGTCCTGGCTCCCCTGGGGGCCTTGCTGACCCCAAGTATTGAATGACGTAGGTGGGTATATACCAGTAGCTAAAATATGATTCAGTGGTGCAGTTTACAAAGGGCATTAAATATATTCTTGAAGCCTCTAGATAGCTCAGTGAAGTGATTATTCTTATTTTTACGATCACCCCCTATTGCAGAGGAGGAAATTAAGGTTCAGGGATAGCAAGAGAAAAGCTGAGGCTTGAATTTATATCTGACTGACTCCAAAGCTTGGGCTCTTCCTTCTTTAGCAATCTGCCTTCTTCCCAGGATCAGGTTTCTGCTTGGAGTATGACACTTTTCTTTCCCACCTATTTTTTCATTCAACACATAGAGCGCGCCTACTGTGTGTTAGGGACCACACTTGGCTCTTTGCTGCATGTGATTTAATCCTCACGAGAACCTTAGACACTACGTATATTGATCTCAACTTTACAGATGAAGAAATTGAGGCTCGGAGAGTTTAATTGGCTTGCCCAAAGTCGCGTAGTTATTAGTACGGGCGGGGCTAGGATGGCAACTTGCTCTCCAAATCCTACGCTCTCCCCACTCTGCCCCACAGTAGCTTACTATTTGCTATGACACTATTAAATATTTTATTTCCATTTGTATTATATGGAATTTAATTTCCCTTTTATTAACTTGCTTCCAATATAACTAAGCATCTTACGTCAACCCAGGAAGTTTCCTTGCAAAGTCATTAAAAAGACCATAGGAGGAAAAAAAAAACCTCACAGCATCCAAAACTTTAAAAATAAAAATATCTTCATATGCATTGCTTGCAACCCCAAGACCTGACAAGTCCGTGTTGCAATGTTTTGGGTCTCCAGAGAGCATTTTATCTTTTAGTTTTGGTTGATGCCGAAGCATAAAGGGACAGATCAAGCTGACGTTGTGGCCGTGGTGAGCCAAGCTGGAAAATAACAGAGATGCTCCACAGTGGATTTAGAAACACAGAGAAAAGAAATGAGAATCATTGTTAGAAAACATAGACCCAGCCGTTTTTACGAGAAACATGCCCTGGTCTTCCTGGTCTAGGACATCAGTACTAATTAAAGAGAAGAATCCTTTTGTTCATGCCCAAGCAGCTGGCTGCTGTAAATGGACCCATGTCCAGGGACTAGAAGCAGATTTCATCCCTCTCTCCCCCCTTCCCTTCTTCCTTCCTTTCTGCAACAAATAGTGCATTCCTGCCTTTTTCCCAGTTGGAGATACAGAGACGGTAGGACATGATTTCTGGCAAAAGTAGCCTGTGGCCTGATGAAGCATGGGCACAGGAAGTGTCTCTAATCCAGGGGAAGGAGAAAGAAAGGTCACTTCTGGAGTCACTGGTCAAAGTGCCACGTGGGTTGGAGGAAGGCAAGGGCCTGTCTAGCTAGATGGGTCAGGGAGGCGCTCTGGATGAAGCAACATTTGATGGGATCCTAAAGGATGGATGGAATTTCCACATTTGGTCGGGGGGGGGGGGGCAATTGATGAGTTCATTCCAGGTAGTAGGAACAGCATGAGCAAAAGGGAGGTATGCAAAAACTGAAAGCTGGCTATAAGGAGCCAGAAGTTCTGTTTGACCAGAACGCAGGATGCCCTGGGAGGGTGGAGGGAGTTGTCAGGGACAAGCTTGCATGCCTCCGTAAGGCAGAGTTCATTCGGCAGGTATTGGGTGCCACTGCAGGTTTTGTTTTGTTTTGTTTTGTTTTAAGATTTTATTTACTTATTTGACAGAGAGAGAGACAGCAAGAGAGGGAACACAAGCAGGGGGAGACGGAGAGGGAGAAGCAGGCCTCCCATCGAGCAGGGAGCCTGATGTGGGGCTCGATCCCAGGACCCTGGGATCATGACCTGTGCCGAAGGCAGACGCCCAATGACTGAGCCACCCAGGCGCCCCACCACTGCAGGTTTTTGAGCAAGGGAATAAAATTATTAGAGCCAAAGGGTTTATCTTATGGGGCCCAGAACAAGAGCTCATTAATTCATGTAACGAGAGGAAGTTGCTGGGATTGAGCTTTGTGATTTCATGAGAAAAAGAAGGGAAGGAAAGGGGGAGCCGTGAAGCACAGAAGGTCTGGGTCAAGGCCCCTGGTGGGGTTGTTATTTGCTGTGCCTGCACCCCATTCCTCTTTCTCTCTAGATGTCAATAGAGACTTTCACATGAGCTTCTATCTCTCTTCCAAGGGTAGTCAAAACTGGGTCCTTGATAATCTTCCAAAGACCCCCCGGACAGTACAATTTCCATACTTCCTTTGCTCTGATCACATAAGACTGCTGTTCATTAGCCTCTGAGTGCATTTGCAAGCAGCTAGAGAGAAAAAGCCCCGGCACCCTAGAATTCTACCTTGTGTAAAAACCTGCACTAGTTCAAAGAAAAGACTAAGAAAAGTGATTGCAGAATGATTTTCAGTTTTTAATAAGCTCTGCCCCCACCATTCCCCATATTCCCTTCCTCTGAATTATAAGATACAATACAGCGGTGAAGAATCGAGGTCTCTCAGTAATCAACTAACCTTCTTGTAAATGACATTGGCAGCACTTTGTGAAATTTTCACTGGAAACCCATCTTTGGAAAAGTGCCCTGTGAATTCACCTCTCCCTGATAGCAGTGATTTATTCAGAGCAGTCTGGTATAAGTGGAATGAAACCGGAGGCTGAGGGAGAGCTCGAGCCAGCACGTTGGGGACAGACTGTGGCAAAAATCCATTTTCATGGCAGACAGCTTGGAGTATCAGAGGGCTACATCTGCAGACTGGGGACTAGCCCCGCAGGCAGCTGACCCTGCTCACCAAAGACAGGAGGGAGGGCAGGGTTCCCCACCGCCCCCCTCCGCCCCCTCCGCTCCCCCCAGGATCTGCCTTGGACTGCTGAACCTTCTGAATTCTCTGGGACCTGGGACCTCAAGGGCAGGAAAGAAGAAAAGATAGCTCGAGGACACAGTAGGTACCAAGCAGTAAAGCTCGGTCTCTGTGAAAATGGTTAGAAATGTGTTCTGTGTGCCATAAAAACATCCCTGCTAGGATGGCCTGTCAGTGGGGCTTTGGCGTTCTCATGCACGCTCCCAGGCTAGGGTGTCCATCCAGGGCCAGGACAGCACCCAGTGGTGGAATCGGGGACCCGGCTCTTTCCACCGCTCGAGCCCTGCCGTCCTCAGCTCTGGCTGCTCTTTTCATGCTTGCCCCCTTGTGGTCCCAGCCTGGCTGCTGCAGCGCCATGGCTCATCTGCGTATCAGGCCTGGGAAAGAAGAAAGAGAAAGGAAGCAGGGAAGCTCCATTTTCCCTAAAACCTCCAGCTTACGTTTCTTTGCCACAGCTGCATCACTTCGACAGTCAGAGCTGTGAAGGAGGCTGAGGAAGGGAATATTTGTAGCTCACCACATCGACACGCTAATCAAAATTAGGGTTCTCTGAGAAAGAGGGGAGGTCAATATGGGGTCTTCAGTGTCTGTCATCGTCTTCACTGATCTGTTTGGTTTAGCAAGTGCCGACTGAGAGCCCCTTACTGTGTGCCAGCCCCTAGCCTGGGCATTTTCGCTGCAGCCAGGAGGCAGACACGGTACTTGACCTTGAGGTTCTCAGGAGCTAGTATGTGAGGCTGAGAATAAGGAGAGGCCACCCAGGTAGCTGATGAGGAGGGAAAAGACTTTGTTCAGTCTCTTTACAGCACCAAGGAGCCAAGGACTTTTTTATCACTCCTTGAAGCCCCTTGCATGATGCTTCAAAGAGGATGGACAGGATGATCAGGTCCAGAGGGCTTACAGGCAGACCTAGACACTATGTTCATTTTCTCGTTCAACCAGTATTTACCAATTACCTTTTCCACGCCATGACCTGAGCAGGCATCAGTGTCCATGGTATATAAGAAATAGTCATGCTTCCTGTCTTTGTGTCATTTATAGACATGCTTGAGACAGTTTGTGATAGTCTTGAGTTTAACACAGTCATCAAATATATATGTAAATATATAATGGTAAATGGTAAATACTCATTGTGGCAAAGAGAAGAAGGTGCTCTACAGAAACAAACAGGAGACTTAATTTAGATCGCTGGGGCAGGGGTAGGAATAGGAGTTGTTTAGATGAAGGTTAGAAGAAAGAAAATACCAGCAGAGGCAAGAGCATGTGCAAAGGCCCTGGGATAGGCAATCGCTGGAAGTGTTCAAAGAACTTTACGATGGTCACATTGTGGGGTGTGGGGATGGATCAGAGGGCTAAATGGTTTCAGGTAAGGCTGGCTCCTGGTACGGGGATTTAAGGAGGCATGTGAAGAGTTCTGTTGTTTAAATTAATCCTACGGGTAACAGGAAGCCACTGTGGGACTTTCAGCTAGTGTGACCAAAAGTTTCTGAAGCTTTGGAGCTGCGACTCCAGTGAGGAGGCTGGGACAGGAGGCTCAGGCTGGCCTGCGGGTAAAAACGAGCACATTTGAGCCATGTACTGACGCTTGGAGGTTATCAGCAAACCCCAGGTATTAAGATGATGTTCACTGAAGGAAGAGATTAAAGCAGGGGAGAAAAGGGTTGAGGAATGGTCCGTTTCAAGAGTGAGTAAAGCCATGCCACTGGCAAAGGAGCCTGTGAAGGTCAGAGAGCTGCAGGGAGGGGACCAAAAGAACGTGCCAGGGAGAAGTTCAATGGACAGAGTCCAGGTATTTTAGGACTCCCCCGCCCCCCATTTCAGCATTTCAGCCATCTTCCTCAATCCATAGCCAGAGCTTCCATTCACTCTTGGTTGATGTTTCTTTCTTTCTTTTTTTTTTTTTATTAATTTTATTTTATTATGTTATGTTAATCACCATACATTACAGCATTAGTTTTTGATGTAGTGTTCCATGATTCATTGTTTGCGTATAACACCCGGTGCTCCATTCAGTACGTGCCCTCTTTAATACCCCATCACCAGGCTAACCCCATCCCCCGGCCCCCCTCCCCTCTAGAACCCTCAGTTTGTTTCTCAGAGTCCATCATCTCCCCCTCCGATTTCCCCCCGCCTTTTTTCCTTCCTACTATCTTCTTTTTTTCTTTTTAACATATAATGTATTATTTGTTTCAGAGGTACAGATCTGTGATTCAACAGTCTTGCACAATTCACAGCGCTCACCATAGCACATACCCTCCCCAATGTCTATCACCCGGCCACCCCATCCCTCCCATCCCCCACCACTCCATCAACCCTCAGTTTGTTTCCTGAGATTAAGAATTCCTCGTATCAGTGAGATCATATGATACATGTCTTTCTCTGATTGACTTATTTCGCTTAGCATAATACCCTCTAGTTCCATCCACGTCATTGCAAATGGCAAGATTTTGTGGGTTTTTTGATGGCTGCATAATATTCCATTGTATGTATATATACCACATCTTCTTTTTTATTATTATTATGTTATGTTAATCACCATACATCATTAGTTTTTGATGTAGTGTTCCATGATTCATTGTTTGCGTATAACACCCAGTGCTCCATGCAGAATGTGCCCTCTTTAATACCCATCACCAGGCTAACCCATCCCCCCACCCCCTTCCCCTCTAGAACCCTCAGTTTGTTTCTCAGAGTCCATAGTCTCTCATGGTTCGTCTCCCCCTCCGATTTCCCTCCACCTTTTTTCCTTCCTACTATCTTCTTCTTTTTTTTTTTAACATATAATGTATTATTTGTTTCAGAGGTACAGATCTGTGATTCAACAGTCTTGCACACTTCACAGCGCTCACCATAGCACACACCCTCCCCAATGTCCATCACCCAGCCACCCCATCCCTCCCACCCCCCACCACTCCAGCAAACCTCAGTTTGCTTCCTGAGATTAAGAGTCTCTTCTGGGTGATGTTCTGCCACTTTGGGATACAGAATGCCAAGAGCCTTTGCAAACCTTTTATTTTATTTTATTTTATTTTTTATTTTTGGAGAGATAGTACACGTGCAAGCAGAGGGGGAAGGGACAGAGGGAGAGGGAGAAAGAGAATCCTAAGCAGGCTCCATGCTCAGCTCAGAGCCCAACAGGGGGTTTGATCTCACGACCCCGAGATCATGACCTGAGCTGAAACCGAGAGTCGGACGCTCAACCACCTGAGCCACCCAGGCGCCCCAAACCTTTTATTTACTTAAATTGCACTTCTAAAGATAAGCAAACTGAGGCTCAGAGAAGTCACATGCCTTGTCCAGGGGCACACAGCCTCCAAGCAACAGAGCCAGGATCATAGTCCCAGCACTCCGTCGATCGAGTGCCGGTGGTTCTGTGACGGGTACTTGTACTGGGGGTGTTATCCCTCATTTCCCTCACAACCTGGGAAGTTAGGTTCTGTGTGCTCCCACATTATAGATACGGAAATGAGGCTCAGAGATCAAATGCTGTTTGCCACGATCTCACACGTAGGAAATAGCAGCGCTAGGTTGGCAGCCCAGATCCTGTGCTTCCTCTGACATCTTAGTGACCAGGTCTCTGGTGTGTGATGACATCCACCTGTGTGCCTCCACACTCTCCCAGTCAGACAGTCATCAAGACAGACAGGGGCTTAGAGGTGATGGCATTCACACCTCCCAGACTCACAGTGTGCCTGCTGTCAGCAGCTGCAGGGCACCCCTCTGCCTTGTCCTAAAGAACATCCTGAGTGGGACTGTTCCTGCCCAAGGGACCCCTACTCCCACCTCCATTCAGGTGGAGTTTCTGATAGAAGATAGTTCTCTTTTGATGGTTTAGTTTTTGAGATAGTGATAACTTTGTTTTTGTAACTGAGGATGAATTTTTTATTTTCTGATAGCTCTTTTCTCTCACAGTTGATAAAGGCATTTCCTCACCCCCATCTTGCCAGCTAGCCTCTCTATGACAGAGCGGTGCCTTTAACAGGGCTCTCACAATGGAGGTGTCTTTTCTCCTTCCCTTAGCAATCGCACTGATATGCGGGACCTGACTGCATAGATGGCCTCCAGTTCGGTTGTAACCCTAACCGAGTCTGGCCTTGGTGGGAGACAGTTGAAATTTGTCACTGTGGCCAGAGAGGTGGTGTGGCCTGGAGAAAGGGCAAAGGCTTTGGAGTCAGACGGTCCTGGGTTTGAATTCTGACAGTACCGTTTATAAGCTATGGGACTTTGGCTGAGTCTGAGCCTCACCTGACTCACCTGTAGTTAGGAATTAAACCTACTTCAGGGAGTCTGACAACGACATGAAAGCATGTAATTCATGGTACGTTCTTAGCATATTTTTAAGTGTCTCTTAATTATTCAACATTTGCTGAACATCTGCTTTGCTAAGTGATGGAGATTCATCAGTGAATAAAACAGATGCCTTGCCCTCCGAGAGCCTATAGTCAGCTGGGAGAACTGACCCTTTCATAAATAACTCCAATGCAATGTGGTCCACGCCAATGGAGAGGTCTGCACAAGCTCCCATGGGAGCAGAGAGGAGGAGAGCTCCCTCCGCCAGGGATGCAGGAGGAGGTTGTGAAGCATAAAGCACTTGCTGTGATAAATGTGCCGAGTGAGCTGGGAAGCAAGTAACGGGAATATAGAGAAGGAGCTACTCAACAAAAAGGAGACGTGGAGATAAGATGGTAACCATCTCTGCTCAACCTCGGATGTAACCCCTGATGACTGGGCAGGAAGGAATCATTATTTGCACTTAGAGATGAGGAAACAGTCTGTGCACAGTGGCTCACCTGAGGACACGAAGCCAGGTCTTCCGAATCCAATCCCAGTGATTTCTCCTGGAGCCGGGTTGCCTGGCACAGGACTCTGAACATGGCAGACCTGCACCAGATGGTCAGTGAGCACCAAGTGAAAAGGTCAAAGATCACAGATGCTCCTTGCAGCCTAGATCCTTCCTCTGTGGACATGAACTTCTTGTGAGCAGCTCTGAAGGAAAGAAGGCCCAACTGCCAATTCAGGGCACTGCCAGGCACTTGATTGAGGAATGTTCTTTCTGTTCCAGGAGATCTGTGCATTCCAGGGCTGCTGGATTCGGGGGACAAAGCAACTCTCAAACTGGTTCAAGTCTTACAGTCTTTCTGTGCCAGAACTGCTGCAGCTCAAAAATGGAAATGTGGGTTCCAGAACATTCCAAGGCACTAACTGTTACTTGTTCTTACAAATTGATCTTCCAGTTCCATAGGAAGCTTCTCAAATGTCCCATTCTTCTAGTTTTAGGTCTTGTCTTTGTAAACTCACCCCTGCCTCTCTGAACTATTTGGCTAAATTAATAGTATTAATAGCTACTATTTATTCAATGCATACTGTATCTCAGTGTATCTTAGATGTTTTACATAAAGTATTTCAGATGCTGACAGTAGGCATACAAAGTAGGATTTTTCCCCGGAGGGATGTGGAGCTCCGAGTATCTGAATGACTAGGGCTGAAGTCCCATACCTAGTCAGGGAGGAGCCGGAACTCGAATCCAAGTCTCTCTGGCCCCAGTGCCCACACGCTGCTCCTCGTGTTCTTTCCCACCATGCCTCTGTGTGAGAGTGCCCGGTGTGTCTACTGGGAGTGGGTAGAGGACATGAAGGGGATGGTTCCCAGAGAAGAGCCTAGAAAATGAGCCTAGGGACAACCTGGAAGGGCTTTGTAGACCAGCCTAGAAGTCTGGTTTTGAAGGCAATGGGGAGCACAGGACAGTCCTCGAGCAAAGGTATAGCGTGATTCTGGTCTTGGATAGATCTCTCTGGCAGTGGTATATGCAAAGGGGTTGGTTTCTCAGACAACAATAGGAAGGCCAATTGGAAGACTGTTTCAGTAACCAGGAGGGTTAGATAAGGGAAGAAGGCCTGATTTGGGGCAGATTTTGCTGCTTTGTATAAAGGAGAGGATGCATTGCAGGACATTATAGACTGGTTTTCTTGACCACTTGTATTTTAGCTGTAAGGGAGAGGCAAGAATTTTCGACCTTGGAGAATGAATACATAGTGATAACATTAATTAAATTAGGAAGTGAGGAGGGGAAGGAAATACAGAGGATAAGTTCACATTAGATTTGAGCTGCTAATAGAATTTCTAAGTGGATGTTCGCTGTTGACAGTTACCAATGGGCAGATGGATAAATAGGTGTTGACTTGGGGATAGCTCTGACCTGGAGATGGAAACTCAATGGGCATCATCGGTGTGGATGTGAGAGGGGGCAGGTGGGAGGGTAGAGTATCGAAAAGCAGGGAGTCACGGATGGAACCCCAACATTCAGGGGAGATACAAAGAGATTAGCCTTAGAGGAAAGGTAGGGAGCTGATGACAAAGAAGCTGTTGGAGTTGGCCATCAGCAGGTCATTGGCAACCTCAGCAGGCGCAGTTTCCGCCCCCTGTTGAAGCAGGGTCACTACGAGTTCAGAAGTGAGTGAGAGGCGTGGAGTAGAAGCAATTCCTTCTAGACAGAGCAGGGAAGGAGACAGATGGGAGTAACCTGAGGAGGAGGCAGGTTCATGGAAAGGTTTATACAAGGTGGGGGGAGCCTTGAGTGTGTTGTCAGCTGTGGGAAAGGAGCCAGGGGGAAGATTGGGAGCCCAGGAGAGCGGGGAGATGATTAATGAAAGGAGGTGGGAGACACGGAGTAGAGGGCAGATGCAGGAGGACCAACCCTGGGAAAGGAAGAAAGACCCCACTTCCTGTGGGTCGGGAGAGGGCAGTGAAGATGAGAAAAGACCAAGTTAAGTTTGAAGGTGGAGGAGAGTGGAATACAGGGGAGGGTCCGTGCTGGCCCTCTAGAGATGAGTTGCCTTACCAGGTAAGCCCTTCATGGCCTGAACTGTACGCATTCCCTTCCATGTGAGGCAGACTGAATCAGATCAGTTACATCATGTGCTGTGGCAGTAAAGACAGACACGTGGCTCCGTGGCCAGATCTGAAGCCAGGCGGCCTGGTTGGAGTCCAGTCTCTGCCACTTATTAGCAGTGTGACCTTGGGCAAGATAGATAACCTGTCAGTGCTTCAGTTTCCTTATCTGAAAAATGATGATAATACCAGTACGCATTTCATGAGGGTAATTTTGAGGATAAAATGAGTTAATGTCTGTTAAAGGCTACGAACAATGCTGGGCACCCGATAGGTGCTACACAGTGTTTGTTATTGTTATTGGCAATAATAGTCCCTGATGGTTTTCAGTGCTTGCAGGCTCCCAGGAGCGTGCTAAGTGTAATACATAACATTACCTAACTTAAATTCTGTACTAGTCCCAGGGAAGCAGGAGTTATTATTATTTCCTTTATCTAGATGAAGAAAAGAGGTTCAGAGAGGTTACCCACTTGCCACAGTTATACAAGGAATAAGGGCAGAGCCAGGATTTGAGTCTATGACAGTCTGACTCCCAAATCTGTGCTGTTTCTACACTGGCTCTTCTACATTTCCCCTGGGCTCCTCCCAAGTTAGGACCCCCTGCCCCTGCTACCCCTCCTTCCCCGTGTCCCGTGGCAGCAGGTTCCCAGGACGTGTGCTTTCTCAGTCCCTGGCTTCTTGGGGACAAAGAGTTTGTACCCAAGGGTCTGAACTTGGGGAGAGAGCTCCTTTACGGTCGAGCACAGGTTTAAAGATTACAAATCTAGCAGAGGTTTGGGCGGGTTTCTTGCCACTTAAACAGAGCAGAGGACCTTCTGTTGAAATGACAGGAGTATGAGTGTTATATGAAGGGTTATAAAAAATCGCGAGCCAGAAACCTCTGAACATCTGGTTTTCGTTTGAGTAGCTGCTAGTTCATGCCTTTATCTGAGCAGCTCTCATGTTCAGGGCTAATAGACGCACAGTTTGTTTCATTCCTGGTTCATATTACACGCCAGCCTGATTTTTTTATTTTATTTTCATTTGTGTCATAAGCCAAAAAACCCATGCAAGAGTGCAAGGGATGGACTGTATATTTTGGACAAGCAAGAAAAAGCCCGGTGCACTAAGGCAGGAAGACTAGGGTGGTATTTTTCACAAATGTGGTTTGCATTTTTCTCAAGCTTATAAATGCAAGCTCTTCCGTGGAAACCTTTCATTTGGGAAATGGTTCCTACTAGCATTATCTCTTTTTAAATGAGAGGAGAGGAAGGTGAAATCTGTTGAGCCGCTTCTGGGTGCCATGGACTACACTGAGCACAATCTATTGACATGAACTCATTTTAATTCTCGTAACCAGCTTGTGCCTTCAGAGTTGTTATCCCCATTTTCTGGGTGAGGCAGGGCATTGCATTCAAGGTCACACAGAAGCAGAGCTAAGATTCAAACCCAGGTCCATCTGATTCACAATTATTTTGCAAGTTTCCAACACTTTTTGAAGGCACTCTGCACGGTGCTGAGCTCTGTCTTTTGTGTTCAATAAGTAATAAAAACACCTTTAGTGAGGACACTAGGTCCTAACAATCCTGAAAACGAAAGACAAAAAGATACATAGCATAACAAAGAACATTGACTTCTAGTCGAAATCCAGTGCTTCCTGGTTAAATATAAGACAAGTTTCCTCTAAAATCACTAATAAAGAAGGGAATAGCCATTAGCAGTGTTTTAGAAGCTCTGGCCAACATTAGGCAGAAAACAGGGATAAGAGGTTGAGACAGAGCTATCATTATTTGTGAAGGGTATGTTTATATTCCTAGAGAACCCAGAAACATTAATTGAAAAACTATTTACCTTAATAAGAATTCAGAACTTGCAACTGGGATACAAGATAGCCTTTCAAAAGTAATAGATTTCCCATATACTTGCAATCACCAGGTATGAAATATAATAAAAAATGCCCCAGTCAAAAAAAAAATCAATAAAAATTAAAATATCACTTAATGAGAACTGTATGTGACCTGTGTGACAAAAACTGTGAAATTTTATTGAGAGCCATAAAACAGGACATGAATAATTAGGAAATATAGCATGTTCCTAGATGAGAAGGTGAAACACTCTAAATATGTCAATTTATAGGTTTAATGGTATGCCAAACTGAATCCTAAAGGGAATTTAGGAGATGTGATTGAATGGTTTAAGGCTTCATCTGGAATAATAAACAGATGAAAGCATGGAAGAAATTCCAAAAGAATAATGAAAGGACACTCATCTTTAAAGACACTAACATATCATAAATCTAAAATAAAAGAGACTAGGAGTCAAACAGATTAACGAAGTAAAACTGCCTAGAAATATTACAAGCTATATGTAAAACTTTAATATTTGAAAAAAAAAAAAGAATTACAAGTTAAGTTAATGGAGAAGGAAAGGCTTAGTCGATAAATGTTGTTAGAATAACTTGGAAAAGCAGAGCTTAAACCAGAGGCTGCAAAGTGGCATTCAGAGGGACAGATGTGGCCGAGAGACACAGAGAAGGCATTTTGAGCCTTCAGTGTTGACCTAATATGTAAAAAATTGGACTGTTTCCCATAAAGCCGTAGGTTTATGGTTTACCTTTAAAAATTTGGAGACCGAAATTCCTGCAGGAACAAGTCCCTGCCCTCTCAAAAACTCTGTAATTCACCACAGTCTACACCTCATCCTGTTTTCTCACACCTGACCTGCTTTACTTCTTTAACTTACCTGCGTTGGCCCCTGGAGGAATTTGAGTTTTCACCCTTTGATTCAGACTTCACTTCACACCACATGCCCAAATAAATTCCAGATGGACTAAAGAGGTAAACATTTGAAAGCCAAACTAGAAGAGGGTAAAACCCAGTGTTCACGTATCCCTGCCCTAGAGAAGGACTTTTAAGCTTAAAAGATTCACTGAAGGAATCACAAAGAAAAAAAGACTAACAAATGTTTACATTAAATTGTAAAACTTCCATATAAGTCTTGTCAAAATAAGAAGGAAAATAGTAGACTGAGAAAATATTTGAAGTAAATATGAGAGACCAAGAAAGGGCTAATATCTATATTATGTTCAAGTACATATGCTGTGAAAAAAATTATGATCTGATAGATAAATGGCTCAAGTTCCCATGTAGAAAAGTTTCCAAAAATATATAGTATGGTGTAAACATCCATGAAATACATTTAACCTCATTAGTAATCTAAGAAGTGCAAATTAAAATAATTGGGTATTTTTTTTTACCTATAAATTAACCCCCTCCTCCAAGTTAAAACCCAATCCTGAATGGACTGCAGTAAAACTGTACCCATATATATTACTAGTTGCATTGTAAATCAGTGCAGCCCTTTGGGTAAGCAAGTTGGCATTTTATATTGAATCATAAAAATGTTCATATTTTCAGCGTCCAAGAGTCTTTCTTAAAGAAATAAGCTGATACTTAGCAAAAGCTACTTGCTTATCTCAGCATTGCTTACAATTGTGAAAAATTGGAAACAATCCAATGTCTAATAATAAGAAAACATGTAAGCAAATTATGGAATATTCACTTGATGAATATTACTCAGCCATTAAAAATTATCACCATGAAGTGTATGAAACGTCGGGAAATGCTTGTAATTTTCAGCCCCTGAAGGACACAGAAGCTGTTTCCAGCACAGACGCATCTATTAATAACAGTGTAATTTGTCTGATCTGATAGTCTGAGGCAGAACTGGAACTGGAACCCAAGGCTCGCAACTCCGAAACCGTGCCGTTTGCACAAGCCCGTCCTGCAAACCGAAGGGATAGTCACACGGCGTCAGTCAGGGTTGTCTCTCAGGCCGGCTGTTGGAGTCCGTGCTCTTCCCAGTGGACTCTAATGCAGTCCTTAGAGCACTAATGATAAGGGCTGCGAAAGGGACCTGTCAACCTTATAACCTCTGAGAGCTGGCGTTTTCTACACTTTCCTCCTGTCCCCAGTTGGCACGAGTGATAAAGGGAGCAAATCTAGAGACCAAGAAAGGATCTGAGTGGAACCAGAGTCTGCTGGCGAGTGTGGCAGGTACTGTGGGACACGTGTGTTTCTTCAGCTCTCTGTGACACACCTAGATGCATATAAATATTTTCCCATTGTTTTTTGTTTTTGCTTTGTAAAGAATGCATTAAGTTAAAACCATTAACCATGAAGGCACACGGTGCTTTCTAAGTCAGCTTTGCTTGGGGGGAAAAGCAGGACCCCAGGTGGTCCCTCCATCGTGAAAGCCTAGTGTTAGCGGAAAGCAGAGAAGGCTTAGTGGGATTTTTTCTTTCAGAAAGAAAGCCTATTTTAAAGAATTGTGAGTTTTGAAACCTGAGCCTGCCATTCTGTTTCCTGCATCCGCCATACCCAAAACGGACAAGAATTTTCTGCATAGCGGAGTTTACCATGACAGTAATAATCCCTTATGTCGTATAGGACTTTTAACCTACTGAGCACACTGACATAGAGTTTTTTGCCTTTTTATTTAGTTCTTTACAACCCAGTGAAGTATGATGGTATTTGGATTATTGTCCCTATTTCATGGAAGCGGCAGCTGAGGTTCCGAAGTTAAGGGTCTTTTCTGCAAGGCTCTTTTAGTGGTCCAAGATCACCCAGCAAGTGTACGGGCAAGCCTGGGTTGCAATCCAGTTCTCCCGTCTGATTGACCCCGTTACTCATTTATCCTTACAAGCCCACATTCATCCAGTCTGCGTCTCTTCTGCAGCTTCTCTGCTGGGGCAGTGGTGACAGCTGAGGACACATGTCTCAGGGACGTGCCCTGGTGGATCTCTCAGACTGCAGGGAGAGGGACGCTGATCATCACTGTGACTAGGCTGAGTTATGAAGGAAAGGGGTGGAGTTTGGGGGAGCACTTAACAAGGGAGCTAACCTAATTGGGGCAGGGGGCAGGGAATGCGTGACATCTAAGCTGAGACCTGAGACACTGAACAGGGAGAGCGAGGCGAGTGGCAAGTGGGGAGAAGGTAGGAGGATTTAAGACTGATGCCCAGGGACCACTAGCATTTCGTGCGTTGAGGAGGAGCCAGAAAAGGAGCATGAGGAGGAGTGGCTACAGTGGCAGAAATGTCAGAAAGTGCTTTTTCTTTTTTTTAATCTGAGAGAAGAGAGAACTTCAAGAAGGAAGGACTCGAAAATCATCTCGAATGCTATTGACAGGAACTCGTGGCTGAAGTTATCTATATCTCCCTCCTGGGGTCCCACCCTAATGAGAGCAGTGATCTAAAACAAGGAACAAACCCACAAGGACAGAAAGAATAAGAGACAATAGCCATCAAGAGATATCAGCAGACTTTTAGAAAACAGAAAGTGGGCTGAGTTAGCAGCATAGAGAAAGCTAAATACTGAGCCTCTCCTGATTAAATGTCAATGAGAGCAGAGCCCCCAGAAAACCTCAGAAACAGGGGACTAGGTGCAGCAGAGGGCAAGGGGAGGCCATAGAACTGAAACGTGGGTGGGTTCAAGTTTCTGTGAGAGGTAAGCAGCGACAATTAGACTCTTAGGTCTTCCGGCCCCATCTCACACAATCAAATTATCCATCAAGTGTTAAGAGTAGAATAAAGATGATTACAGCCATGCAAGCTTCTAAAATCATACCTCCCATTCACCTTTTCTCAGGAAGCTCCTGGAAAAGGCACACCATCAAAACCATGAAGTAGACCAGCAAGAGGGGTCCAGGAAACAAGTGGTTCAATAAATGAGAGAGGTGAAGAGAAGGCCCAGAATGATGGATGTGTAGCAGGCCCAGAAAACAAACAGACCAGACCGCAGCAGGGCAGAGGGCTCAGGAGGGAGATCCCCCAGGCAAAAAGAAAAACTATGAGCCAGACAGATTACCTGGTACCATTTAACCACGTAGAAAATTCTATTTCAGAGGGATTTTAGTTTTGTTGGATCGTAGGGGTAGAGTTATTAATAAAAACAAAACATAGGAAATAGAAGCAAAAAATGAGGCTTTTCCATTAGATCACACTGGGCAGGAGTAGCTAACCGTAGTAGTAGAAAACACCAAATGTAAGAAAAACAGCAGTTGCATATGCACACTATTTAGAAATAGTGAGGTAAATTCTACAAGAAAATAGCCCAAAGAGCTGAGACTGATTTTCTGGGGTATGGCAGGCCGATGTGTGTGTGCGGATAGGGCAGACGACTACTATTTTCATCATAAGCTTTATAGCGTTGTTTGACTTCTTAAACTATGTGCATATATTACTTTGAATTAGAAAAAAAAAAAGAGAGGTCAAGGAGGAAGGAGTTGAAAAGTATGCATTGGCAGTAGCACGACAAACCTCAGCACGATCCCCTGGTTCCTTCCACACCCCCTCACTTAGCCCAGGCCACTGGGAAGGCTCATTTGTGAGTGAGCCCCACCTCCAGCATTCTACCCAAGCAAGTGTGCACTTCGTTCACTCAGTCTGTTCTTTCTGCACCTTCATTGTCCAGAGTGATCCAAGGTGAGGCTACCACGGTGATTGAAAGCTGTAGACAGCCCCTGAAGCTTTCCATACAGTGTAATGATTGGAAGGAGAAGTTTTGGAGCCTGAGGACCTGGGTTCAAGTTCCTGCACCTCCTCTTGTCAGCTGTACAGCCTTGGGCAGACGTAGCCGAGAAAACGAATCAGGCCCTGGGAGTGATCATCGGCCCAGACTTGGTTACGAGGGAGAAATGAGTTAATGTGTGCAGAGCAGGCTCCCCACCAAGTGCACGATAGATGTCAACATTATTGTGAGTCCAGATTCTGCTTTTGTATTTATTGCTTTCGCAAGTTACAAAGTTGTCCAGATTTAGGTTTTACCTTTTTAAGCCCAACTCTGTTTACCCTGCTAAAAAAGCAAATCAATTAAAAACATATACACTGGTTGTACTTTTTGGGGGCGGGGGGGCAGAGCACTACGCTGCTCCCTGGGAGAGGCAGAGGCAGTGCCGTCTGGGGTCCTTGTCCCTTAAGAGCTTCTCACAGCCCGAGAATTAGCACTGACAGCATGAGGGCGGGGGTTACCATGTAGTGCATGGTGAATTGTCAAGGGGATTTTGAGAAGGCCAACAGTGAGGGTAGGGTCACTGTAGCCTAGGGTGGGCCAAGAAGGCATAGAGGATTTGGTTAGGAAGAAAGGAAGGGTGGAGCCACGGAACAAAAATCCAGGACGAGAAGCTGCTGGAAGTGCAGGAGCATGTCGATGTGACTGAGAATGAGAAGAGCCCATTCAGATCTGCAGCCGCGCAGCTGTGAGACCTTGAGGAAGGTAATGACCTTCCCTGAGCTGCAGAAGGGTTAAATGAGATCATGCAATGCACCCGCATTCCACCTGATGTGCTGTAGGCTCTCCCATGATCTTGTTTAATCTGTACGTGGACTCTGAATCTCAAAGCAGAAGCATGTTGACTGGCTGAGGCTCTGAAAGAAGACATTTTCTTGGTGGGGGTGGGGGTGGGGGTAGACTCAGAGCACTAGGCCTAAACTGTGGTTCTCGCCAGCCTAGTTACTAACCGGTCTCAAAAGGTTGTTCAGAGAGGAGGGCTATTTGCAGCGGTGGGCACTTGGGGCCTCCAGTTCAAACTGGGGGAAGTCTCTCTTGCCCCTCATTACTGACATCTGCCCGCAGACTGCCCCTCCCGGCCTCAATTCCACTGCTCCTCCTAGGTTCCCACCCTGCTGCTGCACCTGATTCTGGGAAAACCTGCCTTTGAACGTGTTCCTCTTTCAAAATACTCCAAGGGCACTTTTCTGCCTGGTCCCTGCCTGCCCGGCCCCCAGTGCTGAGCGGCAGTGTGTTCCTGGGGGACCCTGATTGTTGCTCCCCACTCAGGACTTTCCACGTGGATTCACTGAGGGCACTAGCAGCATCGTGACCCACTTCTTTGTCACCCGTGTCAGACCGCTGCGCCTTCATCCTACCTCAGCCGACCATTTGCCAACCTGACCAGGCGCCGAGAGCTGGGGCTACAGACGGGCTCAGACCCTTTGGCCCCCCGAGTGCTAATTGCCCTAGTTTCCAGTTACTAGTTGTTCGGGAGACCTACCAGTTCTTGCCTCACTAACCTTGAGCATGCCTTTTCCCTTCTCTGAGCCTTCATTCCCTCCTCTGAAAAATAGGGATAGTGATGCCTAACGCTTAATGCTGAGTGAGCGTCCAGTGAGATGTAGGAGATTTGTGAGCTTATCACAGGGCCCAGCACATGGCAGTCCTCAGTAAAGGACGGTGCTGAGAGCCATCACCATTGTTGTTGTTACCTTATTGAATGTCTGCATTTATTCCTTTGTTATTAAACACTTGTATCTGTCTGTGCTTCAAATCTAAGAAGCTTAGATGGGAAGAGTGAAAGGTCCAATATTCTAGCACATCTTTGACGTTCAGAGGATGTTTGAAAGTGCTCTCTGGCCCAGTGTCTTTCTCGTAGCGTACTGGCCTGGCGGTTGAGTGTGAAGGTTGGGATTTCCCCGGGTTCTGGGAGGGACGAGGGATTAAACTCAGCCATGGTGAATTAAAGCCGCTCTCCCTCAGACCCAAGTGCTTTAGAGAGAACGAGTACCTGCACCCTCCGGAGTGCTGGCCGGCCGCCAGGAACGGCAGGTGAAGGGATGCAGGCTGGGTAGGCGCCGAGGCCGAGGCAGGTGGCGATGCTGCTTCTACGCAGCGCTCAGGACCCAGGGGTCTTTTGCTCTAGCCCCCAGAGGAGGCAGAAGGCCCAGCAGGGGGAGTCTGTTCCCTGGGACGGCGGTCATGCTTTTCCTGCTTTCTGCTACGTCCTTTGGAAGCCTCAAGAACCAGCAAGCCCAGCATCAGCCCCCCTCACCTGAAGTGGGGGCCACTCCAGCGGCTTGCTGGAGACACGTGAGTGTGCACGTGTGCATGCTCTGCCCTTGGCTCCTGGGCCCCCAACGTGGCTGTAGCACAGGGTTGTGCCCCTGTTGTGGGCACAGCCAGGATTCTCAGGGTGAGCAGTAGCAGAGGGAAGAAGCCCAGACTTGGCCAGTATGAAGGGGCTCCTGGGAAATGTCCCCAGGGCATCTAGGAGAGGCCGGACTCTTATAACTTATCTTTCACAGAAAGGGAGTAATGTTTATAGGATGTTTATCCACGCACTGGGGGTCTGAGCCAAAAGGCAAAGGGAATTCGGCAGCCCAAGCTCTTCCATGAGGAAGACACCTAACATCTTACACGGACTCAGTTGTACCATAATAATGGAATGTGGATGGAGATGCTGCTGGAGCGTGAGTTGCTGCTTTCCTAAGCTGACAGCCTGGCTTCCTCTTGTCCTGTGCTCAAGTGCACATGCCTGTATGCACGGCACAGTGGGAGCCCTTGATGAGGGAGAAGTGAGCTGAGGTCAGCCAGGGACAGCCAGGAAATACTGGCGCGCCGAGCAGGGTCCACGGCCCCCTATCCATAGTCACTCAGTTGCTAATACTATAACGCCCACTGTGTGTCGGGCACTGTATAATCACCCCCATTTTACAGATAAGGAAACCGGGACATAGAGAGGTGAAGGGACTTGCTTGAGGTCACACAGGAGGTGGCAGAGTGGGATGCGAATGCCCAGGGTCTCGCTCTAAAGTGTGTGCCCTTTCTCTTATATCACACAGCCTCTGACTTGGCCTGTCTAAAATGGGTTTGCTTGGTTTGGTTTGCTTTGACTTGGTTTCATTCTACTTCCCACCGATGAGAAATTTACTGCAAGCTCCACAAAGTGCTTCACGTGCATTATCTCAGTTAACCCCCATCTGTGCCATGAGATAGGTCAGTAAGGACCCGGGATTCAGAGACCTTAAATGATTCGCCCCGGGTTGCACAGATAGTGAGAGTCAGAGCAGGAAGTCAGACCCCGGTCTGTCTGATTGCATGGCCCACGTGCAGTCCCAGGTCAGGGAGTTCCAGCCAATGAAGTCAGATTATGCAGGAATTATGCCAGGGCCCAGAGGGGTTAGAGACGAAGCATGGGGAGGTAGAGCCCAGCTGACCACGCCTGGGTTGGTGCTCACACTCCAGCCCAGGGGACCGGAGGAAAGAACCAGGGTCCTGGGAAAAAGGCTGGCCAGCCACAGGGGCTGCTCCCTAGTGCTCCAGGGACCCCATGGGCTCTTATCATTCGAGCATGCGGACAGCTGAGAGTATAGTCTGCCTCCAAACCTCTCAGTGGGCAGAGAGCAGGTGGTTCCAGCACATGGACAGGCCAGCATGTCATGGGTCAGGGAACTAGGGAGACTTCCCCTCTAGGTCTGGCCCACACAGGGGCTGACATTTGGTTATAACCTAGTATAATGGTGGCTTAGATTCCTGCTGCTGCCAGAGAGTCAGAGGTGGCCAGAAGTTTCCATAAACTTTTCACAACAGCAACTATTTCTCAATTCCTTACAAGATATGTAGTCTTTTGCTTTTGCCATTTGGACAGCTTCTGCCTAGAGGCTGAGGGAACGATCTGTCTAGATGGCCAGAGCAGCTATAAAATATTTAACTTGAGCATGTAATTGCATTACCATGATCTCTAATAGGATTTGGTGTCCAGCAGAAGTCCAACTTGGCCTCTGGCCCAAAGACAGAGACCCACGTTATTATGTTGAGTGTTACCTACTAGATAAATAAGAAAGAAATACAGTTCAAATCATTGTGCGACTGACCGACACACATTATAGTTACTGTAAAGAAAAATCCACCGGAGATGGAGAATTTATCCATCTTGTTAATCATTTTATTGTGTTATATCCTGAAACAGGTAGTTCAGGTCCATAATTCAGAGAAGCCATTCTGACAGTTCTTGCTACAGAGAAGAGCTGGGGGTCTGCAAAGTCGTATTACCTTGGGTTCCCCCAAACACATGATTAGGGCTCTTCAGGGACAAGAGAGCCCGTTACAGTGTCTAGCTGAATATAGCAGGCCCAGAGGAAGAGAAATGAAAATGAAGCTGCAGGTCTGGAAAAAATGTATAGCAATGAAATTCGGGGAAAAAAAAAAAAATGAAAAGCAAAAAAAAAGGAAATCGGCAAGGAAACCAACAGCCCAGACCCCGACAGAAGGAACCCAGCCTTGGGATTTGAGGCTTCACACGCCAAAGGACACTCATTCAACCACAGGTTGCCCTTTGTCGTTTGATATTTAACAAGTGTTGAAGGAGTAGCTCCTGCAGACAAGGCAGTGGGCCAGTCACTTGGGAGACATGGACAAGATGAGGAATTGGAAATGGATTCCTTCCTCTCAAAGAATTTGCAGTTCACTAGGGGAAAAGAGCTATGCTCATAAATAACTAGACTGCAAGGTAGAAAGCAGTAGGTGATAAATGAAGGAGAGAGGGAAATTGCCATTAGGATTCAGATGAGAGAGAGAGAGAGACCTGTCTTGCTAGAAGGAATCCCGGGAGGCTTGAAGGATGGAAGGTCCTGGACTTGTGTACGGGAGCAGGAGGCGTGCTTCGCAGGTGCAGTCATCAGCATTGGCTGGAAAGGGGGTGTGGGTTCTGGAACGGATGGGAAGCAATTTGGCAGCAGCACAAAGAGGCCATGAGGAGGACCCTTGTGGCACAGAAGTTATTTCAGAAAGAAGTTGGAGCGTTAAACTCCTGGTTCAGAAATTCAGGCTTTCTCATCTCTAACATTTCCTACAGTATACTTCTTGAGATGATTTTACATTATACACAGACAGACTCTTTTTCAAAAATGATGTATTTATTTTAGTATGCTGGAAAAAATATAATTAGGTATATCAAACTATTATTTCAAATTTCTGTTCTAAATAAATTCACAACAATAAATGAGCCACAAATACTAAGTGAATAATAAGACAGATAGTACATGCCTATGGCAGCTGCATACGGCAGTACCCAAATAAATGACATTTAGAACCACTGCTCCAGGCCAGGGTCATATATTCAAATGTCTGGAGGACCGAGCAGGTGACCACAGTGTCTGGGCCTCTCCTGAATAAGAAGAGATTACTGCCATGCTGGGTCTTCCAATTTTTCAGGAAAAGCCACCATTGAGACTTTTTAATGAGCTCTCCTTTTTTTGAGAAATTCTGGCAACTAACACAGATTTTTAGACACCATACAAACAAAAGCGTCCATAGGCCTCCAGTTTGCGGAACCTACTCTGGGTCCTGAGGAACAGTGGCCCTTATCTGTGGCCTGAAGAGGCTCAACTCCAGAATGGCAGCCAGGCCTACAGGGACAGAGCAGACAGAAAGGGACGAGGCTGGAGGCGGAAGTCCCCTCAGAATGCCAACACAGCAGTCCGGGCCAAAGGGAATCCAGCCTGGACATTTCCATTTTCCAGGTGAAGTCCTAGCACCTTGGGTGTTCTTAAGCTGCAGGTCTCTAGGTCATCTTTACATAGTTCTGTGTGTTCTCAGACCAGACCATGCTGACCTGGTTTTCTGTGTAGCTTGTAAGCAGTATCAAGCTTGGTGACCAGCCTGGATAAATGATTGGAGAATAATTAGCAGCACCCCCACCCCACCTCCTCAGAGCATGTTTCTGTTCCTCCATTGTCTGTCATCACAGAATAATTCAGCACAAAGTGATGTTCATTAGATGGAACTCTAGCCAGCAGCTGAGTAGAGCTCTTAAAAACCTGATTTCTTAAGTAATTTGTTCTAAAGACAGAGTTGACATGAAGTTGGCATGATGATCAGCAGGTCGCTGCGTGGGAGCAGCAAAGATGATTATTCCGAATCTGGCTCTGGCTCCATCCCCATCTTGCCCAGAACTGCTTTGCATTTCAAAAGCCTGCCTGTTCTTTAAGAGTTATTCAAATACTACCTCCTGGAGGACCCGGCCCTCCTCTTTGGAAGTGGTCCCCAAGTTATGGCATTCTTGCTTAGTTTAGATCTCTCTGTCCCCTCTGGCTTGTTTTGATAGACCTGTGTGTAAAGTCTCAGCCTTTCTTCCAGACCACTGGTTCTCAGAGGGGTACCCAGGGTACCCAAGGGCATCAGCATCCCCTGGGACCCTGCCCTGACCAATGACATGAGCAACTCTAGAGGTGGAGCCTCGCAGTCCATGTTTTAACAGACCCTTCAGGTGACTGACAGAGGCTAACGGGTTTTCACTGAAACTATACTAGGGACAGGAGTAAAGCAACATTTCCTGAGCACCTTCTGTGTACCAGGGGCCTGTCTATACATATATACACACACACGTGCATGTATATACATATACACAAACTCATACATATGTAGTGGTGCTATTTCATCTTTGCGACAATTGTGTATGGCAAGCGGTTTTCTCATCTCGTAGTTGAGTTAACTGAGACTTCAGACGCCACATTCCCGGGGTGCATTTCAGTTCAGATACTAGAAAGTGGGTCTCTGGCCCTGAGCCTCTGTGCACCAGGCCCCATCATAGAGCACCAGTCCGCCTGGGTCCTGAGTCTGTCCTGGTCGGCTGCTCCGCCCAGGCCCGTCTGCTGTGGCCAGGGAGGAGGTGGCAGCGTCTGGGCCCCCTGGCATTACTCCTTGGAAGGAGCTGTCGGTGGAAGATGGGTAGATCTATTAGGGCAGGAAAAGGGTCTCCAAACATGTGAACATGTACTTCTCCTTTGAAGGCCTTTCTCTTCTCGAACAGCACAGCATTTGTCAGCTGTATCACCATGCCGCGTCTCGGCGGCCTCTCTGGCCTGCTCACAGGACACGGTAGGAGACTGCACAGGCACCTTTTTCCAGGCGAGGCAGCAGAACCAGAGCCCACAGGGGGGCCTCTGACACGCGTGAGAGCAGCTGCCAGCAGTCCCCAGAACAGAGGAGGGGCTCTCAGCCAGAGGCAGCCGGGGAGCTGCCCGCTCTCCAGCCCTGTCCTGAGGACTCGGCCTCGTTGCTCCTCTCACAGGATAATGATGACATGATGCTCATTATGTGAAGGCACAGAAGGCAGGTGTGAGAAGTTAAAGTCAGCCCATAAATGAGCAAACTTCCTTTTCCCCCTCTCCAACCCTAAACACGAGGATTTTCTCCACTTTTTCATCTGTTTGTATAGTATTCTAACGACTGACAATTTGGGTTGATTCATTAGATCGTAGGATGCTAGATCTGAAAGACCATCTAAGCCATCCACTTCACTGGAACACTTCCTGAGCCAGAGTGGATGCTCAGTAAATATTTGCTCAATGAATTTAATTTTGTAGATGAAAAGAAAGACCGTAAGAGAGGAAGGGGCCTGGCCAGTGTCACCTAATGAGTTGGTGGCAGGAGTGGGACTAAAACCCAAGTTTCTCAATACAGTCCAAGCCTGTCCCTTCACACATGACTCATGGAATCCTAAGATTTCAGGTTTAGAAGCTTATCTTTAAGGCCCCTGCAATATCTCTGCCAGTGATTAATTTGAATGCAGCCAGCGACTGAAAATGTATGATCTGATGGGTTACCTAGTCCATTCATTTTGTCATTCAGCCAACAGACTTTCATTGAAGACCTGCTGTGAGCCAAGGATGGCACTGTTTACTAAAGAGTCAGAAGCAAATGACACATTTCCTACCCTCAAGAAGTTTATATTATATGGGCAGATCCATACACATCAACAGAATATGATCCAACAAAGTAAATAGTATCCTGCTCCGACGCTTACAAAATTCTTTCTTCTTTTGAATTAAGTCCATTTCCCAAGGACTATAGTCCTTACTCATTGGACCTAATCAACCTAATTTAGGACCACAAAAGTCCAGTCCTTATCTTACATAATAGCCCTTCAGATACTTTTAAACAGTGGTCAGTACCCCCTGAGTAAGCTAAATTCCCAATTCCTTCAGGAATTTTTTTTTTTTTTTTTTTTTTTTTTTTTTTTTGAGAGAGAGAGAGAGAGCCAGGGGGTGGGGGTCGGGGCACAGTGCAGGGGAGGGGCAGAGGAAGAGGGAGAGAATCTTAAGCAGGCTCCACGCCCAGCATCCAACCCAGTACAGAGCCTGACAGGGCTTGATCTCATGACCCTGAGATCATGACCTGAACCGAAATTGAGTCAGATGCTTAACTGACAGAACCACCCAGGAATTCTTTATTTGAAATGTTTGTTCAAGTCTTCTTATCTTTCTCTTCATTGCTCTTCAACGAACATGCTCAAGTTCATCTTATCCGTCTCTTAAATGTGGCTCCCGGATGGTGAACTACTGAACTCCAAATATGGTCTGAGAAGACAATGCAGAGTGCACTTCCTCTCAGTCCCTTTATTCTAGGCATTGCACACCTGAAACTGTAGGGCAAGGAAATGATAGCTTTTTTGGCCAGCAGGCATCCTCTGGAGTCTGACTGTCGTGCTGTGTGCCTCCCGCCCTCTTTCCTCCATTTCTCCCCTTGTATTCCTGCTCAGTTTCTCCACACAGTGAATATTACTGAGTACTTGCTTTGTGTGTAGCACACACCAGACTTTTTGGAAAACCAGACTTGATGCTTGTCTTCAAGCAGCTCATAGTCTTATTGGTGAAATTCTGTGTGCCCCCAAAGAAAGAATTAGCAAATAACCAAAACTTAATACAATCAAGGGAGTCATCATCTTTCCTAGACCCCCTCTTTAGAGTTGCTCTTCATAGTGGTTGGTAAACTTCTGGGTATGATTGAAAACAGGTCTCCCAGTTCAAATACCAGGGCAGAACTGGCTTGAAGCCCAGGCTGTCAGGGGCTTTGTCAAATTTTTGTCATTGCATTGACCTAGACTATTGCAGACTGGAGGTCTTTGAATCCCATCATCTGCACAGAGAGCTGGGGCACCTACAGGGACTGACACCTCACAGGCCATGTAACAGCTTTCCAGCACCTGGCACCTTCCCAGTGCCAATCTCAAGTGCACAGGGAGAAAAGTTCTTTCAGATGTTGGCATGAATCTGCCTGTGTTTGGGCTTCTGGGGGACAACAGGTTTAATTTGTTTTGATAGTGCTTTTCCCCAGGAGGGAATGTACCCAAACACCCTGCCTTCTTCACATTCAGCACAGTGCTTGTTTGCTTTCCTGTTTTACCATGGAGAGTTGCTGTGTGCTTTATATGTATATGTGTGTGCACTCACCTCCAAAAGCCCACATTACCTTGTTGGGATTCATTAGACCAAGTTAGTATGTTGCTTTGGTTCACAAATGAAAGGCATGTGTGACCTTTCCTTAAAACCAAAATACCAACTCTGCCAAGGCCTGAGCAAACCTCTTCACATGCACCCTGCTACACTATTAGCCCTTCAAAATAACTCTCTTAGGTGGGTGCCATTATTAACCCCATTTCACAGATGGGGAAACCGATATATAGAGATGACTTGTCCAAAAGGCATATAGTTAGTGGGAGGCATCCTGGTTCCTGGAGCCCACGCTCTGGTTCAGGCCATGTACCACAACCTTCAGCTTCTTTGGCGTCAGATAGAACTTGGTTCACCTACTAGATCTGCTCTTATAGCTGTGTGACCTTGAGAAAGTGACTTCAGCTCACAGTCTCCATCTGAGAGTTGTAAATGCGTAAAATGATGGCAAAGGTACCCATTTCTCATAATTATTATGAGGAATAAATTAAGATATATGGTACACCTTTCATGGTTCCATTTGAGGGAATGAGAGGGTCTCTATTAGAGTCTCCTCTCTACCTTGAGTTGCTGTAGAATTAACTCCCAGCTGTGCCATCTAGTTTGTCTTCCTCTCTTTTCCTTGTTGCCAATAATAAGGCCAGTCCCCTTTCAGGATCAAAGAAGATGTAATAGATGTAACCTAAAGTATTTCACTAGGTGCCATCAAGGTCATAGGTCCAGTCATGCAGTTGGCTGTCCCAGAGTCCAAGTTCCTTCCTCTTGCCTGAAGCATTAGCATCTATCCTACAGTGAAGCCAAAAGGAAGCACCAGAGAGTGGATCTCTGCTGCGTAACAGGTAGACGTTGGTTCTTTAACCGACTGCTCTGAAAGAGTTGCTGACATCCACATTTACGACTTAAGGAGCGACAAGAGAAGCAGCGGAAAGAGTTGCTTCTCTTGGCTGGGGCACATCACAGGGGAACAGGAGATAGAGGAGGTGCTGGGAGGGAGGGATAGGTACCGGATGAGTGGAGAAGAGAGACGGAGGATGGCTGGTGAGCTCCGGCATCACTCACAGCTGATTCCTTCTGTCTTTGGTGCTGGAATCCGTCAGCAGACTCCCATGGCCATGGTGAGCTGGTGGAGGAGAAAAGCCACCTTTCCTCTTCTGGTGTGACTGCCCCTTGAAGTAGGAGTCCAGTGGGCAGTCAGCCTGCCTCGTAGTCCTCCTCCAGGCAGGATTTCTTCTGTGGTCTCTCCTTGTTTCCTACAAAGTTAGTCTTCGGGATCTCAAAAATGGAAAGCAAAAGGTAGAAAATGAAGGCAGGCTTTTCCGGACCTCAACTGCAGATCAGGAGGATGTATTTATCAACTGTGATCCTCTTTCACCTTGACCTTGACTTGATCATCTGTCACCATCTCATTTCACAGCAGTGCTAGTGATTTGTGTCTGGGAAAGGGTAGCGAGCAGACCAAGTAAGGCACTATAATGGGTTTACTGAGGCGTCTGTGGTTTCCACATCTCCTCTAGGAAGGAGCATTGTCTTCTCTTCCTTCTGCAGACACCCCTTTGTATGTTGAACAATATTTTGAGCCACATCCAGAGAACACGCCCACTCACAACACATATCCAGAGAATGAGCTAAGGAAACATTTAAACTCCACATTCCAATATTGATGGAAGGAAAAACAAGTTCCTGAAAATTAAATCTCCTAGCAGGACCCACTGTTGTGAGAGAAAAACAAAAGCTAGGGGCAAAGCGCCCCACCCCCCCAATCCTCCAGCATACCATCCACCCAATTATGAAAATCAGTAATTCATAGGCAGCTGAAATTTTAATTCAGGTCTGAGCAGTCTAAAGGTACACCTTCTGCTAAATGAAGGCAGCTGCAGTCTGAATGTGAGCAAAGCAGGAAGGAACGATAGGGGGAAGGAATTCACCAAGCACTAATTGGAAACATAACATTTATGCAATAAAGTTCACACTTCTCCCAAGCCAATGAGTGTCTCTTCTGCACTAGCATTTAGTATAGAGATACCTGGTTAGTGGAGACTCATTATTTGTGCGGTCCCAAGTGGGCCCCAAGTACTTGAAAGCCTTCCAAATGGAAGAAAAACTATAGACATGAACATTTCATCCAAAATAAATATTCTCTAAATGTCTCCCTTCTACTTCCTTGTTGCTATCGTAAAATTATTCCATGTCTCCTAAAACTTTTGCCTTCTCTGACACCAACAGCCTGGGGCAAATTTTGAAGCAAACAGACTTCTCTTCTGTCAGATTTAGCAAACAATACTCAGTCACAGAAAATGTATTTTCCTCACTGTTTCACTGTGAAGGCTTTTTGGCAGATGATTAACAGGTTTGTATCTTACAGGCTTCATAAATCAAAATCTAGACAGTGTGTAACACTTATCTGCAATTGATCCTGTTAAAAATGCAAGTGGTAACTATGGTAATTTATTAAGAGACATATTTTATACCCCTGGGTTTGAGAAGGACTGAACCAGAGAGTTTTAGATTGGGGCGGGGGGATCTCTGAGATCATCTGGTTGAATTCTCTCAGTGAGAGCAACAACGTGGACCACATGATGCTTTAATAGGGCTGAGGGGGACAGAGTCCTGGGAGTAACTTAGCCTGTTTAAGAAGTCAAGAAGGCTTGTCAGAGGAGGTGACATTTGAGCTGGATTTGAAAGGACTAGGTGTTGCCATGCAGGGAAGCAAGGGAGGAACAAGTGTAAAGATGAGGAAACAGGTGCAGGAAGATCAAGTGACACGGCCAACGTCTGACAGCCAGGCAGTAGCAGAGCAGGACCTGGCAGCCAGGCCTCCTGCTTCTGCCCTGTACCCCTTCTGCGGTGCTGAAGGCGGAACCCACCCTCCCCAGTTGGACCACCAGCCAGTAGCTTAAAGTGAAAATAATCTTGCCTTAAATTTTACTCCAAATTCTTTTTTTTTTAAGTAGGCTCCACTCCCAGCAGAGAGCCCAATGCAGGGCTTGAACTCACGACCCCAAGACCAAGACCTGAGCTGAGATCAAGAGTTGGATACTTAACCGACTCAGCCACCCAGGGGCCCCTCAAAATTCTTATTTTTAAAAGCATATTCAGAAAGAAACTTCCTAAGTCATTCTCTAGAAGGACACTTATAACTTTAAGACCGTAGGAACATGGATTCTTCCAGGAAAAGCCAATGGAGAGCAGAGGTGCTCAGGGCCCTGGCTTGTGAGCCTCGCTCCACCAGGACCCAGACCACTTTGAGCTGCAAGGAGAGCACATGCTAGATTGGACCCTCTTGTTCTTAACTCTGTGTTCATGTAAAGCGCAGCCCTTGTTAGCAGAGGGACAACATCGAGTGAGTAGAATTTCCCACCCATTCACAAAAAGAACCACGCATTTGAACTCTTGAACTCTTTTTAAGTAGTTTCCAAGTCAATAATGACAGACAGTTGGGAAAAGACTTCCAGGAAATGCACCACACTATGAATTCGTCACCATCCCTCCATCTTTTCCCTTATCGATCCATACCCAAGCCATTCCTCAAGCCCACCTCCTCTGAGAAGCCTTCCCTCTGCTGGTTTTGTCCCGTATCAGCTACCATTGCCTTGGCCCTAAGTGCTTTGTTGCTCTTAAGGCTCAATGCCCTTCCTTGTCTGGACACCTTTTCTGCACAGTTGCTCTCTTAATTAATTATAGACTCATAAAATTTTAGAACAGGTAGCGGTCCCAGGGGTCATCATCTCTGCCATCACCTTCATTTATATATGAAGGAGGTGAGGCCCAGAGAGGGGCAGGAAGTTGTTTTAGGCCCCCCCAGCATGATACTAGAAGAATGGGCCCCCGTACAAGGTCTCTTTACCTCCAGGCACAACTTCTTCCATGCCCCGTGCTACTGCCTGGGTGACAGCTGTCGTCTCGTTCTCCCAGTTAGGCTGCAGATTTCCTGTGGGCAAGACTCACGTCTTAGACGCTAACATCTCATTTAGCAGAGGCCTTAGTCTTAGCTTCACGGCTTGTAGTTGTGAGCTAAGACAACACGTTGAATCCTTAACTCTGTCCCACCTGACTAACCCTTCCTCTGCTTTCAATTCAGACTCTGCTGACACACTCTGAGACCTTGGGTGAGTCCCTGACCTTTCTCCGGGTCTCAGTTTTCTTCACTATTAAATGAGAGCATTAGGCTATGGTCTTTTGGATCCCTTTAAGCCCTGAAAGCCCTAGAATTTACTACCTTACAGCGGGATCCTTTGCTGTCTTCAAGACCAGCCTCACTGTGCCATTGATCTGTCACCTTGTTCCTTCTCCAGGCTTCTGCTGTGGAGTGAGTTCCCTCAAGGCCCAGAGAGCACAGCATCACTGAAGAAGACCAGGCCCTGAGTCCTGGGTTCAAATCCTGCCTCCAGGACTCAGCGTCTTTGTGATTCTCAGCAGGCCACTTCATCTTTCTCTGAGCCTCCTCTTTTTTTTTTTCTTTTTTAAAAATAGGAATAACAATACCTGCTTGCAGATTTGGTGACAGTGAAATGGGAGAAACTTTGTGGAAACATGTGGCACAAAGAAGGCTCCAGTATAGAGTGGCTTCTTTCCCTTATTCCACACCCAGCATTATTGAGAAACAGGCTGTTCCAAATAAACAGATTTTCTAGATAACAGGCTTACTACCTGAAGCTACAAAACATTGACGATTTTTTTTTTTTTTTTTGCTAAAATCTTTCTTAAATGAACTCCATATTTCCTTGTCAGGTCACACAGAATATAGCAAAAGTAGTAGGAAGAGTCTGAGAAAATCCCATCCCGGCAAAAGGTGGGCATGACCACATATGCCGGGGAGGCGGGTACAGCAAAGGGAATGTGAAAGAAAACTCCAGTGCCTTTGAGAGATCTTGGAATTTTTTTGTCTCAATAAATGGGGAGCCATCGAAGGATTTTAAGCAGGAGAATGACAGGATCAGATTTGTTCCCGAGAGATGGCTCAGTCCACCGGGCGGTGACGGAATCAGAGTGGGGAGTGAGAGGGGAAGCAGGAGGCCAACCTCCAGGCTGTTGTGTTAGCCCTGGTGGGCCCACAGTGGGCACCCGGCCAATAGGTGAAAACCCTGACATGGGAAAAGACAGATCTGCAAATGCCCAGTAGCTCTAAGAAAAAACCAAGGAAATGGAATATCGGCCCATTATGAGAAAAATGTGAAGCACGGAAAGTGCGAAGGAGACCGCGAGACTCGCCCAACAAGCTGGCCTCCACAAAGCAGCACCACTGACAGCTTATGCTGTTTTCCCCAGTGTTTTAGCTGCAGAATTTCTAATGCATTTGTAGATACAAATTTGATATATAAAATCTTGGTTCAGGCGGACATTTTCCAGAACAGATCTTTTAGTGTCAATTGAGATGCACTAAGAGTAAAAATAACGCATAATTTTTAACTCTGTCGGTTCCTTTCAGTGACTGGGCCGGAAGACCTCGCATGTGTGGGCCCTGGCTAACCTGAGGTTGGATCCCTGGGCCTTCTGTTGGGCAACGAAGGCCTCTTTTCAACTCTCCTTCTCTCTTCCCCACCAGAGTCGGTGGATAACTGTCCCAGCAACTGCTACGGCAATGGGGACTGCATCTCTGGGACCTGCCACTGCTTCCTGGGCTTCCTGGGCCCCGACTGTGGCAGAGGTGAGACCTGTGCGTCTGCGGGCGACCCCCACTCCCCCCGGCCCCGTGGGTGGCACACGTCGCGCTTCTCAGAGCAAGCGCAGGGCCCCGGGCCACCTGCTGCCTCCCGTGAGCAGGGCCCCCCAGGGCCGTTGTCCGGAAGCCCCGAGAGCAGGGTCTGCCGGCAGAGCCGGGGCCGCGTCAGCCCCATTGTTCACAAGGGCGTGAACCTCATGTCTGTGCTAGGGGCAGGGGAAGCGGCAGTGGTGGTCCTCTTAAAAAGTTGATTTCCATTTTGAGGACTGCTCAGCCTTTGCCAAGTGCCTTTGGTGGTTTTTTTTTTTTTTGCGGGGGGGAGGTTGTTCCATTTTGTTTTTTGATTATTGAAGGATAATTGACATGTGCCAAGGGGCTTTGCCGGTCACTTCGCAAGTGTGGTCTCTCTGGCCTTGTGGCCAGGCCTGCGTTACTGCTCCATGGTGCCGGGATCTCTGTTGAGACCACTGAGGGGAGGGGTTGGGTGGGGGGCTGCTTTATGCCACACGGGACCCTAATGTTGCCTCATATCTGGGCATGGACAGTGCTAATGATGACCAGTACTGAGACGGCTTAAAGGCTACCCATGATGTGCCCTGTGCATTTGGCCTTCCTTTCTGTCCTTGGAAGAGTCAACAGGGCGAAGGCCAAAGGAGCTCTGTAGTCTGAGGCTTTGGCACTCCTCTTGGGAAACTGAAATGGCTCCTTCCTTTGGTCTTCCCACCTCTTCAATCCTTCAGCAAGCGTTTGCTTAGTGCCCTTTGGGGCTTGTTCCCGTGCTAGGTGCTGGGGTTAGAGCACTGAGCGAGGCCCAGCCCAGGAGCTCTCAGTCTGGTCGGGGGGACAGACAAGTAAGTAGATGATGACAAAGCAGTCATGAGCAAGTGAAACACGCTACAGCAAGGTTAAATTCAGGGAGCGGCTGTCTTAGCTTGGACACGATGAGGACCAGGAAAGCTCCCTGGATGGAATTGGAATTGGAATTGGAATCCAGACCTGATGCTTGAACAGTCGTTCATCAGTGTGAGGCAGAGGTGGTTTTTCAGAGTGCCCAGCAAATACTGTGACATGATGCTGTTTGGGGGCTTCAGCTTGTTGTTCCTAATGTGGAAGAAACTCCGTTTGAGATTGCAGAGCTGCAGCCCCGAGGAACCACAGTGATTACCTGCTGAGTGCCTCTAAAAGGAAAGAAACCAGGTGGGGGCCAGGGGAAGGGGGTGCAGCGAGAAGAGGTGAGTCATTCCCTCTAACAAGAATTACTGTCTCATCCCAACCACACTTAAACTTGAGAGTCATGTATAAAACAGCCTTATTGTATCTCGGTAAGGCTGGGAGGTACTTACTGCACAGTGCCATATACTTTATTTTTATATCATGTCCTTCATACAGATGATCACGAAACACTTTATGCTAAGAGGCAGAATGGGAAGGTAATACTTTAAAGAGCCAAGTTGGGCTGAGCTATTCTCTTATGGGGGCAATAGTGTGTGGGGCTTGAAGGTAATACTTTAAAGAGCCAAGTTGGGCTGAGCTATTCTCTTATGGGGACAGTAGTGTGTGGGGCTTGAGTGGAGCCTGAAAGGCAAGAAAGGCTGAGCTTTGCTGGGTTAGAGAGACAGCAGGTGGTGCTGCGGATGGGGCACAGGGAACAAAACGGAATGCTGTCAGGAGAGTGCTGGAGGGGAGATTGGGGCAGGCAGGAGGCCCAGCCGCTGTCTTTTCCAGTAAGACCAAGGAACAGATGGAAGCTTTGTGCGTCAAGGTCCTGGCCCCACCACCATGCTGCACCCACAGTACGAGGGGGATGGAGGAGAGCAGCGTTCAGTGGGCGCTTAACTCCACCAGGCCCTGCACGGCACAGCCTAGCCTACAGTTCCACATGTGTTTAAACCAGAATGAAATAAAGCCAGAGACGCAGACAGATGGATACACACGGGGACTGTGGCAAAGCACTTGAGACTCTTGGTCCGGCCTGCAGGCCGAAGGGAGAAAGGGACAAAGGCAGGTGGGCCACGCCAGGCATCGATTCACGCCAGACTTGCCATGCTGTCTCCGCAGCCTCCTGCCCCGTGCTCTGTAGCGGAAACGGCCAGTACATGAAGGGCCGGTGCCTGTGCCACAGCGGATGGAAGGGCGCCGAGTGCGACGTGCCCACCAGCCAGTGCATCGACGTGGCCTGCAGCAACCACGGCACCTGCATCATGGGCACCTGCATCTGCAACCCCGGCTACAAGGGCGAGAGCTGCGAGGAAGGTAGGACCTCGGAGTGGGGTGGGCGGCCCCCCTCCTCTCGGAACGCTGCCAGGTGCAGGGCGCAGCTCTGCCCCGAGCCGGGCACCTGCCAGCAGCGATAATTCACTTAGCACAAGAGGACAGGCAAATGGGAGCCCTAGTTGGTGAAGGGAAGAGAAGTCTCACTGTATGCAGGCTGGTCCTGGGAGCCTTAGATCATTTAACCTCAAAACTGATAGGGTGAGGTAATTATCTCTGTTTTATAGTTAGGGGAACCGGGACTCAGAGAGTCGCATGACCTGCCCAGGGTCACACGGCTGCAGGTGGCGGCGCTGGGGTTGAGCCCAGCGTTTCTGGCCCCCGAGCCCAGGCTCTTTCTCCTCCCCTTTAAGCTCATATTCTCTCCATGTCTTAAGTAAGAGTCTGTTATAGACCTCCAGACTCTGCCCTCTGTTAGCACAGGTATGTGTGTGTAGCTCATCGGTGCTTGTGAGTGTGTCTCTTTCCTTCATAAAGTAAACTATGTGTAGTGGAGGCTAGAAAGGGAGCTTCCACTTTAACAGTGCGCCAGTTCTTCCCTAGGCAATCTCATCTGGTGAGATATGTGGGCATTTCTGTGGCCTGAGGAAGGGCAGCCGCGGGCCCGCGGTCATGGGGCTAGCCAGCAGCAGGGCTGGGACCCACCCCAGGTCTTCTGACTTCAGAGCCCTCTTTCTTCTTGCCTGCATGGGATTTGTAGACGAGTAGGGTCTTATTCACAAGCAATATATATACAAGTGGCTTTTAAGAGTGCATGCTCTGGGATCGGATGTAGGCTTGAGTCCTGGTTGTGCCACTAACTTAGCCTCGCTTCCCTCATCAATAAAATGGGATTTCCTTCCTCAGAGGGCCGTCATAAGGATTGAATTAAATGACCCATGTAAAGCGGTGTCTGACACATAATAAATGCCCCGTAAATGTTAGGTCTTATATTATTAGTATTAATCTGGGGACAGTTGAAGCACATTTCCTGTTTCACCCCAATCACTTTATGCAAGGTCTTTGGAAATGGGTGGACGCTGCTAATGGGCTTCCCTCCCACTGCCCAGCATATAGGGCACTGGCATCTTCCTGGCAGATGGAAGAGGCTCCAAAGGAGAGCTACCCTGCTAACCCATTTGGGATTTAACACATAGGCCCCTCTCAAGGTATCATTTCTCTTAAAAAAAAAAAAAGAAAGAAAGAAAAAGGAAAAAAAAGAGAGCCAAGGGGCACCTGGGTGGCTCAGTCATTAAGCATCTGCCTTCGGCTCAGGTCATGATCCCAGGGTCCTGGGATCGAGCCCCTCATCGGGCTCTCTGCTCGGCAGGAAGCCTGCTTCTCCCTCTCCCACTCCCCCTGCTTGTGTTCCCTCTCTTGCTGTATCTCTCTCGGTCAAATAAATAAATAAAATCTTTTAAAAAAAAGAGAGAGAGAGCCGATATAATGGGCCCACTTTCAAAGAGTGGGGAACAGGAAAGGATTAGTGTCTGAAAAGCAGCGCCTCTCTGAGACAGCCTGCCTGTAAACCCTAAGTGTGCCTGGAGGTCCTGATTCAGACCTATTAACTTTGATGGGGATTACTTTGGGCTGTCTGAGAAAGGAGGAGCGCCAGCCTCTGGAACAAAGGAACTTCGCTTTTTCATCCCGACAATGGTGACCTTCATCTGCTTTCCCTTTGCATTTTAGTCACTTGAGGTGAAGACCCAGAGAAGAAAAGAAAAGCAAAGAGGAGATTCCTCTTGAAACACTGGGGTCGTCCCACCCTGAAGTCCAGCATGTCCTGTGGGCCAGAGAGGGCCCGCTGTCCCCTCCCCAGCTCAGCTGGTTCTGGACAGTGCCCCAGCGGGCAGGCTTACTTACAAAGAGGAAAAAAAAAAGTTGTTTAGCTCTTTGATTTACGTTATCTATTTGAAAGAAGTGTTTTGACTCCTTTCTTTTCTGAGGAGGGCCATGTGGTACTGATTCCTTTTATTATTTCTGTTTCCCTGGTGAAGCGTCACTGCACAGTCCTTGTGTTTATAATGCGGGCTTCTTGGGGCCTTCCTCGCCACCCCGCCCCACTCCTCTCTCTCCTCCTCCTCCCTCAGCTCTCTTCTGACGGGTTTCACCGTGTTTATAAAACATCAACTAACAAGCTTATTTTTTCCCTGTCTCCCTCTTCTTCTTCTGAAGTTTATGGCCCCGTATTTTTTAAAGCCCAAACTGTGCCAACAGGACGCTTGGAGGGAGGTGGGGGGCGGGGAGGGTCAGAAGAGAACACCTTAGGCCTTTTGCAGTGCAAAGTGACACTGTGTTTTGGTCCTGAAGAGCATCTAATAGCTTGTGTGGTCACTGAAGCAGGGCACATTTTGGGGGAAGAGTTGTGTTTGCAGCTTGGCCGTGCAGGCCTCCTCATTTTGTTAATGGGCTAAGCTTCTGCCAGAAATTTTGGCTTGAATGTCAGGCTCTGCAGAGGAAAAAACAGGTAACTGGCCCCTCGTCTAAGCAGAAACTAAGTTAGACTGTCTTCTACCCAGAGTTCGGCCCACTTCCCTGCCAACCTCTCCCCTACTCCTTCAGCATAGAGCTCCCCCACCACGGGCTGGCTGGGTCTCCCCGTGTGACCCACAGCTCCCAGGGAAACAGATGTCATTTGTGAAACCGTCTTGCTGTGATAGAAGGAAGACAACTTTCATCCCATCCTAGGGTTCCCATCACCCCAGAGGCCCCAGAAAGCGAGGGCAGATCCTGAGTCTACGGAGGATGTCTCTAGCAGAGTGTCACGGTGGTGTAGATAATGGCCGTAGGTATCGGGTCAGCAGGGACAGCGTCCTCCCTGCGGGGACCCTGCTCAGCCACTTCAGCCGAGTGGCCTTCTCTTGAGGTGCAGTTCTGTCGTCAGTGCCTTCTGGTCTTCGTTCCCTGCCTGGACCATCTTCTGAGAGTGTGGGATTCGCTTTGCTGGTTCCTGGGTCCCTCTCAGACTTACTGTGTCTGAGGAGCAGGACTGTGACGCCAAGGGCCTCTTGCTAAACTTGGCACCCTCTCGGCTTGCTCACTAACAGTGCAGATTTATAGATTCAACCTCGAGGGCGCCTCAGAGACAGCGTCAACCCCGAAGCCTGGGCCCAGGCGCTCCCAGAACGGGAAATACCTTTATGGGCCTCAGGACAAGAATTGCTGAGTCGTTTCCTGTCAAATTGGAAAGCTCTCTGGATCTAGGGAATTATCATAGTAGCCTAATGGGCCAGAATAATCCTTCTGAGTTTCTGAGATGTGAGGCTTGTCATGAAAATATATCACTGTTATTATTTTTATTATTTTTAATTACCAGGAACTCCAATGGGTCATGCTTTAACCATCATGAAGTGGTGTCCAGAGACTGCGAGAGAAGATTCTTTGCCTTCATTTGGCTTTACTAATTCTCCACTTTGTTCTATTTCTTTTCTTGGTTTGTTTTGCTTTTATTTCTATTTTTTAACCATTTAGGTCTGTATATATGTATGTGTGTATTTTTGAACCAGTAAGATTACAGAAGAAATAGCAAGAGATGTGTACCAGGAAAGAGTGATTCAAATTTAAATTCCTCCACTTACCACTGTGTGATCTTGGGCAAGTTATTTAACCTCTCTATGCTTTCATTTCCTCATCTATGAAATGCGGATAGTAATAGTATCTACCTCAAAGAATTGTCACTAGAGTTAAATGAGACTGTGGAGGTAAATGGTTGAATAGCAAAATATGGCCCAGAAGAGGGACTACATCAGTACTAGTTGTTATTATTATTGTTGTTGCTATTGTTGTTCCCAAGATTCTTTTTTTAGCAAATGATTGCTCCTGACTTCTGACCTTCTGATGTCTCATTTAGATCATTAAATTGAACTCCTTTTCAAGACCTAAAAAGTAAAAGAGCTATCTTGATAAGCTGGCCCTCAGACAGACACTGTGTTCCCAGAATGTGGCCGTTTGTACAGTCTCTGTCCATTTGTGTCTGTGACTTTAACATACCAAGGCCAGCTTTCCCCATCTTTTCTGCAAAAGTCAAATATGTGGGGTTATAAAATTTAATTAATCAATGAAGTAAAATCATGCCTGAATTATAAATAAAGTAAAAGCGCCTCTCTCCAGGTTACCCAAGTCATGCCACTGAAGGTCCTGATAGGATGGAAAAGTAACTTCTTGGCAACAGTGTATCGCTCACACGGTCCTTCCAAATCCTCAGTGTCCTCATTAGCAACTGTTAGGTAATTTTGACACGGGAATTTCAGAGGAGGTACGTGACTTGACGGTAGTCCTAGAACCAGTGCCTTTGTCCCGTGACCCTTGAACCTAGGACCTCCGAGATCGGATGCCAAGTTTCTTCCTGTGGAGGACAGGGCTTCCTCTGGAGGGCTTCCTGGAGGAAGCTGACCACACTCGCTACGGCACCGTCAACCCTTTTTCCAGCTGCTGCACATGGCGGCCCTACCAGGACACCATTCTCCCTTACAATTGCAAGAGGAATGGGAATCCTCTGCCTTCCTAAAATAAAAGACAGATCTCACAACTTTTTGGTAGAGTTGGACCGGCCTTTGCCAACTCTGCCTTCTCTCTGCTGCCTTTTGCACTTTCCATGTGAACTGGAGCCATGTGATAAGTCGGCCCTCAATACTCTCCTTCTGCTTTTTCTGTGCAGGGCTTTACGGAAGATTAGAGGTCTCTGTTAATTTTGTGCAGCCCCGTACCTAAAGCTTTGATTTAGGAAAATCAACCCCAGTAACACATATTGGCTTCAGAATCCGATAGACCTTCAGATTCCTCTCTGGCAGGGTTAACTGTGTGATCCGGCATAAATTATTTGCCTCTCTGAGCCTTGATTTCCTCATCTGTACTTCACGGGGTTATGGAAGAACCTGATTCTGAGGATATATGTAAAGCACTTCCTATGGTGCAGGCACAGAGCAGGTAACCCACATGTTATTCTCCTTTCTCTATTTCTGGGTTGGTCTCTTGAGACCACCTTGACCTTGGGCTCTAGGAGCCCTACAGGGGTTGCTTGGCCGTGAGCCACAGCTATACAATTCACCCCCTATGTGAGGAGAAGCTGTGCAAAGCCTGTGGATATAATTTTGTGGGGTTTTTTGTTGTTGTTGTTTTTTATTAAGTTCAATTCGCCAACATGTAGTAGTACTAATCACGTCACGTGCCCTCCTCAATGGCCATCGCTCGGCCACCCCATCCCCCCACCCCCTCTCTTCTGCAACCCTCAGTTTGTTTCCTGGAGTCCAGAGTCTCTCATGGCAGTGCATGTAATTTTGAATAGTCATTGAAATGTTTGCCCTCTGGAAAGCGAGGTTTGAAAGTTTGTGTCAATCACAAGAACTTTGGGAAGATGATAACATCTAATGGAATTTAAATGCAAAATAAATTCTCTTTTCAATTAAGGAATCTCTTTTAGTCCACCTTCATGGTAAGACTGTATTGTGAGGTGGTAAACAATAATAGTTCATTCGACACAGATTTCGTGAGCACCTCCTCTGTGCTGAGCACCGTTCTCGGAGCTGGATACACAGAAGGGGACAGAATGAAGTCTTGTCGGCTAACTGGTGCAGTTATTACAGGCGCCGCAGGCGCTGGGTACCATGCTAACACTTGATATATATTTCTTTTTTTGTTTTTTTAAGTAGGCTCCGCACCCAACATGGGGCTTGAACTCATAACCGTGAGATCAGTCACATGCTTTACCAACTGAGCCAGCCAGGTGCCCCTTGATATGCATTTCTTACTCTGCCTTACAAACCAAGAAGTAGGAATTTGTATCCACATTTTATAGGCAAGGGAACCTCCCCTAGGTAAACAGTCAGCCTCCTATCAAGCCAGGAACCCAGGTGTACTGTTCATCCAAGTTCTTCCTCTTTACTATATTCAGTGGCCTCTCCACAGGAAGTCTGTGTCCTCTTACCAGGGTGAAGCCCCTCCACTACCAAGTGTCGTACTTCACCACTTCACTGGTCAGATGCTCACCTGTGTTCTCTCTGTTCTCTCTGCTCCGTGTCACAGTGGACTGCATGGACCCCACGTGTTCAGGCCGGGGGGTGTGTGTGAGAGGCGAGTGCCACTGCTCCGTGGGATGGGGAGGCACCAACTGCGAGACGCCCAGGGCCACGTGCTTGGACCAGTGTTCGGGCCACGGAACCTTCCTCCCAGACACCGGCCTTTGCAGCTGTGACCCAAGCTGGACAGGACATGACTGTTCTATCGGTAAGTGTGGGCAGAAGGGCACCGCGTGGCGGGAGGGAGGAGCTTTCCACCATTACCTGTGCACCATTCATTCCCCGTCAGTGATCTGACCCTGTTCCTGGTCATTTAGCGGGGGGGCGGGGGGGGTGGGTGTTACTTTTCCTCTTCCCTTGAACACCATCCTTCAGCACCTGTACTTTTAGATCAGCAGAAGATTCAGAAATTAATCTTCACATCATTTCTTCCATAGTGGTGCCTTGAGAGTGAAAACATTGTCCTATAACCATGTGAATTAGAATAGTAAATTGAAATCTCATCTCCCATGTTATGGTGGTCATCCCTAGAGGCAAGGCCATAGGGAACAGTGTGCCTAGGTAAGACCTGCAGGGATGAGGCTTTAAAGGACTCGGGTCCAGGGGTACCTGGGTGGCTCAGTCGGTTAAGTGTCTGACTGTTGATTTCAGCTCAGGTCGTGATCCCCGTGTTGTGAGATCGAGCCCCAGGTCGGGTTCCACACTCAGCAGGGAGCCTGCTTGGGCTGCTTGGGATTCTCTTGCTCCCTCTGCCCCACCCTTCCTCCCCCCACCTCTCTAAAAAAACGTGGGGGAATCAGGTCCCAGCTGTCAAACTCTTTGGTTTCACTCGTTCATCAGAATAAAGTCTGAACTCAGTGTATTATTTAGGGTTCTCTGTGACCTGATCCCCACCAGCCATTCTGGCCAGATTCTCTGCTAGCCAGTAAGTTCCATGAAGACAGCAAACGTGTCTGTTCACCCTCCATGCCCAGGACTCAACACAGGCCTGGCCCACAGCAGCTGCTTGATAAATACTGATGAATGGATAATAAACACATGAAAGAACACATGATTGAATGTGTTCTTCACTGTAGTGTTCAGTTCATATATAGAGGGTTTATATATATAACATTCAAAGGATCATTACATTAGCACCCTTCTGTTCATAAGCGCTTTACGATTTGTAGACCCTCTCCAGACGAGGGCTTGAATGAGAACATGTGTGAATCACCTAGCACAGTACTGGGATATGGTAGGTGTGTTCACCTCTCAGATCTCATTTCAACAGAGTCCACTGTTTAAATCCACATGAAAGCTCTGTGGGAAAGGTATCATCACCCCTGTTTCACTGATTTACATAATACTTTAATCAGTGAATACTTTTGAATACCTACTATGTACTAGACACTCTTCTAATCAGAGATACAAAGAGATAAGAAAGTCCCAATCTTTGTTGAGCTTCCACTGAGGGAGACAGCAAACAAACAAATGAAGAGAAATAATGATAAAGAAGCTAAGGCACAGGAAATTTTTAAGTAATCCCACCCAAGGACACACAGCTAAAAGTGGCAGCATCCCCCACTATGGTTTTTTGTTTTTTTTTTACTTAAATCACTTTCTTTACCACGCCACACTGTAAACGAAGTGCAGCTCAAATGAACTCATTATGTTGCATATTAACAGTCCTTTTTGTGATCAGGAAAGATGGCTGAGGCCTTTGGCAAAAATGAGATCCATGCAGCATTTGTGCCTTTGGAATACTCTGAACTACCTTGCCCCATTAAATGGAGAATTGGTGTGCAACATGCAGTCTAAATTGGACTCGTATCCTTGTTTGCAAAGCTCGCATTAAGACATGATTGCAAACACAGATGCGCAGGATCTTAGGAATAATTCTTTTTATATAGCTCCGTTTATAGCAATATAATAAATGGTCCTCTTGAAGCCACACTGGGTTGTATTGTTTGTTATGTGGCCACAAAGCTAATTTATGATAGGTATATCACTGTTTGTGCATTGTTAATCCCCGATGAAACTGCACAGCCTTTCACGGAGGCAGGTATAACTTTGGGTGAGATCACTAAGTATTCTTTCATTGGTCCTGTAAAAGGACATGGCAGACCCATTGGAAGGGACTTTGAATAGAACTATGAGAGCTCATCATCCTCCCTTCCTCGTACACCACTCCCCATAACTGGTGTCAAACGTGTGTGTGGCCTCGCGTGCGAAGGCAGAGGAGTTCCAAGTGATGAGAAGCGTCCCTGAGCCCAACAAACCTTGGTTCAAACGCTGGTCCTAGTTATAACTCTGGGCAAGTTCCTTCCCCTCTCTGAGCTGTAAAATGGAGGTGGTGACAGTCCCTACCTTCTGGGGTTATTATTTGGAAAATTATCATGTGGTGAGTTATTTAAGATGATATTAAAGAAGCACTTAGCATGCTACTCAGCTTGTGATATGGGCTCAGTAAATGTTAGCTGCTGTTATGATTATGATTAAAACAGCCACTGATGAGAGCCCTTGATATTAATGAAGACATTTGATAGAGGCAAGATGAAATATGCCTTTTCGGAAATGTGGATTATAGTTTTTAAAGCTCCAACCTACAGCTGACAAAAACAGTGTCATGACTGCCAACCTGGCCAGGAATTTCAAAGATGGCTTCAAAATTACTGTCTCCCCTGGCAGTAGTAATAGCAATTTGTGTTTGTCGAGTGCTTCCCAGCCTACAGAGATACTTCACACACGCACACGCACCCCCACAGTGACAGCCCCGTGGGCAGGGGGACCAGGTAGGACATCACCTCGAGGCTCAGGGGGTTGCCAGGCTTGCCTAAGGCACACCAGGGCCTGAGGAGGCTGGCGGCCAACGTTCAGCCTGGGGCCCCGGGCCTCGCCTGCGGCCCAGCACTCCGTGTCGCCTCTCCACGGGCCACTGTTTCTCCTCAGCTGTCGCTTCCCCCCAGAAGCCAGGCTGAAGGTGAGTGAAGGCACTTGGAAGGTGGTTCTCCCTCGCCACCCGCCCTGTGTCCGCGGTACCTGCTGGCCTCGGTCCCGCCACTGCCACGTGCTGTGTGACCTTGGAAAGGTACTGGCTTCTCTCGACTTCAGTTTCCTGGTCTGAAAACTGGAGATAATGATGTCTCCCTCAAAGCTCATGCGACCGTCAAATTCTAGAACGTATGTACGCGCATCGAATAGTGCCTGGCTAGAGTGAGCGCTTCGCGTCTGGCTCCTACCGCCCTTCCGAGGGCACTTCAGCCAGCGGGAGCTGTTTGAAAGCTATCGAGTTTTTGCCACAAAGGTGAGCAAGAACTGCCTTACTGACTGGATGCCGCTGAAGCTGGGGGGCTGTCTCTATGTCCGGGGGGTTAGCTACAAGGTAGTGGGACAGGCACTGGACTTTGCCTCAGAAAATCTACTCCCTGCTAGTCGAGTGGCTTCGGCAAGTTGCTTAACCTCCCCTCGACCCCTGCCACCTCAGTTTCCTTCATGGTAAAATCACCTAGGGGATTGTGGTAAGGATTCAGTGAGAAGATGGAGGTAAAGTGGTTGACGCCGCGTCTGGCACGACTGGGACCCCCGGTGAGAGGCAGCTCCCGGCGTAGTGTGCGTGTTATTGGCTCCTGGCCTGGCAGGCCTGGCACAGACACTGCCCAGAGCCTTCCTGTCAGGAGCTGCAGGTGAGCAGCTCACCCCATCGCCACCGACTGTGGCTTGTGGGGTTGGCAGAAATCACCATTGGGCCCTCATAGGAAGGAGGACCACCTCTTCCGAGATGAAGAGATGTGTCGCTCTTTGGCCCGGGGAGCAGGATTTAGTGAAAGCAGCTGAAATCAACATGCCCTGCACTCAGCGACCAACCTGTCATGAAATGTGAGCTGACAAGTTCCTCAGCACTGTGATTACGCTTGTGGAAACAGTGAAGTCAGATTTTATGTAAGGATTTACTCAGACCCCCACCTTCCCAGCAGCTTGGCTTCCAATCTCAGCTCAGAAATTCCTCCTGAAATCTAGCCTCCTTCATGGGATATTCCTTCGTGACAAACAGTGTAAGATAACTGTTGGGACAAATGCCTATGGCCTGGAAGAGCATGGGTTATATGCCCCACCCCCCACACACCAGTGTCCTCAACTCTGGACCCAGTGGGACTTGGCTTTTCCAGTCTTGGGGGGATGATAGTAGTGATGGTGGTGGTGGTGATTGCTAGTGTTACCGATAGTAAAGAGCTGGAGAAAGGAAATGACTTGTCCAAAGTAACTCAGCTAAGCGGTGGCAGAGTGTGAATTAAATCTAGGAGCTCTGTTTCCAAGTCCTCAGCTCTTGCCTCAAGCCCCCTTTCCATCCAAAGAGGTTTCCTTACAAGGATAGAGTGTTACTTAAAGAGCCACACATTTCTTAGTGCTTACCGTGTACCAACTACTGAACTAAGTGCATTACAACCATTATCTTAGTTAAGGTTCATATGAAAACTGTAAAGAAAGTATTACTAGTTCCATTTTCTGGATAAGGAAGCTGAAGCTCAGAAAAGTGAAATTCCTTGCCGGCATCCCCCCATCGGTAAGTGGCAGAGTCCAGTTCAAACCAGATATGGCTCCAAGGCCTCTCCCAAGCTCTGTGGTATACTGAGCAATATGTTGTAATCTTGCCTCTCTCTTGCCAAGCTGTGAACTCTATGTGGTCAGGGTCTACCAGTATCCCTAGGGCAGGGCCTGATATGGCTTAGGTTCTCAGTGATTACTCAATACAATGACTTACCCAGTGACACATCAAAGAAGAAGCTAGAGGCTCTGCCCGGGAAGAACCCAGCACACTACCAGTCTAATCTGTTCTCTAAGGCCCCTCGTCCCCACCCCTGTGTACCCCCACATCCTTGCACACACACACACACACACACACACGCACACATGCATGCACATGCTCACACGCACGCAGGGGCGCACGCCCTGCAGAGCTAAAACCAAAAATCCCTGGGCTCCTCCTCTGTCAGTTTCCAGACCTAGCTCATGTTAGTTTCGTGTGCCTTGCCAGCCAGCCAGAACCCCTCCTGGAGGAGAGCTGGCATCATTTCACCTCCTTCAAGTCTTCCCTGGGGAGCAGCCGTGGTGGGCTGGATGCCTCATCTGCTTATGCATAAAGTGGGTGAGCCCAGCAGCGCTGCTGAGCCGAGTGACTGTCCCTACCAACCCCAAGTTGGATTTTCATTCTCTTGGCTGCCTTAGAAAAGGGAAGGAATTTAACCTCTCCAAGGTGGTCCTTACAAGTAGAAAAGTTTACCTTTCTTTCAGAGCCTAAGGACTCCTTAAGAAGATTTCAGTCTCATTGATGTTTTCCAGGACACCATTTCACATGTGGTCCCTTAGACCCAACGTTTGCCCCTCTGCTGGCTCTCCTTCAGGTCTTCCTCCCTGTCCACCCCCACCCAGTAGCCTTGGTCCTCAGCCTCATAAATTCACTCCTCATTTCCACTGCTCTGTGAGCTCGCTCCAGTCTTGTCTTCCATAAATGACTTCTGTGTGTAAGGGTCCTCTTGCGACATTTCGTTCCTTTGGGTTTGCTGGCTCGCAGAAGCAGTACGTGACAGAGATTCTGCCTGGAAAATGCCCATGCTGGTGGTTTATGATTCTTATCATTTCATTGCAGTTGAGTTTCATGGAATAACAGGTGGAGATTTAGAGGATGGGTTCGGAGGTAGCATGTGCAGTCGGAAAGAACCGCATGGGATTTGGACTGGGACCAAGCTAGATTTTTAAGACTGATCTTATCCAAAGACTATGGCTAATGATACCTGCTTTGCAGGGTTGTTTTTCAAATTAGCTTTAATATATGTGTATAAAATGCCTAGCATGGTGCTGGCATTCAATAAGCACTCAATAAATAAAGTATATATTTTTAGAATGCGTGATTAAATCTAAATTAGCCAAAGAGTCCTTAGACTCTTGCAAATTTAAGTCTGAGAACAATTTATACAGTGAAGGTTTGGAGCCAGACCTGGACTTGAGTCTGTGTAACCTTGAACAACTTGCTTTCTCTCTCAGCGACTCAGCTTCTTTGTGGTTTCTGACCCTCTGCCACCCACTCCCCCCAGCCCATCCCTGGTCATCGAGTCTAGATGAAGTTATTAATGTGCTGACATATTTATCCCCAAACAACAGCACAAGGGCCAAACAGCATTAGCATCAGCTTCCTGCCAGATAACAAGCTTTCTGAGCTCGATTCCAGAGAGGGGCACAGCCTCACAGAGAGAGCATCCCAGAACAGCTCCAGACCTGCCCCTTCCCCTGCCAGTAACAGATATCCACCTCATTCTCCTTGTTTCTGCTTCAAATGGTATCTAGTGTGCCTTGGACTTAATGTGTACATCCTTCCTGGAACTCCCTGCGCACTGGGTGCTATTCTGGGCACCGAGGATCAGAGAGCTTCCGCCCACTCAGGAGACGAGACCTAGTTAGGTGGCGTGATAAGAGCTCTGACTGATGTGTGTATGTGGGGTTTGGGAACACAAGGGCAGGAGCAGTGAGCTCAGCTGGAAGAAAGGTGAGAGCGGAAGCTGAGACAGTCTTCCCCAGGGAGGAGACTTGTAAGCCGGACCGTTAGAGGGCGCCTGGCGGTGGGGGGAGTCCAGGCAGAGGGAACAGCGTGTGCAAAGTACCCAGGTGTGTAGGAGCATCATCTGGAAAATCCTGCCTCTGATTGGAGAGTAGCAGCCGTGGGGGTGGGTAGAAGAAGGAAGACCAGAAAGGTAGGCAGGGTCCAAGCCATGGTGTCCACTGAATGCCTGGCTGAAAATCTTGGATTAAAAAATTGTTCAGTGCGCACTGAGGATTTCCCTGTGAGACTTCATGTCAGGGCACCTTCTTTAGCTCTCTCAGCCTAACCTGGACTAGGTTCCACCTTCACTGAGGGGGGACCTTCAAAATTCAAACCCAGATTCTCTGAGCTGCTGATTTCCTCTCTATTCCTCTTCTCCCCTTCCAAAAAGAAATGCAAATCCTAAAGCATAGTTAATAACAAATATGACTGGATAAATAGGGAGTGGAAAATGTCTGTTATCAAATTAAGTCACAATTGACAACAAAATAAGCCCGATGTTTAAAAAAAATAAGAATAAGCTGAAAGTAGTAACAAGGTTAAAAAAAAAAATTAAAGCTCTAAACATAGCATTTGCATTAGTGCTAAATTTTAAAAATGGTAATTCAATTTTATTTACGAGGCAAATATAATTACATTTAAATTTGAGGGAACAGAATTTAATTCTTATTAATGACAGGAAGACTGAGTGAGATGCTTTAATGCCAGAGAAATTGTCTTACGTTCATGGATGGGAGAGAAAATTAAATTCAGCGTGGAGCATTCTCCCTGCTACAAGTCTCATGTGTGTAGCCAGAATTGTTCCCTCTCTGAGAAGCATTAGTTTCTCAGCCCAGAAAGCACAGCACTGACATGCAATTAAACATCAAAAGGAAATGATCAGGCCAGGCTATTTCTGTACAGGTATGTTACGGGAGAAGAAACCCGAGGTTAGAATTTCAGCCAAGGAATAATATCCATTGAGACTTGACATTTCCTGTACCCCTTCCCAATGGCAAGTGATAGCCCGAAATCAAAGTTCAGAATAATAAATACCAAAGAGATTGACACTGAGGCGAGAAAGAAGAGGAGGTGTTGGAGGGAGACAGAGAAGAGCCCACCAGTTGTCTGGGATGCAGCGTGCAGGTTGAGACACAATGAGATGATCCGCTCCTAACATTTAATCGAAGACTGGGAAACTGGGCCCAAACAGGCGTAGTACTAAATAGTGCCAGAGTTAAAGGTTGATAAACCAGGAGCTGTCAGCTTTGTAATTTGGGAGAATTTCCCCTGACAGCCTTAGAACATTTTTGATCAGATTGGAGCTCTTCAGTATGTAAATAGAAGCCCTCCCGAAATTGGGCTTCAGAATCGGGTTTCTGTTTGGATGCCCAAGCTGATGACTTGTACACAATGTCCGGTTGTCTTCCTGAATGAAACTGCTGGTATATAACTTGTAATTTTAAAATAATAACTGTTCTTTGAATGGAAATTTTATTTACATTTTACAGAGCTCCTCATGTACGTGCTTCATGATTCATTCAGGCAACAAGAACATAAGCCTCTGACACCAGAGATGGTGTTGCTCCCAGGGATCCAGAGTTCAGAGAGCTTGAGGGATTTGCCCAGAGACACTCTGGGAAAACAAGGATTCAAATCCATCTTTCTCTGGGCTCAGAGCCCATGTTTATCCCCGGCATAACTCTGCCATTGGCCATTTCCAAGGTTTACGCTGATACTGTTGATGAATGAAGTATGAGGTTCATAAGGTTTCGCTTCATTGGATACCACTGCAAAGAGCCACGTAAACTGGATCTTGACCATGAGGTACCTGGTGGTACTACAGGGGCTCAAGGAAAAGAGTGATTGCTTTCAGCCAGGGTGATCAGGGGGGCTTCCCGGAGGAAGCGGGATTTAAGGTGGGTGATATAGGTTGGGTTTGAGTTGGCAGAGAGAGAAGAGACAAGCACCTTGCAGCAGCCAATTGTAGAAGTCAAAGATTTACAATCTGTTACAAAGATGCAACAGAACATGGCATTTTCCAGGAAAGACCAGTAGTTTGGAGTGGCTTTGCTTAGGATATTTGTGGCACTAGAGAGAGGGAGAAGAGGTGAGGGAAGTTAGTAGGCGTTTAGTCACATATGGCCTTGAAAGAATTTAGGTTTGATCTGTCAGTGGGAACCACTGAAAAATTTTAGGCAGAGGTGTGATATGGTGAGGTTCAGTTTTGGAAAGCTTACTCTAATATTGGCATGTAGTTGGAGGTGCTGGGGAGACATCTAGGTGGAAGTGTCCAGGAGCCAGTTTAGATAGGTGAGCACATGACTGGGTGGAGAGATGGGCCTTTCACAGAAGGATATCAGAGTCTTTGGGAAGAGGGCTGAACATCGCTATCTCTTCAGCTCACCCATTTGGGCCCTTTCAGTGAGGTTTGGGTAGTGTTCCAGCCCTGGCCAGAAATCCGCATCCTGGGCATGTTGTGTGGCTTCTGTGCTCACCAGCCCTTTCCTCCCTTGTTATCCTTCCGCAAAGTCAGACCCTATTGGGAGGCCTCCTCCAAGCTAAGTTTGAACTCCTCTAATCAGGAAGCCAGATAGCCTCCAATTAAGATGAATAGCAGTGGCTTACTGCTTCCTGTGATAGGTGCTTCCTAAAGCTCGAAATTCTGGTCCTAGGGGAGTAAGTGTGGAGACTGCTATGCACCAACATCCTGGAATCCACTTTTCTGCTTGGTTTGAAAGCACTCCAAGCTCCTCGAGTGAGGTGAAAGGCCATGTGGTTTCCAAGGCTCATTAGCTTTCTGCCAACTGGATCTGTGGGACAGAGTGGGGCTGGGAGCAGCGCTGACCCTCTGGTAGAGGGATGGAAGTTGGAAAGCACCCAAGAGTGGCTGGGGTTTGGCCTCAGTGTCAAAAGGAAACCAATTACCGTAAGGAAGTTGAAGGCTCCTTTCCTGTACCTTCCTCTCCTTCTGGCTTCTTCCTGAAACCTGCACTGAGACTAAAAACCATCCGCCCAATTTAGTGAGAGAAGGAGGGAGGAGGGTGCTATGTTGAAACCTATATTGATATAGAGATATAGGAATATCTATCCATGGGAGAGGAAGGTAACTTATAAGTATCCTACTGTGTGCTGGGCCTGGTGGCAGCTTGGTGCTCCTTTACACATGTGGGTAGACTTGAGTTCCTTGAGGATGGGAATAATTTAATGTCATTTCTGAAACCCTAGCCTCTAGGAGTAGCTGGCACATAGGTGCTCAGTATATTTTCAAATCAAGTTTAGGGTTCTGGCAGATAGGAATCCTTATCGCCGTTGTATAAAGGACAAAGCTAAGGCTCAGAGTTGTGCTGTGTAGCTGGGAAGTAGCAGACCAAGCTCTTACAGCAGCGTCTGTGAATTCAAGCCTCTGTTCTGTGCAAAATGGTAGAACCTTGAATAGTTACATGGATGTAGTCAGAAGATACATTTCCTGTGTAAGACTCACCAGGGAATGTAGAGTTCAGGCTGGCGATGGCAGGGCTGGGGAGGCAACACGGGGAGACTATTTACCCTGATAAAGGTTCGCATCAAGTGCTTTGAGAAGGCAGGAGGTGAAACTTTCCAACTGGGGCACTAGAAGGAGGCTTCAAAGAGGAGGAGCCAGAACTCAAAGCCCATGTACAGTTGAACATGGGAAGATTGAGGTAAAAGGGGAACCCAGACCATGGAAACAGCTTGTAGAGAGGCACAGAGGAGGGGCCACAGAGTGTGGTATGGCCCCTGCTTCGGCCATCTGTCTAGCTGGCCCCTTCCATGACCATTCCTAAGGCAGCCATCAAGTTCTTGCTCAAATGCTGACATACATGTCCTATGGGGCAAAGGACAGGCACTTCTTCTCTCTCGACCCTTATTTTCCTGTCTGCAGAATGACTAGAGCATCTCTGAAGTGTCCTCTCACGATCTCATCACAAAAACCACTCCTCTAAGTTTTTCTCCTTGTTTTCTCTCTTACCCCTAAACCCATCTGAGGGGGATCTCATGCCCAGAGGCAGGCCACTTCCTGCCCAGAGCCAGCTCCCTCCTTCTCCATCACTCTCCCCTGGTTCCATGGTCCTTCACCTCCAGCTCTTCTCCTTCATCACCCACAGCTTCCCGTGTCTCTGTGCCTCTCTCCACGTCCACCTTGCAAAACCCATGACCGTCCCAGCCACTCACCATCTCTCAGCTTACAGCCCACTTCGAGCACTGGAAGCCAAATCACCTCATGTTCATGATCTTTAGCCTTTCCTGGGCCCTTCCAGCTGCAAGTCTTCTTGTACTTTGTGCGTTCTTGCTCTCATTCCCCAAGGGGCTCTTTAAATGTCCACGTCAAAAATCCATCAGCAGAGATTGCTACCTCACTGAGAACATTGAAGCCATTGGTGAAGTGCTTTCCCATTATCCTGGCCTGTCTCTTAAACGTGTCTCAGCCTACATACCCCTCTCCAGAAGATGAGGTGCCTGCAAAGTGCTGTCCCCAGATTATGCTCCAGATCTGGTTCTCCCCAGCTGCTAAGGGGCACCTCAGTTATTCACATCATCCCCTTGCTTTCCCCAGTATTGTTAAACCCTCCCTTCTCCTGGCTCTTTCCAGCACATAAACATGATGTAGTTGCCATACAGTGTTTACTCTGTAAGAGATGTGCATGATACTAGGCACATTACACGGTGTTCATTTAAGCCTCACAGATGAACCTGAGATGTTAGTGTACAAATCCTGTTTTGCAGATGAGAAAGCTGAGGCACAGAAGGATGAAGTAACTTGTCCAAGCCACAGAGCTGGATGGATGGATGGATGATGGATGGATGGATGGATGGATGGACAGTCGGATGGACAGACAGATGGATGGGTGGATAGACAGATGGGCTGTTAGATGGCCTGGTAACTGGATAGCTGGTTAAATGATTAGATAGTTGGGTGGATTGGACAATGGATAGGTAGACAGACAGATGGAGGATGAACAGACAGATAAACAGACACACAAACAAAAGGGAAAGTACTTAATACGGTAAATGTTGGGTCAGGGTGAGAAAGGAGACTCAGACTGATTTCAGAGCTCCTGTACTGTAGCTGGGGTGATGATCTAATACATAACTAACAATCATGGGAATATGTCAGATTACAGCTGAGCTCCTCAACCTGGTCACACAAGTCACAGACCAAAGAGCTATATCAATCATAGTCGCCTTCACTCTGGTTAAGTACCTTTGAGCAAGTCACTTAATCTCTTCAAGCTTTTCCCTCAACTCCGACGCAGGAATGAAAATACCATTGCAGGGCTGTTGTGAGGATTTCATGGGATAATATTTGTGTGCCACCAACAAGGGTTCTACATTTTCTCCTTGTTTCTGCTTCAAATGGTATCTAGTGTGCCTTGGACTTAATGTGTACCAGAATTTCAGAGAAATTCCCCAAGCTGTGCCCTAACTCCAATGAGCTAGTAATAAAACAGAAAATCCTAGCAGGAATCATCTAAAATTACTTAACCCTCCCTTAAAATTTCTTAAGGGCATTCTAAGAACCTCAGGCCCTGAGCAAAATAGAACAGTTTTCCCTATTATCCCTTTTAGTGCTAAATACAAACTTATTAAAAGACTTCCCAGGAGGTCACATGGGGCCCAGACTCTGTTTCCCCTGCATTTGCTCCTCGCTCAGCAGGAAAGCACACAGATCCTTGGGTGGAGACCCCTTCCAGTCCCCACTTGTGGCAGTTTTGAGCATCTTTCCAAGTCGAAGAAATTTTATGAGAAGAATAGATGTAAGTCTGTCCCTTTAGGGGAATGCCACAGCTTTCCCTACCAGCTATTTTAATGAACAGGATTGTCAAGTAAGTCCAGACAAATTAAAACGTAGCTGCTCTAGGTCCCAGGCTTCATCCAGGCTCATATGGGGAATTAACATTTAATGAGAGGAGCCTGGGGCAGTGTTTTCCCTTATGTATATGCTTTGGGGGCACGATTAGCCAATAGCCAAACCTTATATCTTTCCCTGCCCTTTTCCACTTCTTCCTCACGTGCCTACTCCCTTCCACATCATGGAAGGAGAATGGGTGTGATGTGAGCAGCAGCAAGAAGGAAGGTGTGCATGAGGGTGTACGGCTGAGACCCTTTAAAATTACAGAGTTCTCAGTCAGGGGTTGCAGATGAGTTTCTAAGAAGGTTAGGCGCAAAGGAGACTGAGCCCCTGTGTGAATATATCTAACCAAATAAATTTTGTACAATATGGCCCTAAGACACAGTTGAGCCCAACTGACGTAACACTTCTTCCCCGAAGCTTTTTTTTTTTTTGAAGATTTTATTTATTTATTTGAGAGAGAGAGAGAGTGAGAGAGAGAGCGCAAGAGGGGGGAGGGTCAGAGGGAGAAGCAGACTCCCCGCCGAACAGGGAGCCTGATGCGGGACTCGATCCCGGGACTCCAGGATCATGACCTGAGCCGAAGGCAGTCGCTTAACCAACTGAGCCACCCAGGCGCCCGAAGCTTTTTTTTTTTTTTTTTTAATTCATCTGTTCTTTCAACAAATATTTGTTGAGAACTCACGCTGTGCTACGTCTGGTAGCTGCTGCCGGGGAACCAAGTTAAGAAGAAGCCAGAGCCTGCCATTAGGGGGCTCCTGGGCTGCAGAGAAGACCGACATATGTACACCAGTGAGGCAGGGCAGGAAGGAAGATGTGTGGGCATGGCTTTCCCTCCGAGAAGAGCTAACTTGTTCTTGGGCCTGACCTGCTTCATCTCCAGGGTCCTGTATGGTTCTGTCAAGCACTTCATAGGCTCTGAATTAGAATGTTAGGGCAGCTGGAGATTTTCACCTGATTTCAAGAGGAAGCCAAGGCTACAAATACATACAGCTTCTAACTGGGTTTTCATGGTCTTGACTGATGGTGCCCTGCGAGATGATTAGAGAAAGCATACCTAAATTTCGAGGCTGCTTACTATAAAAGCTGGTATTTTGCTCTTCAGGAAGATGCCCTCAGTTCTGCTGATACAAGATGTCTTAAGTCCTCATTGACGGGTCATGTACATAGCATAAGTTACACGGGGCCTTTCACGTATACCCTTTTCTTCCATTATCCCCACTCACCTAGTGGGGGACCATGATTACTCTCCTCACTTTGGGCGTGAAGAAGTATGGTTCAGAGAGATTGAGTCATTAATTCTCCAAGGACTCCACAAGGACCCAAGGAAACTGGGGAGTCAGAATCGGAGCCCAAGTCTACCCTACAGATGATATTCTCCATAGTACTTGAAAAGATTCCTCTCGGGGCCCGAGACCTCCAGCATTCAGCCAGTAAGCTCTGATGTTTATCATGTGAAGATCAATGGGCATTGATCAAGTGCTCACTTGTATCGGGTATGTTCCATAAGTCAGAATTCACCTCTGATGTTCTGATGTCAGTCCAGTGCACATGCCACTACACCTCCCTTGCTCTTGCATAAGAATCTGTGTGTACAGAACTTACTATACCCCGAACTGTGTGCCGGGCAGTCTGGAGAAGTCTCACTTCTGCCCACGTTAACTTGCGTAACTGATTGCAGTTATGTGCTGTGCTAGAATGTAAACTCCCTGAGGTCAGGAGAGAACCATGCCTGTCACAATCACCATCGGATCCCAGTGCCTTCTGTTGGGTTTGCTAAGAAATTAAACAAGTGAGGGTAATTCCTACAACAACCCTCTCCATTTGTTGGTATCATCCCCACATTACACATGAGGCAGCTGGGACTGGAGAGGAGCAGTGACCCGAATTTCACAGAGTGCCACTTATGTTAGGTAAGGGGCAGATGACCTGTTGAAGCACATTCTTCCAGCATCATCCTATTTAGTTTCCAGCAACCACTCTGGGAAGTTCTATCTGCTTTAATGTCAAAGCAAAATCAAGAAGGAAAACTAAAGCAGTTCCTTCTATTTCAAGGGGAAAAAAAAACAACAACAAAAAAAAGGTGAGACAGATAAGAAAAATAACAACAGGGCCTACAACTCAGGGCCAAGTGATAAAGTAGCAGCTCCAATTTCTGCTCCCATCAGGAGTCAGTGCGTCTCCCATGCAGGCAGAGAGGCCATCTGCAGAGGAGAACCTGAACACTGACAGGTTGTGTTGCCATCAGTTAGCACCCCATAAACATCAAGGTCACCCTGTTTAGGCCCTTCCATTAAAATGTGTAAGAGCCCACAACCCAGCTTGTAAAAGGCTGACGGAGAGGTGCCCAGCCACCAGGCAACCTGAGCTTCATGCCAGGAGAGCTTGTCTAGTATAAACTGGCGAGGAAATGGAGGGTTTAGATGGACAGCCCAGCAGTCTCCAGATGACAAAAGTGAGACTGAGTGTCTGGGAAATTCTATGTAGGGGATCTCATTTCATTTGACATCGATCCAGGGGCTGACTTGGATATAACAAAGGATAAGCAACAGGGCCAGAAAAGGAGACAGATCTGCTAGAAGAACCAGGAAGTCCCCACAAGGAGAGCCCGCGTCTTTGCTGATCAGTTTCCTTAATCTTACAATGTCAGTCTGGCACATGGCTCTGAGAATTGTCAAAACAAGGGAGAAATACCCATGACCATATGACCTTGTAGAATCCGCTGATGCTCTCTGGGTCTCAGTAGTGGCAGGGCATACAGAGTTCAAGGGGGTCTAGAGCACAAGAGGCAGCTCTAGGAAAGATAGAAACCAGGGGTTCTGACAGCATTGTTGTGATAGTTCAATGAGAAATTGTATATGAAGGTGCTTCATAAACTCTAAAACCTGATACAAGCGTTAGTTATTAAGCCAAAAATGGCTTTCCCCACACGCTACATCGTTTGATCTGACACCAATCCTATGACATGGGTGAAATGGGAATTATTATACCTATTTCACAGAGATAGAAAGTGAGGTTCCATGAATTTCATAAGTTACCACTGGCAGATCACCCAGCCAATAAGTGGCAAAGCCAAGGGTAAACCCCAGATCTGTCTGATCCTAAAATTCATGGTGTTTTATTTACTGCATATAAGCAAGAAGGTGCAGCAGTAACCACTATAGATTATTTGGACGATCGTGGGATTCCAGCACCGGTTTGAGCTTTGTCTGGATTGTGATCTCCCAGAGGACAGAGATTAGGTCTGGCTTTTCTCTGTACTCCTAGCACCAGCCACGGTCTTCAGCACGTAGTAGGCATGCTTGGAATCCCGTAGGAATAACGAGAGAACCGGTATGACTGCATTGATACCTACTGTATGTCAGGCATCCTCTAAAGGGATGCTGTCACCATCCCCATTTTACAGAAGACGAAAATGAAATTCAGCAATCAGATAGGTTGCCTAAGGTCACATAACTGGCAGAACATATTTGGAATCACATCTAAATCTGACGCTCTTCTGTCCACAGCTGCCTTCAGATTAATATAGGAATGGCCTACCTGTTAGCTAAGGCCTGAAGTCCGGCAAATGCTGGGGAAAGGCTGCCTCTTGTGCTCTAGACCCCCTTGAACTCTGTATGCCCTGCTGCCTGAAAACACCAAGGCTTTGGCCCCAGCAGCCTGTCCCTCTGCTGGCTCACACCTCACTGAATAGAAGCGCTATTTGCTGTTTACTTTTACACCATAAACTGCCACCTGGAAAAAGTGCTGAGTAAAGCCAAACAAATGCTAAACTAATTGTCCCTCCCCAGTCTCTCAGGGGAAAGTTCCAGCCCTGAGGCAAGCCCTGCCTTCAGAGTCACGGAGGGGTCACTACTGTGCAGAAGGGTTAGAAATTTCAGAGACAGGACTTCGGAAGGCCTGGGGCCTGGAGATTGTCATTCTGTGTCAAGACGTTGTCTGTATGAGAAGGAGGGAAGGAAGCTCGAAGAAAGTCCCGAGAAAGCCACATTCCTGGAGGGCTGCTGGGTGTAGTGACACTAGCCCACAGCCCCACCCCAGCCTGGGAGGTTTTCGTAAGGCCAGCTCACTAGAGACAGGCCCGGACTGACCCTCAGCCAGGCTGAGCAGGGTGTAAATGAATCGTTTTACATTCTCAGGCCACCTATAGCCCCAGGCACCCAAGGATTCATCCCTTATCCCACAAACTTCAGTTAAGGGTCTGTTCTGTGCCATGCTCTGTGCTGGGTACCAAGCATAGAAGCGATCAGGAAAATCCGGTCCAGCCTCAGATATCCCTGGTCTGACAGCGGGACAGGCACAGAAACAGAAAATCGGTTTACCATGTAATATGGAAGGGCAAGGAACGAGAGAATAACCACAGGGTGAGTCACAGACTTCTCAGAGGAGAGACCCTTGAGCTGAGCCTTGGGGGTAGATTATGCTGTATAACATGGAGGGTGTTTATATCACAGACTCCCACCATCTTAGAGCCAGAGAGACCTTATATGCCATCAGATTCCCCCTGAAGCAGATGAGGAAACCCAACACCCAGTGAGGGGGAATGACGTCCCCAAGGTCACACCGCAGATGAGTGGCTGAGCAGGCATGGGCCTTGCACGCCTGGTCCTCGGACTCTAGTCTAAAGTTCACTGTCCTCAGAGACCTGTCCTGAGTTAGGCATGTCTGCCATGCCCTTCTCTGTGTTTCACTTCACTGGGTGCTCGCCACCGCCCTGACGATCAGCCGAGGTGCTGTGGGGTGTCCTCGTCACAGCCCACACTCGCTCCATCCCTGACGTCAAGGAACCTGCCTGTGGTCACAGAGCTCAGAAGCTGCTGAGCCTGGCACAGAACCCGGGGCCCCCCAGCTCCAGGTCAGGGCTCTTTGCACCCATTTTATAGTGGACGCTTCTCCTCTGGGCAGCTGAGAAATGCGGTGTGTCTCTGCGTGTGGTACGTCCCTTCCAGGTAGTGTGCCAGACAAGGTGTCGGGCACAGGGACACCCCATAAATGGTGACTCAACTGTTGTGTTGTGGGCTTTTGTTTTTGTTTTTGTCTTTTTAATTCTCAAACATCATAGCCATTGCCTTGTAGGTTGATATGGAAGGTCTCAGCCTCTGAGATCTAATTTTGATTTATCCCCTTTTTCAAAAAATAGCTACACTATTAGTAGCTTCTAAACCAGGAATGTAGCTTGGAATCTTCCAAGCTGTCATGGGCAAATGCAACCTGACACAGTGCCAGTTAATTTAGTTTGAAAGAGAACAAAAGCGTTGGGGTTTTCATTCGAAGACTGTTGGGCCATAAGGCACAGACTGCAGGCAGGGTCCCTGTCACAGCCCTGGCAGAGAGCATCCGTGGCCACGGCTGCACGACCTGTTTCCTAAAAACCCGGGTCGGAGCCTTCACCACCTCTGCCTGTGTGACAGGGAAGCTGTCACTGGCCCTGTGCCCGAGGCCTTGTGAATTGGGCCGTGTGCATACTGCACCAAGTCACAGATGGGCCTTTGTGAAGGGCTGGGCGACTCGACTCTGGCTGTGACGCGGTCCCCCAGCAATTTGCTTTGGATCCGAAAGGCCATGGAGGCGGTGCTTGGAATTAGAGTGGCAGGGCAGTGTGTAGGAGGACGGGCACGGGCAGCAAAAGCACAGAACCGGCCCCCAGAGTCCCCACCCCCACCCCAGGGTGCAGGGGGCTGGCCTCCCTTCCACCCCGCCTGGAGGACAGTCAGGCTGGAAGGAAATGCGGGCCCCAGACCCCCTGCACGTGCCGCAGCCAGACCCACCCTCAGCCATCAGGGACTCGTCCTCACTTTGTTTTCACACATTACCAGTTTTTAATTAAATGTGACTTTTCCTCACATCTGTTCAGAAGGCCGGTCCCCCTTGGAAGTGGCGAGCACAAAAGCGGGGACGGGCTGGTGGTAGGGGAAAGCAAACAGAGCAGAGCCCTTCCATCGGCCTATTTTGCTAAGGGCAGCGGGCTCAGGACGGGCTTTTGCCTGGAGAATTGTTCTCACCCGAGGGTCATTGTTCGGGGAGATTAGCCTCCCAAGCCTCCGGAATCCGGATGGGTCCCTCCCAGGAGCCAAGGTAGGTAGCCAAGTGTGACCCTTGTTCCCGACGATGACCGGCTCAAAATGTGTTTTCTCTCTCCCCTCCCTCCCCCACACCCTCCCCGCAGAGATCTGTGCTGCCGACTGTGGGGGCCATGGCGTCTGCGTGGGGGGCACCTGCCGCTGCGAGGAAGGCTGGATGGGGGCGGCCTGTGACCAGCGGGCCTGCCACCCGCGCTGTGCCGAGCATGGGACCTGCCGCGACGGCAAGTGCGAGTGCAGCCCCGGCTGGAACGGCGAGCACTGCACCATCGGTATGGCAGGCCCACGCCCGGGGCCGGGGGGGGGGGGGGGGGGACGGCGGGGGGGCGTCTGCTGCAGGGCGCATGCTGCCTCTGTCCGCATGTGGGAGCTGGGCACAAAGTCCTTTCATCTGGCGACATTATGGTTGGCATTTCCCAGCAGCGACTGGACTTAAACTCACCACTGGGCCTTTTTCACCTTTTCCCTCCCAGTCTGCATTTCCCAGATGTCCGCTAGCTTGTTCGCGTGCCTTGCTATGTGCCCCTCCTGGGCCAGATGCAGTAGGGCTCTGCGCTGAGGAGCTGGGGATCAGGAGTAAGGCACACGACTACCACTTAGCAGCTGTGAGCTGTCCTAACGCCTCTCTGAGCCTTGGTTTGCTCACCTATATAATGGCTGGCACAGAGTAGAGTGCTCGCTAAGTGTGGCCATGATGATGAAATTCCTGATCTGCTCTCAGCCCCCCACCCCCACCGGCCTGGGATCCACGGGAAAGCTTCCCATGGGCCCCGAGCCACATCTGCCTCCCATCAGGCCTGGATCCCTCCCTCCCCTGTCCTCAGCCTCCATCCTGTCTGCATTTGTCTCCTCTCTGCTCTCTGGGGGCTCCTCAGGCCGCCCCTGCTGAAGCAGCGCTGTTGGCAGCTCTCGGACCAAGCTGATCACTCCGTTCCCTTCTTCCTGCCTTGCCTGCTGCTTTTGTTGATTTTAAACACAGCCAGACGTTTTGCTTGGTTTATTATCCTGGAAGGAGCACTCACCAAAAGCTCTCTATTGAATCAACTGGTCTGTGTGTGTGTTTAACTTCTTCCTCTTGCATTTTTTTCAAAGGGAGGGTCTGTGATCAGATGGCAAGCACATGGCTTTGGAAGGCTGGATTCTGGGTGCCTCTCCAGCTCTAAACATCACCTCTTGGGCCTTCCGGAAACTGGGAGACGAGCCCCAGACCTTTTGAGGGACAGACATTTTGAGCAAATGGAGCCACTGCTTTTTTCCTTTTTTTTTTTTTTTTTTTGGCTTCATTCCTTTTGTTTTGTAATCTGAAATTAGTCTGTATTCATCATCCCCACATCCACAACATCACCCTGGTGATAAATGGCAGTGGAAGGCCTTGTGCTTATTAACAATAATAATGGCTTCTAATTTTTTAGCGTTTACAATGTGCCAAGCATGTGCTAAGGGCTTTTAACTGCATGATTTCGTACTCCAAAGAGTCCCCCTGTGGAGGCACGCGTGTTATTCCCTCCTTCTCAGGGACCTGAAGCTTGAGGTCACTTAGCTTGTAAGAAGAAGAACAGGAATTTGAGACCTGGTTTCCAGAGCCTCGGTGCAGGGTCCCCGTACCAGCTGCTTGCTCTGCGGCCCACAGGACAGATGCCGGGTTTTCTACGAGGCATCTGGCTCACAGCCTTCAGAGGCTGTGCCTCCTCATTCCTGTTGCACTCGGAGTTACGAACCTAGTTGCCCATCCCAGACCCTTAACAGAGCTGCTCCAGAGCCCAGGGCAGCCCTCCCCACTTTGTCCCCAGCAGAAGGTGCCGCAGTGTCTTAATGCCCGCTTCTGGGTGGCTTCATGTCCGTGTCATCCTACCTGAACACCCCTTCATGGGAAGTGGCCCTAGTCACTCGCGGTGTCCTCTTCTTTAAACCCCACTTTCCCCTCACCCTTCCTTTTCCCCGTGACTGAGGACAGGCTGACCTTTTAGCCTCCCAGCCCAGAAGGGGGGCCCATCCTTAGTAAAACCAAAAGCAGAGCCCAGAGAGAGTACATTCTATTTTCTATCACTTAATTGCAGAGTCCTCAGCTCACCTTACCAAGTTCCAAAAAGTTTACGGATGGTAGACTTTTATAAGATAAAAGCATCTCATCTTAGTCAAATGATGATGAGGGATTTCAGGAAATTCTCCATGAGCCCAATCACAGATGATTCATGCCAGGGCTGGTGGGCAGGTTGTGCTGCATCTCGTGGTCTTGTGGATGGATGTTCATCAGCCTGGCCTGAAGAATATCCAGTGTGTTGGATGCCAAGAAGTCAAAGCATCCCCTTCCACCCCCACTCCCCCACCCCCTCCCCCAGCCCTGCACACCCGCACACCCATTGTCACTCTTTAAGAGCAAATTCCTCCTTGGGATTGCAGATGCTTTTTGCGCTGCAGATAAGAAATGCATCAAGGTAAATGTGCACGATTCAAGAGAGAGGTTGACAGTCACAAATACCAGAAAAATGTCACAGGACATTGAAGAAGTAATGGACTAGTCATAGTGGCTCAGATGAAAGGACGTTGGCTCAGAATTCTATTACCTTTCTTTTTGTGGTGAGCATTTCCTTTGTCCCTGTCTTATCTCCCCGCATGGCAACTTGCTCCCCGTGGGTCTCTGCCTGTGGCCAGCTGCATCCCCAATGAGAAACCCAACACCTTAGTGCTGAAGGAACACTCCATCACCTTGTTCAGTACAAGGGAAGGGGTAGGAGAGGCAAAGGAGAGAAACAATGGTGGTGCCTTCTTTTTTCCTTTCAGAATAGAAATGAGAAGGAGAAACCCCTTTTTAACCTTTGCTGGGAATAAGAAGCAGCTTATGTTTCCAGGGAACCTCACTCCCTTTGAGGATCATTTAGGAAAAGACAAAAACTATTGGTGTGAAAAGTTAGAAATTCAAAGTATTACATTTTCTCTTGTTATCAGATTTCATTACTATACAAGAGGTCGTTATAGCACAGCTAGTTCATGTGCTGGAGTATAGTTATGTCCTGTGCCAGAGAAAAAGCTGGAATCCATGACACTAATGCAGAGACCTCCATGCAAGTAGAAGGAAGAGAGGAGGGCCTGTTTATTTATATACCCTGCCTCCATAAACAGGAAAGAATGATTTGATGACCTGCCAACTGGCATTAAACACCAAGATAAGTCCAGGCTCCTTATGGTCAAGTCCCCAGCCTAAGAATCTTTTCACCCCAGTGACATTTCCCAGAGCAGATTATTATAGTAGGAATTGAATATCTCCTTTAGGAGGCTTTGGTCCCTCTTTTCTTTTATGGAGGCTACTTGATTTTTCTCCAGAAGAGGTTGGTTTTCAGAACAAAAGGGAAATGGACAGTAGCATCCTCTTTAATGACAGTATTTTTGTCAAAAAGCAAGAATATTCACATTGAATCCTAATTCCTCATGTTGGGAATTATCTGTCTCTGCATCTTCAAGAAAGGTCTTTGGTGAAAGGGCCATGGGCAGACCACCTGGTGGCTAGGGGCTTCGTTTTCTCCCTCCGTGAATCACAGAATGGGGGAGGCTGGAGGAGGCCTCCAGGGGTGATGAAGTTCTGGCCTCCTCCTCCACTGGCCACAGAACTGCACATCCATCATCCCAAAACTGAGTTATCCTGCTCCTAAAAATATCCCACAAATAAGAAGGGATTTTTCTTTTTTGCTCTTGCTTGTCAGTAATGCTCCCACTTGCATATATGAAACTCAGTTTTCCGAATCCAAAAGTTAAGGTAAGATGAATTGACGCTCTATCTCTCAAGTATATGGTCAACACAGAGTCATCAAAAGTATATTCAGGGATGTCTTTTCCAGGAATTTCATGGGTCTCAAGTCTGGGCCTTGACCTCCCAATTCTTTAGAAAAAGCTAAGAATCATAGTTAAATTTGAGAAGGTGTCTAATTTTTTTCCTATTTCTTTGAAAACAGTACTATCATTTTTGATCACTTCTACAATCATTATTTTATTCACTTCAGTGCCCCTTGCCTATAAAGTCTCAAAACACATGTGGGAAATGCCAGCTTCTGATTACATTTGTAAAATTCCAACCTTGACCCCAAAGCTGTGATTGTTCAAGATGCCAGATACACAGAATTATTTACTAGGCTTCAGGAGAGCTGTCCAATCATATAAATCTTGATTCTTACACAAATCCCCCTGTGGGAGTTAAGATCAAAATAATACTCTGATGATGCAGTTGTTCAAGTGAGCCCAGCCAGACTTCATGATAAAAAGAGATTATAAAGAAAGGCCACACAATCTTCTAGAGTTCTTTGTCCACTTTTGAATGGTAGCTCTCAGGTTTCTCGTTTGTAACCAGACAGTCCTTAACTGAGAGTTTACAAGACCCTCACAAGGCGTCAGAGCCTGTGTGATAGCCCTACCCTCGTCCTTCAAAGCACTCTCTCACAACCGGACCTGTGACCTGGCAGGACAGTTGCTGACAAGGACAAGAGAAAATGGACAGGGGTCTACCCTAAGTTATCAGAGCAAGAGCTTGATGAGTCATTGGTTCTGGGAGATGTTAGCCCACACGTGGTAGGGGTGGGAAACTGGAAGGAGGTTAGTAAGGCTTTGTGAGTCCCTCTCAGGTGGGTGCCATTGGCCATTTACTCATTGATCCTTCATCCAAAGCAAAGGGGATTAATGTATCCAAGATCTTAACAAGAACATCTCTTCGATGGTTTGTCAAACATCTAAAGAACTTACGTGATTATAAGCACCCTAACCATCACCTGCTATAATGATCCTTGTTTAAATCTGGCCTAATCTGTGTACCAGTGATACAGCTGTTAGAGTCAACTGAGGCTCCTGGAGGGAGTGACAGTGAAGAACCTCAGCCACGCTCTCCATAGCGTTTGATAGGGGACCCCTAAAGCTTCTTGGGGTTACCCTCAGAGAAACTTCTGGAAACTCGTTTGGGTGCAGGCAAGTCAAGGAAAGAAGTTTGCATGTTAAAGGCCATAGAAATGCTGAAGAGATCTAAGACCTCACAGACTCATGCCAAAGACCCAGAGTCTGTATCATAAACAGCTGTGCGCCATCACCATCTCTAGCTTCTTGCATAGTGACAGGAATAGAGAAGGAGCATAAGAAACATCTGTGCAATGTTGAAAAAATAAGCATGGCCTAAGAGGAAAGATGACTCTGCTGTCATCATCTTCAACCCAAAGTCCTGAGGAGAAAGATGAGGGAATTTTGTGAAGTCTTGAATCCACCATCCACAAGTGCAAACTCATGGACTTTGTATCATCTTTCCTGAAAGTTACTATTTTAAAATCATGGTGGATTTTTAAGTGACTATACTCAAGGGCATATGTACCAAGATTTTCAAACAATAGAAGCATGGACAACAGTATGGACTTCTGTATATGGCTTTTATAAATAAATGGCATTGGACTTCAAAGATCCAGTTACCCCTTCCATCTTCAACAGAAGGAAGCTCTATTCTGTTCCCAGAAAACTCTTGGATTTGGTATTGACTGGCCGTTATCAGCTTCTGGACTTACAGTGTGGCTCAGGGTCACTGTGTTGGAAAGGGCAGTGGTTTGTGGAGTCGGAATCTGAAGTTTCAAATGCCCGCTTTTGCCTCCTGAAATCCACAGTGTTGATTGCAACCTGAGTCTGCCTCAGTCACTTCCACGGCTGCTCTTCCTGCCCATGATCTGGAGAAATTAATAAGCATTTTTTAAAGGTATTAGAAACATATTTACATTTAATAGAGATCTTTATTACTAAATTGTTCTTAAAAATGAAATGACAAAAAAAAAATGGCACTAGAAGAGAGAGCTCTGTGAAGTCAGCCCCTAGGCTTGGGGAGACTAGCCTACAGAGTCGGTATAATCTGTCCTCGTCACCAGAGCCAGGATATCACCGTTAGGTTTGGAGAAAAGCAAGGTTTTGCTTGTGCAAGAACTCCCTCAGAGTGGATGCTGCATGGCAGTATGGCCACTTGGATCCCACTGATGGTGTCTCACCCAGCCTTATCATCCTTTCCAACCCTGTGAGAGAAACGCCACCTCTTCTGCAGCCGAGTTCAGTTATTACAACAATCTGTGATCATGACTCTCTGTAAAACTCAACAGATCTGAAAGCTAAGAACACCAATTGAGCCAGAAAGTCCAGAGATCCTGTGTATTATTGTTCTCAGGTGACATATCACGGGAGGTGATGTCTAAGAAATTTTAGGTCACTCTGAAAAATGAGATGAATGAGCTTGACTAAGACAAGTGTGACAGGTGAACCAAGAATCAAGAGTCTTCACCTTAGCCAGAGATGCCTTCTGGGCCATGCTATCTGTGGGCTGGCCCTCTTTCATTGTTCAGCATTTCACAGCTTTGTTTATGCACTCTTGCTTTAATATGCCATTCTCCTCCACTTTCTTCTATCTTGTGCTCTCGTGGACTCCATAACGTCTATAAGAATGAAGGCGGGGCACACAGGTCCAGTTAAAATCTCCTCTTCCCAATTTTCCACTTGGCTGTGCAGCCTCCAGGAGCATATTTCATCTAGAAACAAAGACCACATGGAAACCTCAACTAGAAACATAGCCTCTCATCCACCCATCTTTTGAGGCAAATATATATTGATGACCAGCAACAGTGTCTTCTCTACCCAGAGGACTGAAAAAATAAATTTTTATTTTTTTATGAAGAAGGGAAGAATGTTCTTGCCATTGCTAGAACCCTAGGGCTTCCACATAAGGCCCCAGCATTGCAGTCCAGTCTTAGTTACGGGCTTTGGATTCATGTATGAAATCAAGCTGAAGATGGAGGCCCGCCTGGCAGAAAGCTTCAGGCCCTTCAGGAGGTGGCCATTGATCCGGCATGTGGGGAGCTGTAGAAAGGGGGTGGGAGGGAAGCTCCTCAAATAGCTATGAGGAGCCCAGGTGGGGAAGATGAGATGGTAGTACTGATTAATGCTGGCAACTAAGGGGGCTGCCCTGCTTTCAACACACAGCCCCATATATGCACCGTGGGGTTTATTTTAGAGCAGTGTTTGACACCCATCCTCACAGAGAAGCAAAACCTTAGATTGCCAAGTAAGCCAATGATTGAATGCAGCCCCTCCATTGGAAAACAAAGCATACATCATTCTATCTTTTGAGTTAACGAGCATTGAGAAGTGGTCAGGTTTTGTTTTCTTTTTTCTTGTTTTTCACAGTGACATCCATTGACCTGCACCTTACATTCTCTGTAAGATGCACCAAGGAGAAATGCATCTTATTTAGAACACCAAGCATTCCGCATTCAAGTCTGTGTGGGCACATGTGTCCGTGGAAAATTCAAGAATGGCAAACAGATACTCTGGCGGTATATTTGACTAAAGACTCGGCCCACTTCCCTAGTGCATATCAGAGATGATCCCAAGTTTGCATATTTCTAAGTTCCAGCTCCCAGGAAACCCCTCTGCCCAGACAGGGAACACTTGTTCTTATATGGCTGCTTCTCCCAAACGGAAGTTGGACGCTGCTCTGGGTAGACAAAGGGCAAGTTCTAGTTTTCCATAAAGTTGAATACACCTGACAGAGCAGGAGCATGGCCACGTTTGCAGCTTCCCATCCTCCTTTTTCTCCTGTTTTCCCTATCCCTGTGTCTTCTTGTATACGATCACATTTCCAAACCCCTGGATCATAGAATGAGTTGAAGTTCCTTTTGACCCTTCCTGGAGAATGTGCTTGCTCTCCTTCTCTCTCTTGTCATCTTGTCTTTGGTTTTATTTTCCCCACCATGGCAGGTCTGTCCCAAATGTGGGGCATATGCCCCCGTGTCCCCTGAGCACCTGGCATGGTTACGTGGTAGGCAGTGTTGCACTTACTTGATCCTACCTTAAATGTCCTGTCTTTTATTCCCCAAGCTCACTATCTGGATAGGGTAGTTAAAGGTATGGTCTTCCTTCCTCTATTTTCCTATTGTCTTTGTGTGTGTGTGTGTTTGTGTATGAGCATAAAAGAAGAACTATGTATATAAACAATGTATATACACCCCAGAAGCATGGTGTCTAGATGCTGCCACATCCCCAGCTTTGTCACAGCATTCGCTGCCCAGAGGGTGGGTTTTTGGTCACAAGGTGGTTGATATACCTGGAGCATCATTCTTCCCCCTAAAGTGTGTTTGTGACATTACCATTGTGCCGTTGTCCTTCCCTCCGCGCACACACATACACCCCTCACTCTCTCTGCCCCATCTTCTGTCACCCTGCCCATCCCTTATAGCCCCTAGTCCATCAGAATTAAGATACTGAGGACCAGGGTGGGTGGCCTGAGAAAAGAAGAGGCCCCAGAGCGAGCTAAGACGTCTGAACAAACTCCATTGCGTTACTGTTGTCATGTTCATTCACCCAACAAGCACATATGAAGCACCTGCTAGTACTAGTGCTGTGTGGTAGATGCTGTGACAGGCTCTGGGCAACTGGGGACCTCAGGGAGTGGGTGGTCTGTTTGCTTGGGTTTTTCTTTTTTTTCCTTTTCAGAGAAGGCCCGAGTTTGGTAAGGTTTACGTTTGAAGAGTGTTCCCTATAGGCAAAGTAATTCCATTTTCAGCATCTTCATTAATTAGCTAGTGCCCCATTTTCTAAATAGGCCTGATTCCTGTAAGAGTAAGTCTGGGAAAGATCAGATATGTGTGCACGTAAAAGAGCTCAAGCCCCCTGAGGAGAAATATCCTGCCATATTCATCGTTTTATCCTGAAGTCCTAACATATCACCTGGCATAGATTATGTACTCAGTGGTTAAGGACAAATACTTCCAAGTCAGACTGCCTGAGAATGAATCCCAAGTCCACCAGTAAACGAATTAGGTGACCTTGGGCAAGTTACTTAACCTCCCTTCACTTGGGAGTCCTTGTACAATGAACTTGGTAACAGGACCTACCTCATAGGGTTGGCATTAGAATCAAGCAAAATAATCACTGCAACGTGCTTAGCACACAGGCAGGGATGATGCTCAATAAACGTTAGCGATGCTATTTTATCGTTGTATTCTTATTCTCACCCTTAATTTGGAGAACTTCATTAGCCAGAGTCATTGTTGAAATTGTAAAGAAAATGGCTAAATTGGCTTTTAGTAAGAGATAGCAACTGCTGTTTAAAACCTTATGGAAAGGGTTTGGGGGAAACAGAAATGACTGAATGCTTTCCAACCAGAATATCTTTGCCAAGTACAGGAAAGGTGTTAGTGCGGCCCATCAGATGGATGCCTGGTGTTGAGAAGCAGGGTTCCTTGCATTTTACATGCTGGTCTTCAACTGAGAATATAGTCATTCCGGCAAGAGAGTGTAGTCCCTGTGCATTTCACACATAATCATAATCAGAGGAATCTTCGGTATGAATTAAATTTAATAATGTTACTATCTATTTGGTAGACTTTTTTCCTACTATCTGAATTTTTTTCATATCCATGAGTCTTAAGCAAGTCCTTTGAATTTTTTTAAGGGAGAAGATATAACTATACTCATTTTATTGGAAAAGGAAATTGAAGTTGAGGGGTCCACCCTGGGTCACCGCTGTAGTGAGTGGCGGAGCCAGGATTTTGAATTTCCATATTTCTAGCTTTCTATCTTCTATCACCATTCACCAAGAATGTCCCATAATTTCCAATATTCTTCCTCCAAACCATGCCTTCCAAACTGGCACCCTCACCAGGAAGTGACACATATTTTCTCTCAAACCACCTGTTCTGATCTTTAGTTCAGAAAATATCACCAGACCTTTATTTGGATTAGGCCAATAAATCATAACTTGCTTTAAAAGACAAACTTTTTTTTACCAAAATTTCGGTTTTAACCAGGCCCCCATCCTGCTGACTTTCTGGTATAATGGATACTAATCCTAAAAAAAAAGATTTCAGAGACCTGTACCGTGCAAACTCAGGACTTGTCAGGTTAAAGTATCATGCCGGCAAAGACAAGTCGACTTTTGTTCTTTGTTTTCCATTTGCATCGGTAGAGACTAAAGAAACAACATGCACTTAACAGATATGTTGAACTCCTCCTAAGTGCCAGAAAATGTGGATACCACACCACAGAAATGCTTCCTATTCTTGTATTTCCGGCAGTCTGGCAGAGTAGACACTAATAAAACAAATAATCCAACAAGTGTGATGAGGGTTATGCTAGGAGTTGTCCAGGGGCCACTTAGCAAGAAGACCCCCCCCCCCCCAACTGAGGCAGTGCCTTGTAGACCAAGATTGTGAACTTTAGCAGAAGCATATGAGAAAACCACTAAAGGTTTTTAAAAGCAGGATGATGGCTTGATGACATTTGCGATTTGGAAGGATCAATCTGGCCATATTGGGGAAAAAAGAGTTGAGGTGGAACATTTGGGGGCAAACAGACCAATTAGGAGACTCTTGCCATCATCGACGTGGGAGATGATGATGACCTTGTTTAGGGAAGTGACTGTAGGGATGAAAAAGTATAAGAAGACTGGAAAGAGAACCATAAAGAAAGGGACTTCCGATATATGGTAGAGTTAACACACAGCTCCTTTGCCACTTAACTAAAAACTATCTTCAAGGATTCAGAAAGTCTTCTTATCATCCCTGACGCTAGCTTCAAGGGGACTTCTTCATAGGCTTACACAGAGGCTGAAGATAAAGTGGTCCCTTGTCATTTAAAGGGCATCTTTTCTTTTGAAAAGCTTAGGCCCTCTCTAAACCTTGAAATTACATTATTTTGGCTCTAGCAAATGCCTGATGTGAGTCCTTCCAGAGGGGATTGTTAATGTCAGTTTGGTTCTCTGAATTATTGATGAGTTTCAGAGTTTGTAGAATTAATGAGCTTTAGTGGTGGGTAAGGATGGGCATTTTGCTTTAAGAAAGTCAGCAAGTCACCCCAGAGGTGGCTTCCTCTTCCTGGCTAATGGGGGTGTGATTACTCCAGAAGCAAACTCCTGGCTGAAAGCAAACCTCATTTAACCCACAGGTACTCAGAGTCCCTCTGAAACCCCGAAACCGATAGGACAGTGCAGACCCCCAGGGTATAACTTGGTCCATTTGAAGAAACTAACGGTATTTAAAGTGTTCCTGTGATTTCACAGATAGAGCTTCCCCTCCCCAAGAACGCACGCCAAACAGCACAGAACGTGTGCACTCGGCATCGTGGGCTAAGCCGAGCTCACTGGAGCAGGGATTCCCAAAGAGGGCTTTGTGGAATGGAATATTCCACATTATTATAAGTGGTTATAGGGGAAAGAAGGTTCTGAGGTCAAATTGGAAAATGTCCTGATAATCAAATAAGCAAGTTTCTTTATTGTCAGACCCTCAGAGCCTTTAACGTATTAATGTTCAGTGTGACTTTCTACAATGAGATTATAGGATAAAACGTTTTCCAAACTTACTTGACTGCAGAAGCTTGTTTTTGAGGACCTCATAGAACTGGCATTCTGCAAAATTCACTTTGAGAAGTATTGTTTGAGAGTATGAGACCCATTGTAAGTCCTTCCTGGAACAAAGTAAGGTGTAGGTAAATAGAATATGAAATTATCGAGGGCAGAGGGCATACAGAGATATATCTCATCTCTCTATGCCCTAGAATTAACACACGCCTGCCTGGCATCCAGTAGGTGCTGAGTAAAGTTTGTTGAAATTAAGAACAGTATCATCAAAATTACAGTTATTTTGACCCTCTCAGTTGGGTCGGTTGTACTGGAAGGACCTAACGCATCATCTCATCTGAACCTTCATTTTATAGATAAGAAAATTGAGGCCAAAAGAGGAAAAGTAACTTTGCAGAGATCTCACAAGTTAGGCAGCAGGTACCAGAACCTAGGTCTCTTGTCTCATTCATTGGTTCAACAAATACCCTTTGAGTACCTGCTATGTGCAAGGCTCTGGGTTAAAGCCAACATTGCCTTTATGGAGTTTATATTCTAATGGAGGGAATAAGACATTAAACTAATTGCAAAACTAATAATTTATGTATACTTGGGACACTTGCTTCCAAGGAGGACAGAGCACTAGGAAAGCATGAAGCGGTGGGCCTGGGCTGGGACTCGTGGCCTTGAACTCATCTTGCTGCCTCCCACTGAGCTGCATGTTGACCCCCATGACCACGCTGCTGGGCTCGTCTTAGCTGTCTTTGGCAGGGTTTGTATTATGAGGACCATAGCTCTTGACCCAAACATTGATACAGCTGGAACTGGCAAAGGTTATTTTCTGATTTGTGAATTTCTTAGTGAAGTTATACAATATTAAGACAAATCAATTCAATAATAATAATAATAGCACCTATCATTTATTGAATGCCTACTTACGTTACCTACCCTGCTAAATAATTAACATACATTATCTCCTTAATCTTCTCAGCAACTCTTTGAATTAGGTATTACCTCCATTTTACAGATGACAATACTGAGGCAGAGAGAGTTAAATAATTTGCCAGTCATCCCATGGGTAGTAACTAAAAAGGTAGTATGGGGATTTGAATTGAGGTCTGCCCAGTTCCAAAGTCCACACTGTGTTACAACACATGGTTTTAATTTACAATTTAGGATTAAATGGTGTGAAATTGGAACTGCCTTAGAAAATCAGGATCTGAAAGAATAACAAAAAGTTATTTAATTTAAAAGTAATATGTGTGAAGTGTCTAGCACAGTGGCAAGCCATGGTAGGCCCTCAACAGATGGCAACTGTCATGGTATCACTGTCCTGAAGCCTCTAAACCAGCAGGTGGCAAACTACAGGACACGGACCAAATCTGGCCCATCACCTGTTTTTGTAAATAAAGTTTTATCAAAACACAGCCATCATTCATTTGTAAGTTATGTCTGGCTGCTTTCCCACTACAATACCAGATTTGAATAATTGCAGCAGAGACCCTATGGCTCACAAGCCTAAAATATTTATTATCTGGACCTTCACAGACAAAATTGGCTGCTTTGATCTAGACAAGTGCCTCAGGTTTCTATGTTGCCATTCGGTGAGCCCTGTGTGAGGTTTGGGTACAACTCATGATACTGTATGCCTTCTGCTCAAAATAGAAGGTAAAGGTCAGTAGAAGATTCATATACTGTCTTGAAGCTGTAGGTCAGGCTTTGTGCATCATGCACACATTATATTATTTAATCCCCTGCGAAACCCCATTGTATAAGTAGGCTGGGGCTCAAAGAAATTAAATAAGGTCGTAAAAGCCACTGAGTGCTGAACCAGACTGGTAGGGCATCCAGGCTTATACTCTTTGCAGCTGACGGGAGGCTACATCATGGAGCAAGAGAAAGCAATCTACTACCATTCTTAACCATTGGACTCAACTTCCTTCCTCCAAGACTGATTTCAAATACAAATGGGGCTCCATTGAAAGGCAGTTCCTGCTGGGTGGATAAACATTCAAATGGGACTAGTCAGGGAAAGAAGGGGTCCCTAATTGCTTGGACCGGGAAGGGTGGCTGGTGTTGGGAGCCGGGTCCGATGCCTGGCTGATCACCTGCATGCCACAGTACAGTTCCTGAGCTTGTACGCCTGCTGTCCCAGTCACCTGTGGGGGAGCCATGCTGGTGGCTTCCCACCCTTCCCAACAGGCTTCTGCTGTGCAAAGACCAGAGTCCACATTTGCTTCTAAACTTCTGCAAGGATCCCTCCTAGGCTTGGAGTGCACAGTCAATAACTTTCTTCCTTTGAATGACAAACACGGTGGCCAGAGTGATTGATTGGCTGCTGTCTGAACATCTCAAATACAAATGAACATGTTCTTTTCTTTTACTTTGTAATAAAAGTCAACTACCAACAGGCCTTGAAACACTAAAGTTTTATATTCTAATTGATGGGTCATTCGGGGCATCCCCGCCTCAGCCTACATCTTGTATGGGACAGCTACATTCACACTGGTCCCATTTAAGAATAAGGGGTCAATTTTCAGTTATTTTGTGGCAGAAGATTTACTTTGTAGCCATATTTGTAGCAGTTTGCTGCTCATAATAATAAATTAAGTTTTATAGATGACTTTGACGTCCGTACCCTTCCCTAAGACTGAGCAGGGCCAGAGAGAAGACACAGAAGGCAGGCCAGTGAAAGGTGTTTTTTGAAAGCCTCTCTGAGGAAGGAGTTGACAGGTGTTAAAATGAAGACTTGAATGAAAACCAAGGGCCAAATAGAAGCTGAAGTGAACCATGTAACTTAACAGATTCTCAGACATAGATTTCTGAGCCCTGAACTCAGAGAGAAGGGTTTAAAAGGGTAGTAATAAAAAACCTGTAAATCTACTTGACTAGTAAGGATAACTCCCTACCTTATGATATGGGCAAAACGGAACCACGGCAGAATCTAAACATCGCCTGACCCTTCTGGATGCAATCACCCAAGCTTCTCTCAGACAGATGGCCACTCCCATATCAGGTTCCCACCAGATTTTGTACATCTCCCCGAGGGCATTTAGCAGTGAAATATTTTGCTTATACAAATATGTCTCGTCTGATAGGCTGCATGCTCTTCAAGAATGAGAAGTAAGTCTTATTCATCTCTGTACCTCCAGTGCTAGCCCAGAGAAGGCGCTTGATAAAAGACAGGCACGTGAATGTACAGATGAACAAAATCAGGGAAGGGCAGCCTGCCCGTACCTGCGTTTGCAATCCCAGACAGCCCTAGCTAGTCTCTCTCATGGCAGTCGTCGGGGTCTTCTGTGTGTAGAACCCTCTTCCTAGTGGTGATACATAAGATGGGAAGGAGAAGACCCAAGGGCTCTTCCTCAAAGCAAACGGTTGTTTAGGAGAAAATGGGGCAAAATAAAAGCCTAGGGTCAAGTACAAGTAACAGTACAATGGTAGTTGACCCAGTAACAAGTGCTGAAAAAAGGATAGCCCTTCTAAAATGAGACCCAGAAGTGCTGAGGGAACATAAGGAGTAAACAGAGAGGTGAGTCCTTTGTTCCAAACAGCCCCCAGAAACGGGAAAAACACATGAGAGTGAAGATGGAGCAGGGATCAGGCAAAAGTTTCCATCGGTCACCTTCTGTCAGGCTCCCATCCATGGACTCCCCCTTGGGCATCCTGATCACTTTTGAAAGGGGGGACATTCACTGCAGAAGGTGTGAGTTTCAGACCTGTCCCCACCTTCCCAACTGTGCCACCTCCTCACCGGGCGGCCTTAGCAAGTCCTTCCACCTGTGAGTCTCGGTAGCACTCTCGGCAAGGTGGCATCGCTTCCCAGCGATCCCAGCCTCCCTGGGTGCTGAGGGCATCGGCATGCTGGTGGACGTGAGTGCATTTCCCGAGCAGGCAGGAAGAGCGTGAGTGTGTGTGACCGCAGGTGGCTGTGGGCGAGCAGACCTCCATGCCGTATGCTTTGCCTTGCAGAGGGTTGCCCTGGCTTGTGCAACGGCAACGGCAGATGTACCCTGGACCTGAATGGCTGGCACTGCGTCTGCCAGCTGGGCTGGAGAGGAGCAGGTTGTGACACATCCATGGAAACCGCCTGTGGTGACAGCAAAGACAACGATGGAGGTAGGGCTCCGGCACTGGGGACGCCATGCAGCTCGGGCGGGGGTCGGGCGGGGGCCCAGGGCGGCCGGCGGGCATAAAACTGCACATGTGGTCGAAGGAATGAGTACATGTCTCTAGTTGTTCCGTCTCAACTAATTTAAATGAACTAACGGAAATGAAATTAATGGCCATCTGACAGCCAGCGGAGGGGAGAAGCCATATGGAAGAAAGAATTTTCTAGCAATTCAATAGTGGGATGGGTTACCTGGCAAAGTTACACAATCCCCCTCACTGGAAATGGACAAGAAGAGGCCCGTCCAGTTTTGTATTACAGAAAGTGGCAGAAAGGATGCTTCTCCAGCAGAGGGAGGTTGAGTTACCTTTGGTTGAGATGCCTTCTCCCCTGATTCTGGTAGTAACCCCCAACAAGCCACCTTTGCCCCCACACCCTCTGTCCCTGTGGGTTTGTAATAGAATTGGTCTTAGTTAATAGGTTTTTTTCAAGTACTGCATAGTCCAGACCCTAACGAAGAGAGGCCTAGTCTTGTGGAACATTTCTCAGCTGAGAGAGAAGAGACCAGGGTTCTAATCCCTATCAATTCCCTGTGTATCCTTAAGCAAGTTACTTGATGTCTCTGGGCCTCACACTTCCTATTTATGAAATGGGGCAGTTGGATCATGAGGACCATTCCAATCCTTATATTGGTCCTAGCATTAACCTTCTTTTTTCTGTTGTGTTACTTGGATAAATATAATCACGATGTGCTCTACTATCCCTCTTAGAAGATGGGTTGATCCTTCCTAACTCTCCTAATCTCAGGGGGTTAGTAGGAGAGATTAAAAAGATAGAGAAATGAAAAAAATTCTTGTGCTCCATAAATATCCAGAGTTCCTCCTACGGGGCCAGGCCCTAGGCCAGGCACAGCGATGACAGAGTCCCTTCACCCTTCCACGCCTCCAGATGTCACCAGAGCACTGGCTGGCGAGGGACCAGCAAAGCCGGCAGGCAGAGAGAGGCCCTGACCCACCTGACAAGAAGATGTTCCTTCTTCGTGTAGTTCGGTCCATGAAACTGCTCCTGAAATGCTGTCACGCGTCTTCTCAGCTGTGACATAGTGACCCTCTGATGGGGCGTGTCTGTTTCATGCCCATTTCAGAGATGGGGAAACTGTGGCCCAAACATGCAAAGTGGCTGTAAAGTGAGAATAAGAATGCTTGCCCTGCAGGGTCGCTGTGAGGATGGCAGGTGCACTCAACGTGCCTGAGAGGCAGCTCAGCACAGCGATGAAAAGTGCGGGATCTCTACCCAGACAGCTGGGATTTAAACCCTGGCTCTCCCATGTGCTCACTGCAGGCCCCTGAGTGGGCTCTTCAACTTCTCTAAGCCTCAGTCCCTCACCTGCAAATGTCAGTTCCCGTTCTCCTGCGCCTTACTACCTGTAAGCACAGAAGCATGATATTTATGATAAAAATAAATATATACCCATATATAAATCATTATTTTTAAAAATTGGAATTATGCTCTCTATGAAATTTTACACTCTATTTATTTCACTTCAGATTATAATGTGTTTTTCCATATAATAATGTATTTTGACCTTTTTCATCTCTTGATTAAAATTTGTGTCCCAAACTGTTCCATGCTCCTTGCTAGAAGGGAAATAATTCAAGTGTACAAGGAAAGTAAGAGCCATAGTTTAGAGATCATCCCCTGGTGCCAGGCACTGTGCTGGGCGCTCTGTGGACGTGATGTCCAGCCCTTCACAACAGACATGCAGGGCAGACATTTCCATGTGGGGAAACTGAGGCTGGGTTAGCTGAAGACATTTGCCCAGTGTCACACAGTGGATCAGCAGGAGAGCTAGGGTTAGAATGGAATGGGTGTTTCAAAAAAAGAAGCCAGAGTATAAAATCCCCTGGAATCTTAAAACAACCAGACCCCTTTGGATGAAGGGTTTGTAAGCAGCTTCAAGGTGTGATCATCTCTTCAGGCGCTGTCGGTCCCATGAAAAATGATCGTGGATTGCAATACAGATCACTGATAGATGCCACCTGGAAGGAGAAATTTCAGGAGAGCGGAGAACAAAACTCTCTGTCCTCCCTCCTCCTCCCCATCTCCCACTGCTGGAATGGAGAGCTCCCGTAAAGCCATAGAATTCGGTCACCCTTCAGACTATCTCTAAACCACATTTCTTGTGATAAGAGATAAGAGAGAAATTGACCTTTAAAAATCCTGTGTTGCAAGGGGCAGATAGAGATTTTGGAAGCCTTTTCAAAGAAGGCACAGAGTTTATTATCGCAAATGACAAAAACTTCTCCCAGATGTGTACGGGGGGCGGGGGGAGGCATACCCCCCATCCCCAGGGCCTCCCTGGGTGCTGTTCACGGGCTGCTGTAAGGCTGTTCTGCGGCCGCAGTAAGACAGGCTTGGCTGCTGGGCTGTGGGGCCCAGGCAGCAGCTAAGCCCACAGGGAGAAAGATGGACGGGTTACACACCATCCACGGGGCCGTGAGTGTGAGGACCATGCAAACAACTGCAACACAAAGAGTTTGCTCATCCATGAATTTCCCAGACCTGTTCCCATCTCTGTTCTCCTCTCAGCTTGCTCATGTCCACCCCTCTGGTCCCAGTTCAGGCATTCGGTCTTCTAGGACATAGCCCAGCCCGCAGCCCAAGCTGGATTCCCAGCTTCTGGCTTCCACGGCCCCATCTCTTCCTTCTTTCCCAGCACTCTGTTGTCTCTGGCTCACCCAGCACACCGCATCCCACAGAGGCGTGACCGCCTTCCCGTCTGTCCACACGGTGGGCGCCGAAGGGACGGGCCTGTCCCCGTGCCTCCTTTCTAAGGAGAGGAATAAATTCCTCCCCGGGGGACTGGCTTCCACCACACCCCAGGGCCCGGCCACAGTGATGAGCTGTTTGCCTCAGGGTCTTCAGATCATCATTCGTTTCTTTGTTCATTCACTCAGCAAACGCGATGCTCACTGTGTGCGAGGCACCAGGCTCCGCATTCGGGGTAGAGAAGTCAGCAAGTCTGCTCCTGCCCTCCGTGGAGGAACTAGAACATCTAGAGCATGGACAGAAAAGGATGGAGACTGTGGCATTGTGCTAACAGCTGGGTTCGGAGAAAGATAAGAAACCAAACTCCCAGCTCCGCCACACTTCACTAGCAGGATGACGTTGTCAGTCACTTGACCTAAGCCCCAGTGTCCTCATCTGTAAAGACGAGAAGGCTAGCTGAACCACCACCTTCGACAGGATCCTAGGGCACACCATTGGCTTTCTGAGGGAGTCTCAGCCAGCCAGCCACCAGGAGAGATGGGCCCGTGGCATAGAAAGGCGAGGAGGTGGCTGTCAGTCAGGTTAGCCCCCAGAAGCTGCCCCATTGACCCCCCCCAACTGAGGAGGATACCGACATCAGGCATGGAGGGGAGTCACCCAGGGTCCCACCACTCACTGGCAGCTGTTAAGATCACAGAAAAGCCACTGCTACTCAGGACAGGGACTGATGGCAGGGGACCTCACCCATTCCTGTGTCATAGCACCTGTCTGCAGAGGGGGCTCCAGGGAATGGCCACAGGCATGGGGAGGACCCCAGAACGTCACTGAATGACTCACTTCCTCTTTACAACCCAGGAACCCGCCAACAATCCTGAAGGGCTGACGGAGATTACTCTCCTGGTGTCACATGAACAAATGATGTCTCAGACGTAGGAAGGGGTGGCCCAAGGTCTCACAGTGAGAAAGAGACAGAGCTGGGGAAGGAACTGGCTCTTCGGGCTTCTAGCCTGGATTTTTTTTCTCTCCTATGCCCCACTCCCTAGTTCTCAAGGTCACTTGACACCCACCAGCAGGGCAGGCACTGAGGAGGGGGCTGAAGGAAACAGCATGGCCTTTATCCACAAGTCGGTAGCACTTAGGTGGAAATGTTAGCAGAAGCCCCCGCTGTGTGCACAATGTAGCATTTCAGCCTGGGGGGAGCTTCAAGTTGAAGGGTCACGAGGACTTGAACCCCTCTGGAATGTTCATTTAGTGCCCCAGAGACCTGCATCTTTTGTCTGTTTTTTTCCTCCCTCCCTCCCTTTTTTTCCATTTTTCTTTTTACTCTCTGGTTTGACTCTTCTGGACACTTCCTCTCTGCTTCCCTTTGCCCTCCACGCCATCAGAGGTCACTGCTGGGTCCGGTATTGTGACCCTCCAGCCTTCAGGAGCCCCAGCGGCCTCCCACATTTCCTTCTGCCCCCTTCACTTTCACCATGTAAGCAGAGAGAGGAAGGAAAAAGGATATTTCTGGGGGGTGGGAGGAATGTTCTCTCCCAAAAGTTGGGGTTTAGAGTTCAAGAGGGTTTTACTGAAAATTTTAAGGAAATAGAGAAAAATCCTCCCTATTTTCCTGGTGTTTTTTGTTTGTCTTTCTGTTTGCCATAAGAAAGGACTGTCAATGGGAATAGCATACAAATGAAATACGGACATTTTTTAAGTCAACCGACTTGTGTGTAATATACAGTTAAGTAAGATATGAAGTCCTTGGAAAATGTAAATATTTCCAAACTAGCCAAACTGGAGAATCATGAAAACTGTACATTGAGGTGTTTCTAGTCTACCCCAAAATTTACTTTTGTCTCCCCAAAGCTACTTTTTCCTCTTAACATGCCTCTTCTCAAGTCTGTCACCTCTGCCTAAGAAAACAGAAGCATGGAAGTCTCCCTTACTGTAGGCAGCCACATGCCCCCTATCAGGCTACCGGGTGCTGCCTTTGAAAACAGAGGGATTTGCACAAAAGCCTGTCTCGTAAACTGCACCTTTGATAAGAATTTTGTGGGCCCCACTCATTTTTGAAACAGGGGCTTCCTTTAATAATGATCATCTCTATTAGCAGAGGTTTAGCCCACATTTACTACTTCGCAAATATTTGCTGAGTCAATGATGAGGGAGCATCCACCCAGGAAGGCCTAGGCGGACAGAATTGTTGGCCTGGCATTGTCACTCTGTCCCGTGAAGTGTACTCATGAGCCATCCCACGATCCCAGCACTTTCATGAGAGCCCTGCTTGTGTGATGTGGCTCCATTTCAGAGAACGCCAATCTTCAAGTCTCCTGGGTCTCCACTTCCTGACTTACCGGTGTGTCTCTCAGGCCATCTTTGTCTAGTTCAGTTCTTCAAAGCCAGGCTGTATTCAGAAAGAGCTGCCCTGAAATGTGTGTGGGAGGGAGCCAGGACAGGTCCATTGTGAGGATGCCTGTCCAAGGGAAGCACCCGGCCAGGGAGCTAACAGGGACTCTTGTTTACCAAGCACAGACTTAGGTGCTGGTCATCATGCCAAGTGCTCATGTCCGTGATCTCACCTAATCCCCCCAGCCCAGCTGTGAGGCACGTCTGATTGTGCCCTTTGTAGATGGGCCGAATTGAAGCTCAGAGCCCTTGCTGAGACTTTCATTTCCAGCAGAATGGCCAACTAGATCACAAAGGGCCTCTGATCCCAAGAAACAACGATTTGTTTTTTAAATTGATGGCTTAATTTGTTTTTGTTTTTTTAAGATTTTTTTTTTAATTTATTTTTTGACAGAGAGAGACACAGCAAGAGAGGGAACACAAGCAGGGGGAGTGGGAGAGGGAGAAGCAGGCTTCCCGTGGAGCAGGGAGCCCAATGCGGGGCTCGATCCTGGGATCCCGGGATCATCACCTGAGCCGAAGGCAGATGCTTAATGACTGAGCCACCCAGGCGCCCCAGCTTAATTTGTTTTTAAAAAAGGAAAGAAAATAGGAGTGTGGGGAAGCCTGATTCCAGAAGCAAGGATGAAACCAGAAGCTAGAGGAGGCACAGGGATACTGAGATGAGCTCCATGTCTGGGGAAGGAGAGAGAAAATCAACATTAGAGTGGGGGGAGGGGGAGTGAGTGCTGTGATGGAGTTCACCCAGGGAGCCGGAAGGGCACAGAAGAGAGGTATTTCAGCAAGACTCATAAATTCATGTCTTCCACTTAAGAAAGAGTTCCCGGTGGGGCACCTGGGTGGCTCAGTCGTTAAGCGTCTGCCTTTGGCTCAGGTCATGATCTCAGGGTCCTGGGATCGAGCCCCGCATCGGGCTCCCTGCTCCGCGGGAAGCCTGCTTCTCCCTCTCCCACTCCCCCTGCTTGTGTTCCCTCTCTCGCTGTGTCTCTCTCTGTCAAATAAATAAATAAAATCTTAAAAAAAAAACAAACAAAAAAGAAATAGTTCCCAAAAGTCTCTTCAGGACTCAAAGAACCTTTCATACTTCAGAAAGAACTGGGCTCAGATTCCAAGTCAGCTCCTTCTCTGACTACACAAACTTGACCAAGTTACTCTACCACTTTGAGCCTCCAGTTCCTTCTCTCTAAAATGAGGGTGATGGGGAGCCTGGGCCGCTCAGTTAATTGAGCATCCAACTCTTGATTTCGGCCCCAGTCATGATCTCAGGGTCATGAGGTCAAGCTCCGCATCGCGCTCCACGCTCAGCATGGAGTCTGCTTGGGATTCTCTCTCTCTCTCTCTCTCTCAAGTGAATAAATAAATCTTTTTTAAAAATAAAATAAATAAAATGTGGGTGATGGTGACAACAGCGGCTACTTCACTGAGCTGGGAAGATTCAACGATGCATTCCTTGAAAGCATTCTTTGTCAAGCATTTAGCACAATACCTGTGGTCGTCATCATCATCATTTAATATAATATTAATAATAATAACAATAATTCCTGGATAACCTTCCCCGAGGACTAGAGAACAGGGAGCAGTGCTTCCAAGATGCCACAGAGCAAAGTGTTTATAAAGAGGTAAAAGACTGGCTTCCAGGGTCTGCTTCGGTGGTAAACAAGAGCAGGCAATAGCTAATAAAATTTCAAATTAGCCATGACTTTTCACAGCCCTTCAATTGTGCTTGCTGATTTAATGGTCAACGTCCCTGCTCCCTGGGATTGAATAATGGAGCATTTCTGCGGCGTTATGGATGCGGCAGCTGAATCTGTCAGGCTAACATCAATAGCAGAATGCAAATAACCCACAGCTTGGGCTGTAATTATGTGTTTAAGCAACGTCTGACAGGCGCAGCACGAGAAGGTGTGATGGAGCCGCCGTCCGCCGGAGGAGACAGGTGCTTTGCTAGGCAGTTAGTGGGTGGATCTGGGCCCTGGCACAGGACCCACGAGTTAGGAGCCGGGACCATGCTGGGGTCAGAGGAGGCCTTTCCTCCACATCTCAAGATGAATCTGGGAGGTGAGCAGACCAAGGACAAATGGCCCTACACTTTGGTGAGCCATGTTGTAGACTCAGGGACAGGAAGGGGTGCCACCTCTTAGTAAGTACTTGCTGTGTACCCAGTATTCTGCTAGATTTGGGGACATATACTATGTTTTGTATTCATGTCACAAATACTTACGTGACACTTTTATAATCCCCTTGTAAGACACATGGGGAACGGGGCCCAGAGAGTTTAAGTAACTTGCCCCCAAGTAGTAAGTTTCAGAGCCAGGGTTTGACCCCAGACAATCTGGGTTCTGGAGTCCAGGCTGTTGATGCACTACCCTCAAGGAAGTCATGAAGTCTGCAATGCCATGCAGAAGTAGGCAAGAAAGACAAGGGATTTTTGTCCCTAATTTACTAAGGGAAAAAAACTGGATTTCAGGGAGGTCAGGTAGCTTACCGGAGGCCACAATACATCTGAGGCTAGTAAGGAGGCTTGGGGGGGCCGCCTGTGTGGATGGGGCGCCGTATCTGGCTCGGGCTATGCTGTGCTCTGGTGGGCGGCATCTGTATCGTAAACCCTGGGAGATAGAAGCGGGGGAGGCATGTCAATGATGAGGAGACTGGGGCTCAGAGAGTGAGAGCAGGCATCCGTCCACGGGCATGCTTAGGGGCAGTTCTGGGACCTGAGCTGCAGCCTGAGCCTCATGATGCTCCCACCATACCACACTGTTGAGCTGAAATGAACGAAGATAGTGGTTTTCTGGCTTTTGTGGACTGTCATTTGGTTTCATCCCCTGATACATTTGTCAATTCATTCAATTCTCACTCGTGTAGTTACTTCACGGCCATGTTTTAAACTCCTGAACTAAGAGCTGGGGACACAACAGAGGTAACCGGAACAGGATCTAGGTCTCCAGGATGGTGGGGTGCCCAGCTAATAAGCAAGAGAGGCAGAATTTGAACCCAGAGGAACACATGCCCTTAGACTGCTCTCTGCAACAAAGCAAACAGACTGTCACCCTGGGCTGTTCCTGTCCCCCCTCCCGGCTCTTATTGCTCGTAACCCTTAAATTTCCTTCCAAACCACCCACTTCTCCGCACCTCCACTGTTCCTGCTCTGATCTCTTGTGCCCCGTGCAACCTCAGAGATGCCCTCACTGCCCGCCGTGGGGCTCCCAGCTTCTACTCTGGGCCAGCTTCAGTACCCCCTCCTGGTTACAGGAGAGCTTCTTTCAGTGATGCAGATCAGACGATGTCCCCCCGGCTTTCAACCTTCCAGGAGTTCCCACCGTCCCCATCCTGGGGGTGGTAGGCAAACTCCCTAAGCTGGCCAGCGTCCCCGATACTTCTGCTTCCACCAGCATCGACAGTCTCTTCTCGGGCTCGTCCCTCATCTTCTGAGTTGAGCTGAGCAGCTCAGATGTTCAGTATGTTCTCCCACCCCTGGGCCCTCATAGAATTCCCTCTGTCTCTTCGAAAAGAAACAGAAACACCTTATCCCCACCTGTCCCCCTGTACACGGGCTTGTCCGTCTCCCCGACTAGATGAGTGGGCTAGGAGCAGACCTGAAGCCCCTGGATCTCCCCGCAAAGCCCTTGGCTTATGTCAGGTCCTTAATCAAGTGCCTCAGTGAGTGGAAAATAGAGACGTGAACGAAGGCATTGTGGAGAGATGCGGCTGGTGGACTGTAGCGGTGTGAACTTCATGCTCTGTCACCCCTGCAGATGGCTTGCTGGACTGCATGGACCCTGACTGTTGCCTCCAGCCCCTCTGCCATGTCAACCCGCTGTGCCTGGGCTCCCCTGACCCTCTGGACATCATCCAGGAGACACAGGCCCCCGCGTCCCAGCAGAACCTGCACTCCTTCTACGACCGCATCAAGTTCCTTGTGGGCAGGGACAGCACGCACATCATTCCCGGGGAGAACCCCTTTGACGGAGGGTGAGTCCCCTGGGCCCCAGCCCCTGCCATGGCTGTCTGCGTGAGAACTGAATCACCTCTCGGGGCCACCGTTGGGGTGGTGGGGGTAGGGAGGAAGCCAGAAGGGTGGGCATTGAAGGCTCTCGATGGAATGTCACGGGGGAGGAGAGAAGCAGCCTCAGGTGCCCACACTTAGAAAACTGCTATCCCAGGCATTTGGAATTTTAATGAGCAAAGTTGTGTTGTTCCCGCTGGGTGATAGATGGAGAGAGTGAGAAATCAAAGGTCCAAGGGGAATCTTGGATCAATACCCTCTTTGCAGTCAGCTCTTACTGATTCTGCCGTCTCCAGACTAGCAGAAACGCTTTAACACTGTTCACCCTCAGAGCCGATGTCCAGAAGACGCTGGGGGGTGGGGTGCAGCGGCTGCCCCCCCAGGCCGTCTGCCTGTGCATTCTTTCACAAGTGTTCAGTTGTGTCTGTCACCCACTGGACAGTTGTTCACTGAGGTCCACTCTGTGCCAGGTCCTGTGCTGGAATCACAGAGGTGAATAGGACACGTCCCTGCTCATGGGTCACTCCCAGTCCACTAAGGGGACAAAAAAAAAGACCTCCAGGGTGATCCACCAGAACTGTGCCCTCAGGGTACTCTGGGACCGTTGAGGAGGTGCTCCTGCGGAGGGGAAAACCACGACTTAAGGACAGTCTTAAAGATGAGAAATGATTGGCTTGGCCAGGGAGGGGAGAGTGTTCCCAGGAGAGAGAACAGCTTGTACAAAGACCAGGGGCTGGAAAGCGCACGGGGCCAGCAAAAGGCCGCTCTCTATTCTCCGCTCCCCCGACCGGGCTCTCGACCCAGGCATAGCATCCGAGAGTGACCTGTAATAATTTCTTTTGAATGTCTTCCAGTGTAGGGATGCCTCTTACATGCAGAGCTTTCTCTAAAGTCAGCACAGTTCAGTTCAGTAGTTACAGATTTTGTCCCTTCTGTGTCCATGACTTCTGTGCCAGAGAGTTCCTGGCCCACGGGGACAACGGTCTTGTGGTGAGGGGCGGGAAGGGTGAAGGCCATCCTCAAGTTCTGTTTAAAGGGGGAGATCAGCAGGGCTCAGGCATCACTTGGGCCTGAGGAACGCAGGAGTCTCTCGCTCAGATGCCTTGGGAGATGGTGTTGCCTTCGCCAGGTTGGGGATCCGAGAGCAGCAGGATGGTTGGGAGCCAGGTGATGACCTCCCCCCTGCACAGTAAGGGCAAGGAAGGGAGATTTTGTAGTTCATAAGCTATTCTGGAGCTCACATGGAGGTCAGAGGTGTTGATTTGGGAGCCTTCAACAAGCAAGCAGGAGTTGAAACCAGGAGCACACAACAGTTCGCTTGAGGCGAATGTGTGTGGGGGGGAAGGGCAGGGGCCGCAGAAGGAGCCGCCCTGGGAGGCGAGGCGATATGGTCATCTCCGGAGCATAACTGGGGGTCCAAGGAGAAGGCCCCCCTGTTGGGACAGGATGGAGCCTGGGTTCTGGGCTTCACACCACAGGGCTGTGGGGTCCAGAGCACCTGCCTCCCACTGCCCCCGTCCCTCCTCACAAGGAGCAAGGACAGGACAGAGAGAGTGAAATGGGGGAGTACTCTGAGCCCAGCGGGCGGGGTGTAACAGGAGTGCGTAAAATCATTCAAACTTTAACCTTTTCAGAGATGAAAGTGCTTTGTAGTCCAAATCTTTCAACTCACCTCAAGAACCTTGAGAACCGCAGAGGTTAAATGACCTTCCCAAATTCACAGGCTAGTCAAGTGGCTGAGCCAGGAGCAGAACTAGAGAGAAGAAAAACCTATTCGTTTATCTTGGTCAGAAATGCTGCTTTTGTCTCTGGGTAGGAAGCTTCCTGCTCTTTTATTCAATTGTGTGACTTTGTATATGCTTGTGGGCCTTCTCATGGCCTATGTTCTTTTAATCAACCGGAGATAGGCATATTATTCCCACCAAGGGGAATATTCCTTGCTCAGCCTTTCTTTACTGGGCCCATTATGGGATCTGATCAGGGTTCTGGCTGGTTGGCTGCCAGTGGGCAGGACCCTTACCGTGCCATCCTGATCGGTGCCAGCAGGGACCACGCCCCCTGCATGTCTTCTGGTGACCCACCAAAGCCTGCTGCTTACATGCCGCAGACCCCTGGGGGACCCACACAGGCTTTCACCACTGTGGCTCCAGCGGGTCTGACTTGCAGGGAACTTGAGAAAGCTGTACCAGGAGAAAGGAACCTTTCGACAGAAGGGGAGAGCATAGGCCTCGGAGTCAGGCCAGCTTGTGTTTCCAATTCTGGCGCTGTCACTACCGGGTACATGGCTCTGGACAAGTGGCTTAATATAACACATATGTAAATGTCCATCAACCCTCTAAACTGAGTCCTCCAGGAAAGGACTGCATCTTACTCATTTTAGCACTTAGTAGATGCTCAAAACAAACATGCATACATATTGCCTTAAACAATGAAGAAATGGAAGGAAGGAAGGGAGGGAGGGAGGGAGGATGGATGGATACATTATCTATTTTACTTAATTTTATACTGAGGATTCAGAGTCAAGGGAGGTTAAATCATCTGCTAAAAATCATATTACAGATGAGTAGCAGAGGCAGGAGGAGAAGTCGGCTCCCAGATCATTGTTTATGTATCTGTCACCTTCAGTTAAACTACAGATGCTTTGAAAGCAGAGACTGTTCATCTCTCCAAACCTATCACACTTAGGGCAAGGCCTGGAATATGGTATTCACTCTGCAAATAAATGGATAACAGAAGCTTCTAAATGTTACTGCAAAAATTCCTTTCACCTAATATGTGCCCAAACCATTATATCCCTGCTCCTTGCTCATCTAGATTTGGAAGAAACAGCGGTCTATCACTACTCAGTATCCCCAAACAGATTTTTATGTTAAAAAAAAAAAAAAGCCCAAGTGACCAGAAACCTGGAAACATGAGGCATCAAATGCTTTTCCCATTAGACTGCCCAAGGGGTATCCTCTGTCTTGATCTGGGTCTGCAGACCAGTGCTTATTTACGTAGTTGGGATGAAGTGGAACCCCTTACCAGGTTTGGGTTGTGGCCTGCCTTCCTATCGTATAAAGGAATGTGGCTTCACAGAAAGTGCCCAGAGTTTGAATCTTGGATTTTCCTCCCACCAGCACTGTGTGACCTCAGAGGAAATGATTAAACCTTTGTGCATGGGCCTCCAATTACAAATGGGCAATAATAATGACTATTTCATGAATGCCATTGAAAGGGTTAACTGAAATAAAGCACCTAGCATAGGGCTTGGTACTTAGGTGGTCAGTAAATGGTAGCGTTTACGGCAGCGGCATGGCCTAGTGAAAATAACACAAGCTTTGGAATCAGACAAGACTTATTTTTTTTAATTTAATTTTATTTTATTTAAATTCAGTTAGTTAACATATAGTGTATTATTAGTTTCAAGGGTAGAGGTCAGTGATTCATCAGCTGCATGTAACACCCAGTGCTCATTACATCACGTGCCCTTCTTAATGCGCGACACACAGTTACCCCATCCCCCCACCCCCCTCCCCTTCAGCAACCCTCAGTTTGTTTCCTATGATTAAGAGTCTCTTATGGTTTGTCTCCCTCTCTGGTTTCATCTTGTTTTATTTTTCCCTCCCTTCCCCTATGATCCTCTGTTTTGTTTCTTAAGTCCCATATATGAGCAAGATCATAATGGTATTTGTCTTTCTCTGATTGACTTCTTTCATTTAGCATAATACCCTCTTGTTCCATCCACGTCGCTGCAAATGGCAGGATGTCATTTTTGATGGCTGAGTAATATTCCATTGTATATAAATGCCACATCTTCTTTATCCATTTATCTCAGACAACTGGATTTAAAGTCTTTTGCATCTACTTTCTGCCTGTGTGACCTTGGGAAATTTCCTTAACCTCTCTGAGCTCCAATTTCTTCATCTGTAAGAGTGGGGTAATAATGTCTACTTTGCAGAGTTGCCATGAGAATTAAATGAAAAAAACAAAGTACCTAAAGTCATCACCTACTACTGGCCACACCAAAAATGTTTGCTAATTCTATGATGATGATTATGATGATGGAGAAGAAGATGATGATGACGATGGTGATGGTGACGTTGTTAAAAAGAACTTCTAACTCTTTTAATTGGAAGTGCAACTTGATAGTAACGTGTCCTCCAGGGAAGTCCAGCAGCCACCGAGAGAGGAGAGAGCTTTAGACTGTTGAATTCTTATTTGAGGAAAGGAAAAAGCAGCATTGTGCCAGCCAGCTGTCAGCCGGGGTCCTTGTTCGGGAGGAATGGCACTCCTCCAGAGAGTGGGGTTTCTGATGAGCAGGCAGACCTGACTCGGTGCCTGTGCCTGACAGAAAAACCCACATTCCCCTGTGCCCCATATGCTGTGGCACAGCTTGTATGGTCTGCACAGGAGTCCATTTAACAGGCCTCACGATGCAGGCTGTCACCCAGGGACGCGGCAGCATTTCTGAGCCCAGCGAGGATGGGCAGCCTGAGGCGCCTTCCTGCACGCCGCAGGCTCCCAGCTGTGTGTCTGACTCAGGGAGGCCTGACCCCAGGGCTGGGATGAAGAAGCAGGAGGCTCTCAGGTCCACCAGTGACACCAGGGATTCTATGGAGAGCTTCTTATGCTTCTATGCAGCACCCCAGCTGGCGCCCAAGGTCCTGGAGCAGGGGTGGCTCTCAGAGAAGGAGGGGCAGCAGGGCTTCAGGATGTGAGGGCCCCTGCCAAGCATGGTAGGCTCTAGGCTGGGCTGGACTCCTTGGAGGAGAGCACAGAGCTTGACTCCGAACTGAAGCAGAAGGACTGCCCGAAGGACTTGGAGTAGGGAAGGCCTCCCTCGGGAACTCTGCCTGGCTCATCTGTGTCCCTAGAGCCCAGCACAATGCCTGGTCCAGAGCAGGTGTTTCATACAGTAGCATCTCTGTCTGACATTCTGCCCCTGCCGTCCTCAACTCCATGTAAGTGGTAGAGATGTGAGTGGCTTCTGCTGATCTAACACACAGGTCTAAAGTAAGAGGGGACAGAGCAGACAGGAGAACCACCATCACCAGATTAAGTGGCTTGAATACCGTCTTTCCTTCCCAGCCTGGAGGCCCAGACCCCATCTGCTCAGTGGAATGCCTGTCCCTCACCTGGAGTCATGGGAAAAATATAATGTATGGTGCCCTCTGAGTGGGAAGGAAGGGGCCACTCGGGTCTGTAGGTGGCAGATGGATCCCCAACTGACCATCCATAAAAGGAGGATGGATAACAGGACCCAGACTATAAAGCTTGGGATCAGACAGTTGGGAAAGAGAGGGAAGCATGAGACATTTCCTCCTCAGAGACCACTCAAGGCCACTATGTCCCTATGACACAATTTTGGTTGCATCTCTTCTCTTGGGAAGGACGGGCTGGACATAGGGCAGACAGATCCCTTCAGCAAATAGTTGTGGATCGCCAATGCCAGATCGTAGGAAGAGGTTCTGACAAAAGAACCATCCCCGAGTTATTTGAATATTAGTTCAGTGTAGGTTTGAGGACACTATGGGTGAGAGAAATGTGATGTTGTCCAGTCTTTCTGGGCCCCTGTAAGCCTAACAGCTTATCAACTCACTCAGATGAGAAAGTTGGGTGTGGACAGATTGCTACGAAAGTCAGCTGATGGGGGCGCCTGGGTGGCTCGGTCGGTTGGGCATCTGCCTTCAGTCAGTCGGGCATCTGCCTTCAGCTCGGGCATGGTCCCAGGATCCTGGGATCCAGCCCCGCATCAAGGTCCTTGCTCAGTGGGGAGTCTGCTTCTCCCTCTGCCCCTCCACCCTGCTTGTGCCCTCTCTCATTATCTCTCTCTCTCTCTCAAATAAATGAGTAAAATCTTAAAAAAAAAAAAAAAAAAAAAGTCAGCTGATGGGACACACTGAGCCCAAAGAGAAAAGACTTGAGGAGTCGGGACTTTAGAAAAAGGATGGGGGATGGGTGACCAGAGCACTCATCCCAAAGGAGGCAGAGGATCATATGCTGTGGAGAGGGTCAGATCCTCTGGAGAGCAGAGACTGGCCAGGCTCTGAGGGGTACAGAGCTGCCACACAACACAAACTCTGTTTGGTACATACTGCTCCATGCAAGAAGATATGCATCCATAGCCCCTTACCTTGAGGGCTCTTCGTGTGTCCCATCCTTTGTTAGTCATTGAACCCCTAGTGCCAAGCAGACAGGTTGACACAGACTAAGCCACACGGATGGCAGAATGAATCAGCGAGTCAGCCAATCAGCCAGAGCTGAGTGCCTGAAGAGAGGTAGAGACAAAGCATCCCAAGAATTCAAAAGTATGGCCATCACCCCTTAGGGGCTGCATCTGGCACCTGTTTGTGTCTCTAGCACCCAGCACAGGCCTGGCCCAGAGGAGCCAACAGTATATGTTTGTTTTTGAAAATGAACGAGCGAGCCAACAAGGGAACTTTCACTGAATAAAGACTTCCGGCAGGGCACGGCCTTTGGCCTGAGACAAAGATTTCAGTGAGGATGGCGGGCCATTAAAACATTATTTATCCTGCTTCTGGTCCCAACAACCCATTAGTGCATCATGGAATCAATGTAGTGAGTTGCAACTATTTTTTTAAAAAGAAGTAAATTTAAATGGAATGGGATACAATGGAATGGAACGTATCAGTGCAGCTCTGTGAAAAGGGTAGGTACTGCACGAAACATGGTTGGTTGTGTGCGTGCTCGTGCACACGTGCTACTGAACAAGATCCATTGCTTAGTGTTGGCTTCAGTTGAACAAGACTTAAAAATGAACAGAGCACTGGGTGTTATACACAAACAATGAATCATGGAACACTACATCAAATAAATAGATAGATACATAAGATAGATAGATGATAGATAGATAGATAGATGATAGATAGATGATAGATAGATAGATGATAGATGATAGATAGATGATAGATAGATAGATGATAGATAGATAGATGATAGAGACATACATACATACATACATACATACATGCATGCATGCCTTCTAGACTGAGGAACTGGCAAGACTTTCCAGGATAATCGGAGAATTGAGAGAATTTTAATGTGGATGGAGCATAATTATGGTGCTACTGTTTTCCAAGTCAAAAGTCAAGAGCCATGCTCTAACATTTGAAATCAAGATGGTCTCAGGAAGTCTGGGGTACATGATCCTGGTGTGCAGAGGGGGCCTGCAGGAGAGGGGAGAACACGGGGGACCATGCGGCCAGACAGGTGGGTTTGGGGCAGGAACCGAGAAAGATCCGTCCCTCGCCTGTTCACTAACCAGATCAGAGTTGGTTGTCTCAGTTAGGACTTAAAACTGGCTGTAAAGAGAAATGAAGTCACCTTGATGCCATGTCAGTCATTCAGAATTCCCTTCAGATCCTTTTATAAAGACATGAAGTTTCCAGGAATTTTGAAAGCAAGGGTTTCCAAGAGGAAAAAAATAATGGAAGGGGTGGGGGAAGGTCACATATGCGCTCCAGTCTTTTATCGGCGCCCTGCGGATGTAGAGCCATACGCGCGTATCGGTGGCGGAGCGCTTACAGAAGGGCATTTGCGTGCCACCCCAGCTGCACCCCCAGCCCCAGGCCTCGGAGAGCCCTCAGAGAGGCTGAGCGGTAGAGACCATCTAATGGAGCTCAAATAAACACCAGCTTCCTGACAGCTGGCCTCTGAGTGAATGTATTATTGAATTACACTCCTGTGTTTCAGAACAAGCTGAGCTGACAGGCTACCCCATCAGTTTAAGAAAAGGAGGGTAAGGAGAAAGACAATGATAAATTACCCTGGCGGAAGATGGAAGAAGGTAAAGATCCTGCTTCCTCCAAAATGTCAGCCATTATATATTATTCATGTTGGTTTTTAAAAAATCCCTCCCCACATTGAAATGAATGTTTATGATGATAAAGCAACTAGGTGAATTTAATTCAGGATGCAGGCAGCAACTTCTCACATCATCCTGATGAGCAGCTAACAACTCCTCTTCTGCCACTTGATCATCCCTTTATTGATTTCAAAGCCGAATTACGATCTCTGTTTGCTTGGTAGCTTGAGCCTGTTCCTAGCTGTCCATCACGGGCAGCTTTAGCAGAGGATGCTGTGCCGGAGCGGAAACCACTTGGGGTTTACGGGGAGAGGGCCTGCGTTCAAGTCCTTGGGCAAATGAGAGCAGATGACCTTGGGTGAACGAGGCTCCATGTCCTCATCTGTAATGTGGGGCTACCAATTCCCTCCCTGCAGGTTGTTTGGAAGGTTAAATGAGATAAAATACCCTAAAGCCTGCTGGCTGGCACATAGTACACATTCAGTAATAACACCTACCATTTACCGAGGATGATCCATGCATCGGCATTGTTTGAAATGCTTTGTAGGTTTCCTAAGTAGTAGTAACACCTTTACGTCTCCCCCCAAACCATATGACATAGGGACTTCATCACCCTTCTTGTACAGACGGGAAACTGAGGCACAGAGAAGTTGAGTAACCTGGCCAAAGACACAGGGCTTGTAAAGTGGCAGAGCCAGCATTTTTTAAAAATATTTTTAAAAGATTTATTTGTTTATTTTAGAGAGCAAGCATGCAGGAGCAGGGGGAGGGGCAGAGGGAGAGGGAGAAAGAGAAGCAGAGTCCCGGCTGAGCACGGAGCCCCAACACAGGGCTCGATCCCACCGCGCTGAGATCAGGACCTGAGCTGAAATCAAGGGTCAGACTGACAGAACCACCCAGGTGCCCCAGCAGAGTCAGCATTTGAAGCTGAACCAATCGCGCCCAGAGCCCCTGTGCCAAGTCTCTGTTCTCCACTTGGTCCTCCATATTCCCATCTGTCCGCATCTTCAGTTTGGAAGTCTGTACAGCGTGATGCTGCTACAACTCCACAACCCCAGCTGGTCCTGACTTTCTGTCTAATTCTGTCCAACATGATGTAAAGCTAATGTGCAATAGGTCTTAGCACTTCCGAGCGCAGCCTCAGAGGCAGGTAGCCTGGGCTTGCATCCTAGCCCCACGCTTTGCTGGCTCTTGTGACCTTGGACAAGTCTCCCTCTGTGCCTCGTTTTTGCCATCTGCCATATGAGGATAATAATCCACACCTCATGGGGATGCCTGAGGATGAAATGAGATGTAAAACACTTACGTGTCAGGGCAGTATGCTTTCAGTAAGTGTTAGTAGCCCCTGTCACTAATAGCAAGAGTTAGCATGAGCATTAGCAAGGACCTTAGTATTTTTATAGGTTTTAGTGTCACTACGAGAGCCAGGAGAAGAACGAGAATCTTATTAGCCAGGAGCTTTAGTGCTGTTATGGAATTGAGGCAGATGTCCCAACACCATGGCAGGCAGAGGTGAATGGACCTTGAGGTCATCAGCTCTTTGTGGCAGAAGAGGGAACTTTGACGTCAGAGAAAGCTCTTGGCTCAGCAAAGGAGTAGCAGGACCCTCCTGCATCCTGGAGAACCCGGGCTCCTGAGTGAGGGCTCTCTCGAGCAGTAATTCCCATGTTTGTGAGTCAGGGACTTATCCGACCCTGATAAATTTCAAGCAGTGAGAAGTAAAAATACCGGAAAGCCAAGCATCGCATTACTAATACTGGCCTCAATGAAGTGCTTCGGGTCAGGACTCACCAAACAGCTCTGCAGTGAGTCTAACCAGCTCTCCAGTCTGATCCTGGAAGTGTCAAGAATTGGCTCTAAGTGAACCCTGCGGTGACTGGGCTGTGATGTGGAGAGATGCTACCTCTGGACAGTGTTCTGGCGAAAGAAAGAGATGTGCCCGTGTGCCTTCCCTGCCTCTGCCTTCTCCTCCCACCCTACAGGGCCCTGTGGGTCCAACTGCGGGCCTCTAGAACCAACTCCAATCTGAAGAGAAGGCTTCGAGCAGCCCAGCTGCTCAGTCTCAGGTCCTTCAACTGCTCTGTTGTCTGACCAGTGGCGCACCAGCGCTGCCAGACGGGTTTCTGCCTTGTCCCAGAATCCCAACCGCACTTCTTGTGCCCCAGTTCTTGAGGTAAGCAAGTTGGTACCCCTGCCACCCAGGGACTCAAGCCTTGCCTTCTCTTGCCAGGCTCTCACCCCTGCCACATCTGATTCTGGAGCTCTATCCCCGCTCTGCTCAGGAGCCTGGGCATTATTACCTGGGCATAGAAGTGTTTTACATCACATGGGACATCCACATCCAGGCTGCCTGCCCCTGTCCAATCCTCCTGCCCTGTCCCTTGTATGAGCTGGACTTTCTGCCGGCCCCTTTCTGCACCTCTGCTCAGCATTGTCCCCATCTCAGGAAGTGGGTCTCATTGTGGTCCATCCTTGTCTCCCCTTTCTGGTCAAAGCAAGAGAAGTCTCCCTTTTCCAGGTAAAAGCAGGACCCATCCTGTGCTCTGACAGGAAGATAGGACACGCAGTCACGGAATGGACTTGTATGCTGAGAGACTGTATCTGGAGTCACGTTTTAGCAGAGACGCCTCGAGTTTTTCTAACAGCACAAACCATCTCCTGAGAATTCTTCTCAGAAGCAGGCCTCTGGCTACATAGCACAGAGAACAGCCTATCTGGACATGTCACACACCTTCCGTGTCCATGTCCCCAGTGTTTCCAAGCCACGTCCCAGGCAGGAGCCTTGCCCCTCCAAAATAATCTCTGCTGACCAACCACTCTCAGTCCTGCTTCTCCTTTGCCACAACCAATGGATTCATTTCTCTGACATATAGTGAATAGTCAAGGGCTCTGTTCTTGTGTGCACCTTTGTCGGCCAGCAGAAAATATTCCAGAGGGTTCAGTGGGAGATGACTCAGCCTAAAGCATCAGCATTCAGCAGCCAGGTTGCCCACAGGCTTGGGTGATCTGACCTGTGGCCTGGGAGCTCATGCTCCCTGAGTACATGAAGGACTCAACAGCCACGTGAAGCTAGGAGGTCACAGAATGGTGGCTTCTGAGCTCTGCAGCCAGTCCACCCTGAGGGCCCAGGAGACGCTAGTAGCTGCTGGGCCATCTTATCACTAGATGCCCCCAGGTGGTGTCAGAAGTAATTTAACAGCCCTGTCAGCACCCCAGCTTTGATGTGTGTTAGGGGGATCCCCATCCAGCTCCAGAGATCACATACACTCACTTATAAATGAGGGGGTTGGATTCAGTCACCCCCAGGCCCCTTCTAGCTTAAAAATTAAACTTCTCCCATTAGTCTGAAGAAGAGTGTGGATTTTTCTTTCCATCTCCCCAGATATCTACAAAACAGTCTGAGAGAAGCTTTTTCTGAATGAACGGGAGTACTTCCCTGTGATGTTTATTCCCTATCCCAGCAAGTGATCTGGAAGCCTCTGGTAGAGTCTAAACTGAACCCCATTCCAGTCGGAAGAACAAAAGTGAGGGTGTGAGGGCAGAGCCTGGAGCTCGGCTGTAAGAGTAGGAACGTTTGTATGTCGTACTGGCATGACGTGGCAGGCAGCCCCCCTTTTTATCCCATACTAGTTCTACTTCTAGATACAAGGATTTTTTTAAAAGTCAAATTATATTCATTCCAGAATGTGAGCTACTCAGACAAGGGGATTGAGTCTCATTTATTGTTAGTTATTTAACTGCTTAGAATATAATAGGAAATAAAACAGAAAGAGCAGGCAGTGCCCTCCTGTAGTTTCCATAAGCAAATAAGAAAATGGATGAATAAATATCTTCCCTAGTGCCCAGCACTGTGTGTAGTACACAGTCGGTGCTTGATTAAAGTTCCAGTAACTGAAACCTATTCTCATTTACCAGGCCTCTGTCCGCGTTTCTCTTCCCTCAACCCATATATATCTGTTTTTCACTTTGGGCTCATTGAAATAACTATATTCATTTTAAATCTGCTTTCATCATTTTCTTCCATTCATTTATGTGATATTCATTGATTTCTTTCCTCAACATTTACTGAATGCATCCTATGGACCTAGTCCTGTGCTGAGCACCGGAGTTACAAAGGTATAAAGAACATGGTTCTTACCCTCAACGAACTCGCAATCTAGAAGAGGAGAGGAGACATTTGAACTAATGAATACACTTTAGTGGGATAAGTATATTGTGCTGTGGCTACCAAAGGAGGGAGTGACTTCTTTGTACAAGGGAAATCAAGAAGAGCCTCACTGAGAGGCAGGCCCTAAAGGAGAGGTTAATAGGAATGAGAAAGACATTCAAGGCAGGTGAACTAGCTGAGACAAAGGCAGAGAGGCATGGAAATACATGCCCAGACAAGGATATGAGAAGTAATTTAACATGGCAGCAACACAAGATATGAGAATGGAAAAATGGGATGTAGCCTGCAGAGGCCAGCAGGGGCCAGATCCTGAAGGGTCTTCTGTGCCAAGCTGAAGAGTTTGGACATTGTCTGGAGACAGTGGGGTACTACAGAAATGACTTATATAGCACAGAGTCCCTGGTGATATGGTAAAAGAACAGTGATAAAGTTTGGACAGTTGGAGAGCTCTTAGATTTGCGAGGCACCTCAAGGTCCGATTCCCTGCCCTCCAGTAAGTCAGGAACATTAAGTTAAGTGACTAGATTCAATTCTGTTGGTTTGGACCTAAGGTCATTGAAAAAAACAGGAAGAGCTTTGAAATAAGTTAAAAAGAATGAAGCACAACTAGAAATTGACTTTTGAATATAATAATATAGAGCATATTCAAGATTATTTCATAAAAAGAAATCACAAACACACACCATTGTAACTCTAGTGCAGGGCAGTGGTCCCAAAGTGGGTGCTCAGGGTGGTCCATGAGGTACAAGGAGAAAATATTAGAGCATCTATATTCACTTTTATCTTAAAAAATAAGAAAGAAGGAATGTTTTATTCATGTGGAACACTGGGTTTTCACTGATTTGCTCCCTTGGTCCCAACGTTAGTTGGTAACAAGGTGCTCTTAGAGAGACAGTGGACCTTTTTGCTGGTTTAATTCTAGTGTATTACAACATGACTACAGTGTGTGTGTGTGTGTGTGTGTAAAATCTAGTTTTAACTAAACTTGGGTATAAAGTGGTCCAGTGCCATCAAAAGATTCTTGTAAAGTAGCTACAGATCAAAGACAATACAGTGTGAGTCCAAGCAAACAAAACAATGGCAGAGCTGGTACCTCTAGTACAGAGCCTTCGTCAACTCCGCTATGAAGTTAAAACCAATAATGATCATTTTCATCCGATCTAACACAAAAGGTAACCAAGATTCAAAATTTTCAAGAATCTAAAAATAGCTAATGCAAAGATTCAACATTAGCCAGAAGACTATTTGAAATAGAGGCTCACCTCAGAGATACTGCTGGTTCGGTTCCAGACCACTGCAATAGAGCGAATATTACGCTAAAGGAAGTCAAGTGAATGTTTGGGTTTCCCAGCACATATAAAAGTTATGTTTACATTATATTGTAGACTATTAAGTGTGCAATGTAATTATGTCTGAAAAACAATGTATATACCTTAATTTAAAAATACTCTATTGCTAAAGAATGCTAACCATCATCGGCGCTTTCAGTGAATCATAATTTTTTTGCTGATCAAGGGTCTTACTTCGATGTTGATGGCTGCTGACTGATCAGGTGGTGGTCGCTGAAGGCTGGGGCGGCTCTGGCAGTTTATTAAAATAAGGCAAGAATGAAGTTTGCTGCACTGATTGACTCTTCCTTTCATGAACAGTTTCTCTGTAACATGTGATGCTGTTTGATAAGCATTATACCCACAATAGAACTTCTTTCAAAATTGGAATCAGTCCTCTCAAACTTGCCACTGCTTTATTAACTTGGTTTATGTAATATTCTAAATCCTTTGTGTCATTTCAACCATCTTCACAGCATCTTCACCAGATGGAGTAGATTCCATCTCAAGAAACCACTTTCGTTGCTCATCCATGAGAAGTAACTGCTCATCCTTTCAAGTTTTATCATGAGGTTGTGGCAGTTCGGTCCCATCTTCAGGCTCCACTTGTAATTCTAGTTCTCTTGCTGTTTCCACCACATCTACAGCTACTGCCTCCACTCAAGTCTTGGACCCCTCACAGTCTCCCATGAGGGTTGGAATCCACTTCTTCCAAACTCCTGTTCGTGTTGATATTTTGACCTCTTGCCATAAATCACAAGTATTCTTCATGACATTTAGAACAATGAATCCTTTCCAGAAGGTTTTCAATTTACGTTGTCCAGACCCCAAGAGAATTGCTATCTATGGCAACTATAGCCTTATGAAACATATTTCTTAAATAATGAGACTTGAAAGTGGAAATGACTCCTCGATCCATGGGCTGCAGGATGGATGTTGTATTAGCAGGCATGAAAACAACATTCATCTTGTACATCTCCATGAGAGCTCTCAGGTGACCGGGTGCACTGTCAATGAGCAGTGATATTTTGAAAGGAATCTGGTTTTCTGAGGAGTAGGTCTCAATAGAGGGTTTAAAATATTCAATAAACCATGTTGTAAACAGATGTGCTGTCTTCCGGGCTTTGATATTCCATTCATGGAGCACAGGCAGAGTTGATTTAGCATAATTCTTAAGGGCCCTAGGATTTTTGGAATGGTAAATGAGCACTGGCTTCAACTTAAAGTCACCAGCTACATTAGCCCCTAACAAGAGAGTCACCTGTCCTTTGAAGCTTTGAAGCCAGGCACTGACTTCTCCTCTCTAGCTATGGAAGTCCTAGATGGCATCTTCTTCCAGTAGAAGGCTGTTTCATCTACATTGAAAATCTCTTGTTTAGTGTAGCCACCATCATGATTTATCTCAGCTAGATCTCCTGGATAACTTGCTGCAGCTTCTACATCAGCACTTGCTGCTTCACCTTGTAATTTTATGTTATGGCGACAGCTTCTTTCCCTCTGCTAGCTTCAGACTTTTCTTCTGCAGCTTCCTCATGCCTCCCAGACTGCATAGAACTGATGAGAGTCAGGGCCTTGCTCTGACCACTCAGACTTTCTCCATACCCGCAGTAAGGCTGCTGTGCTTCTCATTCATGCATTCACTGGGGTAGCACTTTTAACTTCCTTCAAGAATTTCTCCTTCGCTAACTTGGCTAACTCTTGCAAGAGGCCTAGCTTCCAGCCTGCCTCAGCTTTCGCGACAGCCTTCCTCACTGAGTTTAATCATTTCTAGCTTTTGATTTAAACTGCTGGAATGCTTAGGAGCCATCATAGGGTTATTAATGGGCCTAATTTCAATACTGTCGTGTCTCAGCGAGCAGGGAAGTCTGAGAAAAGGGAAGGAGACCAGGGAACAGCTGGCAGAGCGGTCAGAGCACGCTCATTTACCAATTAAGGTCACCATCTTATGTGGGCACGGTTCGTGGCGCCCCAAAACAATGACAGTAGTAACATCAAAGTTCACTGATCACAGATCATCACAACAAATATAATAATGATGAAAAAGTTTGAAATGTTGCAAGAATTACCAAAATGTGACACAGAGAGACATGAAGTAAACAAATGCTGTTGGAAAAATGGCACCAGTAGACCTGCTTGATACCAGGTTGCCACCACCCTTCAGTGTGCAGACACGCAGTATCTGTGGAGCACGATAAAACCAAGTATGCCTGTGTGCGTTTTTATCCATTAAACCTTGCACCAAGTGCATGTTATTCTTTCCATGTTAGCTGATGATGGCAGCACATGTGTACCAGTCGTTCATAAGTAGAAATAGATCCAAAGAGCCCGCTCAGACACGTGAACTCTGATTGTGAGGGCAGCTCAAACAAACTGAGATGCTCCACTACTTAGGTGTGTATCAGTGCCAGAGGGTAAGTAGTTTGAGAGGTGAAATGACTTTGCTGAGCTCTCATGGATGATAAATGACAGGTCCTTAATTTGAATCCTGGCTTTCCAGCAGCTGGAGAGAATGGGCAAGTCCGTTCCCTGTCGAGACTTTATTTTCTCACCTTCACAATGAGAAGAAGGAAAGTTTAGAAAGGAAGGGCCCCTCTAGCATGTCGTGACCCAGTGGGTTCCCAAGAATACATGTATAGATGAAAGACGTCAGGCTAGAAAAGCTGGCTAAGGAGACTGAGGCGGCTCACTGAGATGGAGAGCTGGAAAGAAAGGACAGGGGACCAGCTGGTGTGGCCAGGCTGGAAGGAAGGTCCTGGAGGCCACAGCGGGGACAGGATCAGGCTTTGATAGGAACCCCCTTGCTGGGCGTAGTTTGACAGGCCATGGAGTGGGTCTTCTCATGTGGGCCCAAGTGAGGTTCTTACAAGATGCTGAATAAAGTCTAGTAGATGCTGGAAAGATCCCCAGTCAATCAGCATGAGTTAGCCGAAAACAGTTTAAGGATCCGTGTAAGTCAGGCATACAAAATCTGTTTAACGTATGTAATGCAAAGGAGTGATTTGCATAAACAGGAGTGGCACAGAGTAACCAATACTTTAAATCGGAGAAAAGCGAAGGTTCCTTTTTGCCACCTAGATCCCAAGTGATTATTCCATTCTCCTGAATACCAGTTTCAGTAGCTGTTTTCAGTTAATAACTAAAAAGTTAAGGGGCACCTGGGTGGCTCAGTCGGTTAAGCCGCTGCCTTCGGCTCAGGTCATGATCCCAGGGTCCTGGGATCGAGCCCCGCATCGGGCTCCCTGCTCAGCGGGGAGTCTGCTTCTCCCTCTCCCTCTGCCTGCCTCTCTGCCTACTTGCTCTCTCTCTCTCTCTCTCTCTGTCAAATAAATAAATAAAATCTTAAAAAAAAAAACAACTAAAAAGTTAAAGCTGCAGCTTTCCTCCCTTCACCTTCCTTTATCTGCATCGAATAACAAATCTAACTTTTTTTTTTAAGATTTTATTTATTTATTTGACAGCGAGAGAGGGAACACAAGCAGGGGGAGTGGGAGAGGGAGAAGCAGGCTTCCCACTCAGCAGGGAGCCCGATACGGGGCTCGATCCCAGGACCCTGGGATCATGATCTGGGCCGAAGGCAGACGCTTAACGACTACGCCATCCAGGTGCCCCACAAATCTAACTTAATTCCTGGTGTTCACTGTTTAAAGTCTTCAAAAAAAAAAAAAAAAAAAAGAGGTGCAGGCGAGGAGGCCATCAACTCCAAGCAGTAGGGCTGCAGGCTGAAGTGGGACCGGTCCCCCGGGGGTAAGATGCTAAAGAGGGCCAGCCCCTCCAGACCTCTTTTCCTTGGCCAAATCCCTATCAAGGTCATGTGGCTCCAAGTTCTCGGGCATCACCCCCACCTTCAGCTACAGAAACACATCAGTTCTTTATTCATCCAGTAAATAATGTATCAAGAGCTTACACTGTGCCCTGCATTCAGATTCCAGGGCAAACACCCGTTTTGGTGGAGGCGTTCTTCTGCCCACTTAGAAATGAGCATCAGTTGTGCTCAATGCTAGGACTATAGCAGTGAAGGTGATGTGGCGCCTGTCTTCAAGGAGCTCGTGGTCTGCCGGGGAAGAAGACGGCTCCCACGGCATGACAGCACTGAGGTTTTACAGAGGCAGGCCAGAGGGGCGGGAGCAGGGGTGCCACCTGGTGAATGCTCCACGGGGGTCCCGAGGGTAAGCAGGCGGTTTTCAGGTGAACGGGATAGGCGGAAGCTTCCATAGAGAGGGAACAGCTCCATGGAGATTCTGAAACAAGGTGGAATAGAGCTCCTTGAGCTAAATCGGGTAGCACTATATTAACACTATTATACATTCTTAAACATGCATTGGATTCTATCTGACATCAGGATGGGAAAAATTTCAGCCTGGATGGGCAGTTGAGAATGGCGGTCCAGAGAGGTCAGATGACTCTCCAAAGTCATACCGTTAGTTACCAGAGTTAGAACTAGGAACTGACTCCCTGCCCGGGGCGCTTTCCACTACACCGCCTCCCACCTCTCCCTGACCGACACCTGAGGGTCGTTTCTTATTTGCTTGATTGTGTTTTGAGGTGTTCTTGTCTCTCCAACAGTTTCCTCTCTTGACCCCAAACCTGGTCACTGTGCTCAGGAAGCAGTCAGGCAGATCTTCCTCCTCACTGGTGTCAGTAAGGGTACCTCGGTCAGGCCCTGTGGGATTGGACTAATGCCAGCATGTGTGATGCGCCCCTCCCCCCTTGGCCTGGCATGAGCGCTCCTTCCTGGCAGAGTTCACTCAACCTAATTGCTTGTTTTGTACCCCAGCTGCCTGACATATGCCAAACCCATGTGTTGACTCACTTGTGTCAAAGACAGCTACACTCGAGCATTTCAGATTGGCTCTGGGGAGCTCCGACAAGCAAGTGGGGACTGTAATTCATGCATTTACAACCCCAGCACATAGCTTATGAAGTAGGTGCCCAGGTTTTTAATTCAAGTGAATTTCAGTGACTGCAGGTACACAACATCGTGGTGAGAGTAAGGACCTGGAAGTGAGAAGTCCTAGCTTGGTGCATCAGTTCAGCCAGTTGAGGTCTTGGCTGTATGACCTTGAGCAAGTCTCTCCTCTCTGCGTTTCAAGTCCTTGATCATTTTTTCACCTAACCGACACTCAGGGAGCAAGATCCCATGCTTACCCTAGCCACTGAAGATGTGGTCCCAGCCCTCCTCCAGCTCGCTCGTATGCACAAATGTGTAAATTCAGCTCTGTAAATGTGAATGATAGAATTCTATGACTGTCACGGCCATGGAGAGGTACTTGGAAGTATCTAGAGGAGCCTAGAGGAGAGGTGATTAATTGTGCCAGGAAGAGTCGTAACAGCCTCGCTGAGGTGATGACAGCTTAGATGGGAATCTGAGGACAAGGAGAAAATAATACCCAGAACTCCATGATGCCCAGACAGTGACCAAGGAAAAGCAAAACATGTCAGACATAGGACTGGTCATGAGGGGGTCGTATGAGCCAGCCGGGGAGTCGAATGTGTGACCGTGAGCTGCACCCCACATTAATGATTTCTTACCGAGGTGGTCTTCCACCATAGAATTTCAGAGTCAAAGCAGCAGCTATTTCTTAGCCACATTGACCCTTAGTGTGGGGTCAGTATTCCAGGGGTGCACAGAAGCTGGCTCGTGCCAGCTCACAGGAGCTGAGAATGAAATGTTCAGGAATTCTGCAAGCTAGTGTTTGAACACTACTGTTATTAAAAAATTAAATTATATGAAATTAAAAGTAAATAAGTTATATTAAAAACAAAGATAGCAAATAATCCAAGCCCATCACTTCCTAATTATTTTACTGTATTTTACTATTATCTTTGCTCCTGAGTTTCTTAGGACTCTTGTGTCTCTGTGGTGGAACTACTGTATAATGGGGTCCTCCCGTGCATCTCTTCCCAACTCTGGGTTCAGTGGCATCTCATTAAGAGCATGAAATCAGCCACGGCAGAAGTATTTACACCACAGAAATAAGCAAAGGCTAAAAATTCAAGCTATTTTTCTTTTGAAAGCCGATTGTTAAATGTTTAACAGTACATCATGGGTGGTGTCCATTAAATAAATGGGAAAGCATTTGGAAGCCCAGCACCCACACCTTTTCAAACCTCCCTGGACAAAAACACATGGCAGGAGACACATTTCGGAGGTCTCCACAGAGCAGACTTCTCCCATCTCCTTTGTCCCAGAGAAGTCTTCATGTTAAATTGGGTCTTCTTGACAACTGAAAATCATGGTCAAACAGAAGGAGGATGGAAGTGTTTTTCTCCAGGGCTTAATTCCTGAGCCAAATGCCTGTTTTGGCAAAGAGGCCTCTGTGGTGTACAGGGGTACGGGGAGTCAACTTAATCTTCTCCAGAACCCAAAGCAATCCATAGGAGCCTGGTCTAAAATTACATCTGCTCTGGCTTGCCCAAGCGAAGGCTACATGATAGCCAAATGGTGCTGATTTAATGTTTCCCAATTATCAGGAAATCCCCAAGGAGAGATAAATCAGAGGCTGGCCCGCATGTGTATGAGGGGGAGCAGCCAAGGGCAGCCCCCAAAAGGAAACCATCCCCAGAGGGCTGGTGATTGTCCAGGCAGAATCTGAAGGCACATATGTCAGGAGAAGGCTGGATAGTAGCCAGCACCGGGAGATGAGATCTGTTAGTAATTCTCTGGAAGGACAAAGTTCCAGCAATAAGAAATTCAATTTTCTTCCATTAAAGAAAGCATCTCTCAGTACCAGCTGAATACAATTGATGGAATAAATCTTTCCCATTAGTGGAGAGATAATTTCACATAAATGTATTGGGAGACCTTCAGAGCAGGACTGAGAGTCTTTGCTGAGCCTCACCGCTTAACTTGTTTGTCATGTAATTGCATTTAGACCAAGGGCCTCGGAAGGAAACCACTGACTGAATTAGCATTACCCAGTTGGGGGGTGGGGGGGGGGGGGGGGGGGGGGGGGGGGGGGGGAGGGGAGCTTGATGCATTGTGGGTAGTTGTTCTTGCCTTCAGAAAGGACAAGCTGACACTAGCGAGACCAGCTGCTTACAAGCCTGGTGTTAATTGCTTTTCTCATCAAACAGAGAAAAGTTTATCACTCTAGGAAGGTAGAGATGTAAGTACCTAATAAAGCAGAGGCTGAGTCTGAGATCTTTTTTTTATGAATGCCCACAGGTCTCGTCAGTAGCTCTTCCCTAGGCCAGAAAAAAAGAGCCTTCTGAACCGAGGCAGGTGGAAAAATTGTCTGGATACTCGCGCCTGCGTATTTGCCTCAGATTTGTCTTGTCAGTGAGGGCTGTCTCCCTAGGGCCCTGATACCTTAGGATGTTGACCCTGTTGAGCACATTGCCAGTGGTAAGCAGACTCGTCTAGAATTGGACCCAGAGTTGTGAGCCCTGGATTCGAGGCCTGGCTCCACCACTACCCTGCTGTGTGGCTTGGGGGCAAATAACATAACTTCTGTGGACCTCAGTTTCCTCCTCTTCCACTAACTCAGTAATTTTCCAGCTGGCTTTTCTCTGGCTTCTCCTGAGACTAAGACTCCAGAGCTGCCTTCAGAATCACCCCAAATCTCTTTTTCATGTTTTTATTTGTTGGGTCCTTATAAAATATCATCTGGTAAAAAGTTTCCCTTTCTGATATATCTGAAAAACCATCATTCTAGATGATCTCTAATTGTCCCACTTATTCACTCAATCCATCATTTTTTTGAAACAATGACCTAGTACTCATTAGGCATTTCCAGGCACCGCAGAGAGAAGGAAAGAAAGAGCCCTCGACCCCGCCCTCAAGGAGCTCCCGATCTAGTGGAGGGGAGAACCGTGTATAAGTGGTAGGGTAGCAAGGTGTTTGTGTCAGGCATTGGAAGAAAGTAACTAGTGCCAATTAGGGCCATCAAGGCAGGCTTCAGGGAAGAGGTCATGTGAAGCTGAGTCATGAAGGATGGGAGTGTTGGGGGAGGGGTGCAGGAGTGACAGCTGTGGCGGGTGGGAGAACACAGGCTACATGCGCCTGGCAGGTTTGGGGAAAACAGAGGCTGTGTTGTCTGGAATATAGTGGGAAAGTGGGAGTGGGGATATTGGGAGATGCCAAAGGTTCCAGAACCCACTCCAGGGGGATGCTAGCATCTGTCCTCCTGTTTCTAAAGCCCAATGGGAGGAATTGCTGTCTCTCCTGTTCTCTTTCTTGTATGCCCACCTCCAGTGAGACTCTTAGTGACAGTAATAACCGCTGCCATTTATGGAGCTCACTCTGTACCAGGATACAAAAACAGAGGCTCAGAGAGCCGTCACATACTTTTGCAACTTTAGAGAGCTCGAAAGTGGCAGAGCTGACTCCGGATTCTCAGGCGTGACTCCACCGTGCAGCCCTCTTGTATCAGCTTATCTCCTTACGATATAACATAGTATCCTTAGAGAATGACCTCTGAGTAAGGTATCTGAAAACATCTCCCAGGAATAAGCCTTTTGAGGACACTTTGATGTCTTAAATTGGGGCACTATGAAAAAAAGGAGGTTATTACTCCTCTTGAGTGAAGACGATGAGCCCCTGGGTACCAAGATATGTCTGAGCAGCCTGCCTTCTGTCCTCTGACCTCCAGGGGTTCCCTGCCAGCCAGGGTTCTGAGCATGCAAAGCAGTCACGTTACTCTCTCTTCTCTACCCACAGGCATGCTTGTGTCATTCGTGGTCAAGTGATGACGTCAGATGGGACCCCGCTGGTTGGTGTGAATATCAGCTTCGTCAATAACCCTCTCTTTGGATACACAATCAGCAGGCAAGATGGCAGGTAGGAGACCTTTAGAGGAGCAGGGTTAGTGACGGTCCTGTTCTCGTGGCCTTGCCACACAGCTGCTGCTGGAATGACCAATGTGGAAAGAGGATGGGACCTGAGTTCAGAGGCCCAGCTCTGGAACTCACTAGCTGTGAGACCTTGTATCTGACTCTGGCCTAAGTCCCTTTGGCTAAAAATTAAGGGGTTTCTTCTCATCTGGTTCTCAGAGTAAGCATAGGGCACCTTATACATATTATCCTGCTCCATGGCTTATAATATCAAATACCATCACATGGACCACACTTTCTACAGACCAGACAACTCCAGAAATGTTATCATTCCTGCTGTGTGGTTTCCAAGCGCAACCACCTAGGTCTGTGGAAGCCACTGGGTGATGCCAGAACTCTGCCCTTTGGGTCCCTGTGAGAACCGTCTGTAGAGGGAAGTAAAGATTCTTCAGTCATGCTAGCTCTTCCGTTTGTTGGTCAGTTCTCCTCACCTCTCCAGGCCTCAACTTCTTCACTGGTGAGTGGTCCTAATACTAGCATCTCACAAACTGGTTGTAAAGATTACGTTCCGTGATGGATATGGAAGCACCTTGCACATAGTAGGTGTTTAATAAATCTTACTTTCCCTGCCCCACCCTGGTTCATTGCTTTATTGCCAGGGTCTGGCACAAGGTAAGGATGCAATAAATATTAGCCATTTGTTAAAATTACTAATTATTAAACGATGAGAAGGTGGTGATTACGGTACAAGCCAAGGGAATATTTTGGAGAAAAGGGGAAGGGAAGGAGGAAAGTGGAATATTTAGGCTGTCAGTGGTGACAGGTCCCCGATTTTTAATAAAATCAGGTGGTGGCAGGCCATCTGGCTAAGTGTGGGCCCATAAGGTTGATTTTCACTCTGTGTTGGAAATTATGCCCCAGCCTGATTGATTTTAGCACCTCTTTAATCCAATATCAGATGTGAACATGTCCCGGCCGAGGTGATAATGAAGTAGAGGCTCATCTGTTTGTAGACATGTGTGCCTCTTAGACAGCGTGGCAAGCTTGGCATGGGGAGCCCCCCCCCCCCCCGGGAATGAGAAGGGGCCCAGCTAGAAGGGGCTGGCAGCCGGTCCTGGGAATAATAAGCACAGCCCAGACCACAGCCCCCTGCCCCGTACACATCCCATCCCAGGAAGCACGTCAGTACAGACGTTCGCTACACCGTGGGAGAGTATCCTTTCTCATGCTGTCTTTACCACCTGCCAGGCTGGGGCTGCCTGCTCTATGGAAATGGCAGATGTGAGCATCCTAGGCAACAGGTATTCTGGCCACATCATTACCTGCTGTGAAACAGTCATCAAAAAAGAGCCGCGGGGACTGCTCTTTTTTTGCCATGAAATGTGCCTCTCACTCACGTGAGATGGCAAACCGTCAGTCCTTTGCCCTGCTCTGCTGGGTCAGGGTGGATCCGTAAAACACCCCAGAGTCACGTAAGTTAGCTGGCCCTTGGGAAAAGCCCACTCTACCCCCTCCAGGCTTGGATTCCTCCCGTGTGTGCTGCCCCCGTGATCTCTATGGCCTCTTGACAGCATGGGGGGGCCTGGGAGGAAGTGTCAGCCACATTTTGGTCATCAGCCTACTAAATCATGTCATAGGAACCAGAGTTGCTGACACTTAGAGCTTGAGTTTCAAAGCAGTTCTCACCAGTGCTTTATGGGGCTTGACTTTTCTTCCCAGCGTAGACACTGTATCACGTATAAGAGAGTCATTACGTATTCTCCAGGTGCCTGATAATTCCAGTTTGTTATGTGTGAATGGGCAGTGTCTTGCCCATTTCCCTCCCACTTCCCTGACTTGCCTTCTTTCGTACCTCTCACACCGCAGGAGATCCCATAAGGCTAGAGACGTTGTCTGGAGGTAACAGGATATGCAAGTCCGGGGAGCAATTCTACCACAGCTTTGTCTCCCTCACTTTCCAGGCAGGCCCCATCCTACCCTTCCTCACCCAGGTCCCCCTCCACACACAACCATACTGAAATACTAGACATCCAGTCTTAACCAGAGCCACAGAGATCATTAAAAAGATGAAAAATAGAAGTCATGAAGACAAATTTTAAAAGAATAGCAGACAAGAGAGGCAGTTCAGGCTCGTTGAATTGAAAAATGGGGTTATACGGAGCATGATGTCCTGGGATTGGGACCCTGGGCTTTTCCCATCCATTATCCCATATCTAATTAATAACTCTGCCAAGTGATTATGATCAGCAGCTTCATTTTACATGAGGAGATTGAGGCTCAGACAGGTGACATAACTCACCTATGTTACGTAAGCGGCAGTGCTCGGACCGGCCTTCAGCTCTCTGGGCTTCATCTGAGAACCAGGCCTTCCCTTTGGGGTTGGATTCACACCCATGTCCACAGCTTGGCTCTTGGCAAGATCCAGTTACACCCAGCTCTTGGCAAGGCCAGCTGCCCCCAGCTTGCTCGCCACCTCGAGAATCCATCTTTTCATGTTTGTCTTCACTTCCTCCCCACACTTGTCCTCTCATGAAAGGAGCTTGTAAGTTGGGCCAAAATTCTGTGTGATGGTTAAAGATTCTCTGTCAAAGTACAGATGCTATTCAGTTCTGTGACAGGAAAGTTGTTCTCTGGGTATTTCCCCAAAACCATGGATATTCTTCTAGAGAGCTGAAACCTAAACTCTTGATTCAAAATAAACTCTCACTGCTTATTGAAGGATGGTGCTGTCCCACTTCCTCTACCCGAGTGTGGGTCTAAAAAGGGCTGAGTGATTTGAAAAGCAGGCCAATTGGGTAAAAAGCTTCAGCAAAGAACAGAAAAGTCAGGCTCTGGAGCCTAGAAACCTGAATCTGGGGGCATTGTCTACCAAGAGCAGGATTTGGCACCAGATCAGGGCAGTTGTGCAAAATCCCTAGAAGAGGGAAGAGCAGGCTGGAGCAGTGAGTCCATCCCTAGGGACAAAGGTGAGGTCCTGTGTTAGAGTCTCTAAAACCAACTGCATGGGTGAATGTTGGGGTGACTTATAATAATAGCCAAAGTAAGAAGGAACCCAGGGTGTTTCGTGGACAGTCAGTTCAGAAGAAATTGGCAGCATCACTCATGCATTCATTCGGTAAACTATAACCATCAAGCACGGCGCTATGTTCTGGAAAGACGGAGGAATCATTGTCCCCGGGCTGGAGCATTAAACACAGTATAAGTGGGCCATGAGGAGGAGTGTACAAGGTGCCCTGGGAGCCCAAGGGAGGGAGCTGGAATTCTGTCGGGCCAAGGAGTTAGCAGGAGTTCTCCAATCAAAAAAGCAAGATGAGGACAGGCCTTGAAAATGGCATCCTTGGGGCGCCTGGGTGGCTCAGTCGTTAAGCGTCTGCCTTCGGCTCAGGTCATGATCCCGGAGTCCTGGGATCGAGCCCCGCATCGGGCTCCCTGCTCTGTGGGAAGCCTGCTTCTCCCTCTCCTGCTCCCCCTGCTGGTGTTCCCTCTCTCGCTGTGTCTCTCTCTGTCAAATAAATAAATAAAATCTTTAAAAAAAAAAAAAAAGAAAATGGCATCCTATGCATATTAAGGAGGATATTTGTTAGGATGAGCCCTGGGTGTTACATGTAAGTGATGAATCACCAAATTCTACACCTGAAACTAATATTACACTATATGTTTTGTTTTGTTTTTTAAGATTTTATTTATTTATTTGACAGAGAGAGACAGTGAGAGAGGGAACACAAGCAGAGGGAGGTAGACAGGGAGAAGCAGGCTTCCCGCTGAGCAGGGAGCCCAATGCGGGGCTCGATCCCAGGACCCTGGGATCATGACCTGGGCCGAAGGCAGACGCTTAACGACTGAGCCACCCAGGCGCCCCTACACTATATGTTAACTAACTAGAATTTAAATACAAATTTGGAAGAAAAGATAATAATAAAAAAAAGAAAGAAAGAAAGAAAATGTATCCTAAAGTAGTAGCTAAAAGGACTTTGTCCAGACATCAGAGCCAGGAGGTGGCAGGTGGACAGAACCACTGTTTCTAAGTCCTGAAGGACTTCTGTCAAAGGCAGAAGGGACACTCCAGTTTGAAGTCACCCCAGCAGGTAGAACAAGGCCCCGTGGCTAAGTAGCTAGACGGAGAGGCACCCAGGCTCAATTCCCAAAAAAAAAAGGCCTAACAGTCAGAACTAACCAAAGACAGGACAGTCATGCCATGGATATAGCAAGTTCCTCAACACCGGAAGCATGCAAGTAGGAACCAAATGGCCCCTTGGTGGTGATTCTGTAGAAGAAAAGCATCAGACTGGGAGAGGTCCATGAACGAAGGCTGGGTGGCCGGCTCTCAGGGACACGGCCAGAGATCTCGCCTCAGCAGGGAGTTCAGGGCAATCTTCCTCTTCCCTCTCCCACTTCTCATGTACTGTCATTCTAATTGTGCCCGTCCCTGAATTGCTTAGCCATTTTGTAATTCCAGAGGCCTGTATTAACTCATCTATCACGATCAGAGCTAAAATTGCCGTGGGGTCATAGAATCTTAGTGACTTAAGAATAATCTATTTGAAATTTAAGAAACAAAACAGATGAACAAAGAAAGAGAAAAAGGGGCAATCAAAGTAAAAAAAAAAAGAAAGAAAGAAGGAAGGAAGGAAGGAAGGAAGGAAGGAAGGAAGGAAGGAAGGAAGGAAGAAAGAAAAAGAAAGAAAGAAAGAAAGAAAGAAAGAAAGAAAGAAAGAAAGAAA